>NC_042619.1:13859350-14159350 GCF_901001135.1 Rhinatrema bivittatum | reverse complement strand
AGGTCCCTCCCCCAGTTGAGAATTCCTGAGGTGATTTCCGTGGTCCCTCAGATGAGTGCCTTGGTCCGGTAGCTGGTTTTTCAGCTGTCGTAGACTTAGCTGTTAAGCAGTTGAAAGGCAGCGGGCGCAGGAATTCGAGCGCAGCAGTGGCGGCAAATGCCCTCTTCCCCCCACTGCAGGAGACCGTCTCTACTCAGCCAGGAAGGCTGAGTTCCGGTAAGTTTGAAAAAAAATGCAGAGACAGAGGAGGAGGGTTTTTTGCTGTAGGGCTCCGTGCTCGGTGCACCGATCGAACTTTCGTCCCGCTTCATGGGAGGTCAAGGGATGTGAGCAGCCTGGCAGGTTGAGCAGCGTCTGTAGGCTAGGCCCCGCTCTGAAGCTTTTTCCTTGTGCACTGTATGGTGGGCCTTAAAGATGTTTTGCGTGCTTTCTTTAGGCTGCCATCTACAGGGTTGTCAGTTTGGTGTGTGCGTCTAACTATGTGTCCAAGTTGCGCGTCCAGTTTTTGGATGCTTAGGCAGGCCTAGTAGTCTGTGCATCCAAGTTAAACGGTGCCTTAAGTGGCCGTCCGCTTACCTGTGCACACAAGTTGAGCATTGCTGTGCGCTTAGGGGTTGATTTTAAAAAGCGTGTGCCGATTTTATAACATACGTGCGTCGGCATGCACATGTTGTAAAATACGTTTCCTGTATGCACATGCGCACCTGATTTTCATGTTCATGCGGGTAGGTGGCCTGCTCCGCATGGGGGGAAGGGAGTGGGAGGATTTTAGAATAATATGCGTGGTGATGCGAATAGGGCTTCCCCAGTTCCCTCCCAGTCCGCTCCAATAAAGGTGCGAACTGGGAGGGAACTTCCCGCCCCTAACCCTTTCCTTCCTCCCTCTTCTCCCCGACCCCTAAACTAACCCTACCTATCCCCAATTTTTTAATTTTTGTACTTACTGCTCCTCTGGAGCAGAAGTAATCTCCGCATGCCGGCCAGCTGCTGGCGCACACTTCCCCGGATAGGATCTAATGACGCTGTCCTGGCTTGCCTTCCGTCCTCCAGCCCGCCCCTTTCAGCAGGCCTGAGACTTGTGCGCGTATTGGGGGTTATGCGCATGGCTGGGCCCATTCTAAAATGTGCGCAGCATGCGCAAGTCCTGGCCATGCGCCTAACCCCTGATTTTTATGTGCGTGGGCCTTTTAAAATTTCGATGATTTTTTATGGTGCCTATCCTAGGGATGCCTAAGTTTTGGACACTTAGGCATTGGGACCTCGAAGTGTGAGGTGCCTTGGTGTTGGACGCCTAATTTTTGGACACCTAAAAAAAAAGAAGCTAGATGCACACTTCAAGCCAACAATCAGTGTGCTGCCGGTCTAATGGTGCCTATGTCTAAGAAACCTAAGTGCCTTTCTCTTTGCACTCCCTGTCATATTCTGGCATCTCAATCAGAAGTGCCAGTGCTGTTTGGGGGCTCAGGGAGAAGTATCTTCCTCTGATTTCACTAAGTTTGGTTCTTCCCAGCCAAAAGGTCTGGGTAAAGACTTTTCAGGTGGGGCGCCTGATTTTTGGAACTTCTGTAACTGGTTCTTCAGCAGGGGAAGGCAGTTCAGTGAGTATGCCTCAGGTACTTCTTGGTCTGGATACTTCTGCATGTTCATGGGTAAAATTTTTCCAGGGATTGCAGTCCTTTCTTTATGTGTAGTCCTCAGCCCCTTCCAATGCTCCCAGGGCAGAGTCACAGGTGCAAACCTTGCTGGATCTACTGGTAAGCGCCGGAGTACTCTTAGAGCAGTAGCGGGACTACCGATAAAGATCTGGATGGCATGGATGATGACAATCCTGACTCTCTTGAGGATGGTGAAATTCCTCCAGGATTAGAACCGTATAGGACTGTGCTATGGTTCTTCCATAGAGATGAACTGCCTGCCCTGATTTCCCAGACTTTAAAAATGTTGGGAGTACCTGGGGCAGATTCCATGTCTGAACCAAAGAAAAATCCTATTTTGGTTTCTCTGCGTAAAGCCTCTTGTTTATTCCCTGTGATGGAGGCCATTAAAATTTGATTGATCTTGAGTGGGGTGCCCCAGAGGCTAATTTCAAAGGTTTGGTTTTGGAAGGCCTGTACCCTCTAGATCCAGTGGTGAGAGAGTGTTTACATTTTCTGAAAGTGGATGCACTTGTCCACTTGGAGACTGCCCATATGACTATCCCCATGGAGGGAAGAGCAGTCTTGAAGGATGTAAATGATAGGAGGGTTGAAACTGTCCTTATGGCGTCGGTTATGACTGAGAAATTGGTTGGCCGGTGCAACCTCCAAGTCTAACCTCACGAAATTGCTGTTTAGAGGCTTGCTCTTGTTTGGGAGCGAGTTGGAGAAACTGGCTAGTAAGTGGGGGCAAATCACCGGTTCCTTGATTACCAAAGGATAAGAAGCAGACACCATGCTCCTTTTGCATGAGAGGTTATGCTAGGGTATCCAAACATTTTCAGCCCTATAGAGGAGCGACCTTTCAGATGACTCAACCTTTTGGTAGATCTCAGTCCGTTTGTCCCAGACAGCCCAGAAGTGCGGGATCAGGTAGTAGATCCTCCCAGTGAAGGTTTGCTGACCCACCCCTGAGAGCAGGAGATAGGGGGTCACCGTTCTCTCTCTTCTATCAGAGGTGGGTCGGGATCACATCGGATCTAAGGGTCCTGGAGGTGATACGAAAAGGATAGGCACTGGAGTTTCACAGTATTCCTTGGGACGTGTTCGTGGTCTCTCCCCACAGAAGAAGCAGGCAGCGGAGGATACATTGGCAAGGTTCTTCAGTCTGAGAGCTGTGATTCCAGTGCTCACATCTCAAGAAAATCCGAGGCGATATTCAATTTATTTCATTGTGCCCAAGAAAGAGGAATCCTTTTGTCCCATCCTGGATCTTAAGGATGTCAGTCATCATCTGCAGATGACCCATCTTCGCATGGAGAACCTTGCACTTTGTGATAATGGCCGTACAGTCGGGAATTTCTGACCTCTTTGGACCTGTCCAAAGCGTATCTTCACATTACCCTTCGACTAAAGTATCAATGCTTTTTGCAGTTATCAGTTTTGTGCATTGCCTTTTGGTCTGGCAACCACTCCCAGGACCTTTTCCAAGGCAATGGTGGTAGTTGCGGTAGAATTGAGAAAGAATGGGATCCTAGTATACCCGTATTTGGACGACTGGATGATTCAAGCCAAGTCACTAGAGAGCCACCTGGTGACCTGCAAGGTGCTCTCTCTGTTGCAGGAGCTTGGCTGGGTTGTGAACCTGATTAAGAGCTGTCTTCAGCTTGCTCAATCATTGGAATACCGTGGGGTTCGGTTTGACACGAAGCAGGGCAAGGTTTCCTGCCGGAGGCTCATATTCAGAAGTTGATGGCATAGCTACGTCTGATGCGCTCTGCACCCGACTGTATGTTCCTACGTGCAAGTACTTGGTTTAATGGCGACAACCCTAGAAGTAGTACTATGGGCGACAGCTATCAAATGAGACGTTTCAGTTGATTCTGGATCGCTCGGGGTCTCCTATATCTAGACCTTCTGGCTACTTCTCACAAAGAGAAAGTTCCACAATTCAGTCGCAGGAGAGATCTGAAGTTGTTGGGGATAGATGCCTTGGTGCAGGAGAAGATAAGTTGTTGTACGCCTTTCCTCCATGGCCCATGTTGGGCAGATTAGTCCAAAGGATTGAACGCCACAGAGAGATGTGCTCTTGGTTGCTCCAGATTGGCCAGTAGACCATGGTATGTGGATCTGTGGCAGCTCCTGGCGGAATCGCCCCTTCGGCTTCCGGGGCACAGGGATCTGTTGCGGCAGGGTCCTATTCTTCACGAAGATCCAACTCAATTTTGTCTTATGGTGTGGCCCTCGAAAGGGCTCACGTGCTGAAACCAGCAAGGAATTTCCCTAGGGATGGTGCTGCTATAGAAAAGGCTGATTCTCTAGTAGATGTTAAGCGAGCAAGTTTGACTGATGGTACATCAGAGTCCATATTGAGAAGAACGCAGTTGGCATGATGGTTTGTATATTTTTTAACAACACATTGTCCCATGAACATGTATTTGAGTTTAACAACTTGACTACAATCATGCCCATCCTATAAATGATTCATTGGTTGATTGGTGACCACTTTAAGTTTACGAGTACAGGGGTTATATGTTGATTCCTCTTTGTACCAGAAATTAGACAAGCGGCAGATTTTAATAATAATTGCAAAGGTTGTAATGTAGAGGCTGGCAAACTAAGAGACTAATACAGTAGTCAATTATTGGAACAATTATTGCTTGGACAATTGTTTGAAAATCTGAGGCAAAAAGTAAATGCTTTAGACCTGTAATCACTTGAAGTTTGAAAAATCCAGATCTAAAAGACTTACCTGAGGTTTAAAAGAAAGCTGAGTGTCATTCAAAACTCCTAAACTTTTAACTGATTCAGAAATATTGAACGAAGAGTTTCCCAACAGGATCAATGGATAAGCTTTCAAAGTATAAGATCATTGGATAATCACAAGTTCCATTTTAGACATGTTCAACAGGAATTTATTATGATGTAACCATGACTGAGTTCCATCATATCGTTCCAAGTATGATGCATCAGAGAGTTACCCCCCTGCTTATTTGTTCCCCAGACCGTAAAAATCGGGGCCCTCATTGCTTGCTGTCTGAATCCAATTCCTTGCTTGGATCTGTCAGGCCGAGCATCTTTACTCCCCCTGGATATCTTCCAGGGAAGAGTCTTTTCTCCCCAGTATGGCATGAATTTGGTCTGACCCTTGCTTCATCCCAACCCTCTGTCGTTAGGTGGGATGAAGCAATTCTCACTTTGTCTAAAGGTCCTTTCAACTCTGAATGTTTTCTTTACAATTCCCCAGACAGCTTGCCAGTTAAACCCGGGGTAAGGGCTCCAAGGTCATCATTTCCTGTTCTTGCTAGGATCACCATTAAACATGTCTCCATGGCTAAAACCATCCACTATGCCCTTTTCCCAGCTTCTTCACATACATTAACATACATCAGGTCACTTAAACGTGTGCCTCTTTGCTTCTGTTGTTAAACTTAACAGTAGACTGTCTAACCCATACTATTTTACAAGAGTCATTAAGAAGCTCTGAGTTCCAAACCTCCTCTTTGAGCTACATTCTTTCCAGAGCTGCTCCTGTCAGGACTCCCTGGTATTCTTTAAGGTGCTGCTACTTCCTTTGAAAGCTCTCTGTTCTTCCTCAGAACTTTCTGAGCAAGCTTGCTCTATTCTTTCTTTGTTAAGCTCTCTGCCACAAGAATGTTTCTCTTTTCTTTTGCCTTAACAATTTTCTCCATCACTTTCTCATTCTCTATCACCACCTCTTCAAACCTCTTCACACAATGGCTGTGACTGGCTTCTTTATGCTACCTCTCTTCAATGCCACTGCTAGGCCAGTCTGCACTGCCTCCTCTGTTTCTAGGGGTTCCAAGCCTGTCTCTGCCTCACTTGCTTGGTTACCCCATATATTTGGGGTGTTAACCTCACTGCATAGCCAGCCTTTTCATTTGGGTTCCTCTCAGTAATGGGTATGACGCTACTTGCGTTTTCCATTTGTCTGCGTCAGAAAACCGTAGGTCCCTCTCCTGGACCTGCCTCTCATGGCACATGGGGTACCCCAGATTCCAGTAGCTTGCATGGCTTCCATACACTTTAGCAAAAACATTGTCATTACTTGTATATTCAATGCACTTGTATTTTTAATTTGCAATTAAAAACAGTTTTATCACTAATATTTTATAGTGGCATCTTGTGTTAGCCAAAATCAAAATACTTGGTACTGGTAGCAGTGGCAGCAAAAGCAACTTAGCTGGTAACTTGTTTGTTAAAAAAACAAAAACCAAGAAAACCTAGTTTGTCAAAGAATCCAATGTAAGAGAGCCCCAACGCTGGCCTCGGGGGTGGGGTGGACATTTGCAATCACTGCTTCTTCATGGACTCCCATGTGCTTGCTACCTTTGTTACTCAAAATGCCATCCAACAATGCCATCATAAATAGGCGACTTGACAATAATGAATACAATAAGTTGCACACTTACTTAGTACCACACTAAATGATCTAGTTGATATAGTATACATGGAACTGAAAATATGTATGTCTAACCTGATTAAAAAACAAAAAAACTTCCCTCTATCAACAAATCAAACCAAGACAAAGTTGCTCTCTTAAAATTTAAAAGTCAAATTGTTGATGCCTTAAAAGCCTGCATTTTGTGAAACTGAAAATCAGATTGTAATTTATAACAATGAAAACCAGTCAAGGTCCTAATTAAGACTCATAGGAGCAGTGGAGTATCCAGAATTGATTTTTTGGTTGACATGGGGGGGCTGTAGGCATGCAGGTCTGAGCCCTACTAGTTGTAGTCTTATTGATAAATAATGCCATATACTGCACCCTACAGTGTCTTTCTAAGAAGTTTGCAGCAACCATTATGCATCATGCATGAAATTTTAAAATATTTTACCTCAATTATTTCAAGCACTTACCAGCATTAAAAATGCCTTATTAATCTGTATTAATTTATTTCATATTTATTGAAGTTTATAAATGCACACGTTTATCATGTAAAAAGCATAGAAAACAAACAGATCCAGTCAATCATGTAATAAAACAAAAATTAATATATGCTTTCATGAATCCTCTTTGCAGAAAGCCAGAAATCATCATAATTGCAATAAAATTTCATTAATCATCAGAACAGGTGCAGAGCTAGGACAATTCACGTTACAACCAACACCTCAGCAAAAAATATCCCTCCACTGGTATTTTGTGAAGTAAGACAAACTCCTGCAAAGAAAGAGACACCCAGAACTCTGCCATACCATACAGTCACAGCACTGACTCTCAGGACTCAAATAACCTTATGAAAAAGCAGCAATGCAAATACTACACCAGGCCCTAGAACATTAATACATCACTTACTGAAATACGAGAACAAGCTGGACTTCTCCAGAGCAACTGCACAATAGCAGAAATACTGCACTTCAGTCATACACAGGCAAAACAGAGACCGACTCTTACCTAATATAGAAATAAGACTACAAATTAGAAAAAGAAACATGCAGACAAAACCAAAATAGCCTGAGAAACTGGACTCTGAACAGTGGAATACTGAAGAAAGAACAAAATAAAAAGATATAAAATGCACATTCCCAAAGATGGCATATTCCAATTGCTAAAATCTCAAAATATATATATATTTTTTATCCTTATTGTCTGATCTTTGTATTTTTCTAATCAGTTGGTACTGGTCTCTCTTTCCCATTTTTCCCTTGTCACTCATTTCCTAATTCCTTTTCAGTGTCTCTCTTCTCCTACTGTCTTCTTCCCTTCCTCCCTCATACTCGCACATTCACACACACACACACACGCTTTCTCTGACAGACTCCCTCACACACACAAGCTCTTACTCTCATATGTTCTCCCCCCCACACAAGCTCACATTCTCTACACGCGCACACACATACCCACACACCAGGCTCCCATTCTCACCCACATACACACATTCAAGCTCCCATTCTCACCCACCCACCCACCCACACACACAGGATCTCACACAAACACATGCACACACAAACAGGCTCTCACTCATTCACACATACATACAAGCTCATACACATCATGGTCTCCTGTTATCGTTGGGCTGAAGTGAGATGAGCTCTACCACAGCCCCGAGACCTTCTGCTGTCTATGGGCCATATGGCCCACAGATCTTCCTGCTTGCAGGGGGGAGGGAGCGCAAGTCATGTGTGGGCGTGCACAGCTTTCAGTCCTTCCTCACCCCCCGAAGCAGGAAGATCGGTGGGTCGTACGGCAGCAGGCGAGGCCACGTGCCGCTGGCAGAACCTAGCCAGCTGCCGGCCCACTTCCTCCCCAGGTGTGTCATGCTCACCCATTCGTGCTGGGCCTGGCCAAAGATGATGAGGAGCAGCAGTGGGTTTTGAATCCACTGTGGGTTTGTAGCCTGCTGCTTTAACCACTAGGCTACTCCACCACTCCAAATGCAGGTTTAAAATATATATTGCAGATGTTTGGGTTTTTTTTTGTTTTTAATTTTTAATTTTTCAAATTTTCAAAATCACAGCAAGTTTTAAGCTTACTTACAGAAAAGAAAATGCAATAATCTAAACATCAAACCAATTACTGCAACAATGCTTAATAACATCCCATCAATTTAATACATTATTGCATTTCATCATATGAAATATATGGCTTGGGGACAGAATTTTAAGGAAGTTCAAAAAACAATAATCTAACTTGCAGTAATAGCTTTACGTAGTTAAAGGTACTATTTTTTTTCTGTTCCATATTAGGGCTTAACTAAGGAGGGAACTATTACCCTCCTTGCGTTCAGAAAGGATTTTAACTGTTCAGGATATTGGAAAGCATATATATCTTTCCCAGATCTAATAATACACTTACACAGATACTTCAATACATAGGAAAAACCCAAAGCTAGGACTTGAGATCTCATTACAAGAAATTCACGCCTCCTAGTTTGGGTTGTAGGAGCGTAATCAGGAAATACACGAATATTTGCCCCCCGAAACTGGTTCTGAATATTCTTGAAGTACCTTTTCATTATATCATTTAAATCTTTTTCTACAATGAAAGATACCATTAGAGTAACTGTTTCATAATATTCCATTGTTGAATCCTCTAGGAATCTAGTTAGATTCCCTTCATTAGTTTGCAAAACATTTCTATTTTTATTAGATGTTGGTATATAGTATAACTTATTCACTTGGGGGATTTCTCCCTCAGGAAATTTCAAATTTTCAACAAGGTACTTTTTCAATGTTATATATGGAAGTTCCCTAACAATTTTTGGAAAGTTGAGAAATCTCAGGTTTAAATGTCTAGAGTAATTTTCCATGTATTCCAACCTTCTAGAAATCGTAGTAACATCCTTTATGATCTTTACATTGCAGTCCTGATTTTTCTTTACTTCAACCTCCATCAGAGCCAGCTTAGGTTTGATTTCTTCTATCTGGGTTTCACATGATATTACTTTCTGCTCAACAGTTTCCAAATTGTCCTGAAAGTTACCAATCACATTCACTAACACCGCCATAATATCCCATATGCTTCTAGGGTGATTTTCTCTGGCTTAGACGGCATTTGAAAACGGGGGTCTTGCTACAAACTCACCCGCCCTCAATACTGGTGATATTCCGGCCAGGCTACTCTCCCTCTCCAATGCAGAAGCAACGCCTCTCGATGTTCCATCGTCCTCACTCCGGATCGGGGTAGAAACGGGGGGCATATCCTCAGCTTCTGCCCCTACAATTCCGGGGACCTCTCGTTCTTGCTCCGGCGTTTTTTCCTCTGCCGCCCTCTGACCTCCCTGCGCCGAGCCTCAACAAGGGAGGTCAGAGGGCAGATGTTAATGCCTTAGGTTGTGAGCCTTCTGAGAACAGGGAAATACCCACTGTACCTGAATGTAATCCAGTTTGAAAGAAAAATGGTAATGACTTTACCAGACCCGTCAAACAAGGGTCCAGTAAACTAGATTCTGGACAGTGGAATACTGAAGAAAGAACTCCCATAGCAACCTGGGTAAGAAGTTGCTTAAACTCCAGTCTCAAATAATGATAAAGTACCAGATACCACTTCTTCATCCTCAGCTAGCTTCAAATCATCAAACGTCCTAATATAATAACCAATAAAATCCTCACTAGAAGGTATTCTGTTATCCACATGTTTATTCGCCACCTCCTTTCCTGTAGACTGCCACCATTTCCTCTCTTCCCTGTCGGCCATTAAAAAGTGATGGGTGTTGATGTGAGGTCACTGGTTTCAGCTGACCCCTCTGGTCATTTTAAAAATGGTGTTGGTTTAGCCAAAGTCAGTGATCTTAGTTGAGCCACTGCCGTTTTTAAATGGCTGGTGGGGAAAGACAGCAGGGAGAATGCATTCTTTAGGATAAGTACGTACGGCAGAGAAAATGTTGGAGAGTTCATGACTCTCTGATCCCAGAGTAGAGGATCCCTGGCTTAAGGGGTCCTCAGAGCAAAGTTCCTCTGACTCAGGAATCCTGGACAGGGGTATCCCAATACTTAGCTCATTTTTTTTTTTTTTTTTAGGCTTTGATATTTCCCTCTTTGATCAGAGATGAAATAGTTAACTCACATTTCTGGCTGATGAATTTGAGGTGAACATAAGAACATAAGAACATAAGAAAATGCCATACTGGGTCAGACCAAGGGTCCATCAAGCCCAGCATCCTGTTTCCAACAGTGGCCAATCCAGGCCATAAGAACCTGGCAAGTACCCAAAAACTAAGTCTATTCCATGTAACCATTGCTAATGGCAGTGGCTATTCTCTAAGTGAACTTAATAGCAGGTAATGGACTTCTCCTCCAAGAACTTATCCAATCCTTTTTTAAACACAGCTATACTAACTGCACTAACCACATCCTCTGGCAACAAATTCCAGAGTTTAATTGTGCGTTCAGTAAAAAAGAACTTTCTCTGATTAGTTTTAAATGTGCCCCATGCTAACTTCATGGAGTGTCCCCTAGTCCTTCTACTATCCGAAAGAGTAAATAACCGATTCACATCTACCCGTTCTAGACCTCTCATGATTTTAAACACCTCTATCATATCCCCCCTCAGTCGTCTCTTCTCCAAGCTGAAAAGTCCTAACCTCTTTAGTCTTTCCTCATAGGGGAGTTGTTCCATTCCCCTTATCATTTTGGTAGCCCTTCTCTGTACCTTCTCCATCGCAATTATATCTTTTTTGAGATGCGGCGACCAGAATTGTACACAGTATTCAAAGTGTGGTCTCACCATGGAGTGATACAGAGGCATTATGACATTTTCCGTTTTATTCACCATTCCCTTTCTAATAATTCCCAACATTCTGTTTGCTTTTTTGACTGCCGCAGCACACTGAACTGACCCCCGCATCCAGGAAATGGGGTCCAGAACTATGCTGTCACAACACCATAAACCACTAACCCCAGCACCAGCCTCTGAAATGTGAGTTAACTTTACTCCACTTCTGATCAGGAATAACATTTCAAGGATTAAAAAAAACATGAGCTATGCCTGCAGGGCTTTAACACACTTCCTTGCATTGGGGAGTAATAGCTAATCCCTTCATTTAAATGTATTTATTTATTTATATGGATTTATTACTCGCCTTTTTGAATAAGAAATTCACTTAAAGCCGGGTGCACCAATTTAGCAGCATACATCAGATCAGTAGCAACTTAAAAATGTAGGTCTGAGGTTAAATGTTCAAAAGGACTGAACTTGAAACAATCAAATAATGACTGAGCCTTAAGCAGCATATTCTGTTCTGAGAAAACTACACAGTAAGGGCTAAATTAGAGAGAGGTCAATACTAATGACTGAACTTAAAATAAGTGCAGAGCTATGCATTTGGGATGCAGTAATTCACAAGAGCGGTATGAGATGGGGCGGGGAGGCTGATGTGCACGGACCAAGAGCGGGATCTTGTGGTGATAGTGTCCGATGATCTGAAGGCAGCGATACAATGTGGACAAGGCGATAGCTAAAGCCATGTCAATGCTGGTCTGCATAGAGAGAGGAGTAACCAGTACGAAAATGGAGATGGTGATGCCCTTGTACAGGTCCTTGGTGAGGCCTCACCTGGAGCATTGTGTTCAGTTCTGGAGACCATATCTCAAAAGGCTTAGGGACAGGATGGAGGCATCCAGAGAAGTGACCAAAATGGTGACTGATCAGTATCAGAAGACCTATGAGGAGAGAGGCTGAAGGATATGAATATGTACAGCCTGGAAGAGAGGAGATGCAGGGGTGATATGATACAGACCTTCAGATACCTGAAAGGATTTAATGATATGCAAACATCAAACCTTTTCCGTTGGAAAGAAATCAGTAGAACTAGAGGTCACAAAATGGAACTCCAAGGAGGGACACCTCAGAACCAATATCAGAAAATATTTCTTCATGGAGAGGGTGGTGGATGCCTGGAATGCCCTTCTGGAGGAGGTGGTGAAGACAACAGTGAAGGAATTCAAAGGAGCTTGGGAGAAATACTGTGGAACCCTAAAGGCGAGAGAGGATGTAAATGAGGAAAAGAGTGCATGGAGTAACTTGATGGTGCGGTGGTTATTACCCTTAACCAATAAGCCTTGATACTGTTGATGCAACTCCATCATTGCTTTATGCTTCAGCAGCAGAGGGAAAAGGGGTATTAGATTTGTTCAGCAACCCAGGGCCTCGACTTTTACAGTCTGGGGAAACAAGTAAGGGGGTGACTTGCTTATGCGGCAGTTACTACCCTTAACCAATAAGCCTGACACTTGATGCAACTCAAACATTGCTCTGTGCTTAAGTGGCAAGGCATAAAGGGAATTGGATTCAACAACAATTAATGAGGGCCCTGACTTTTATGGTATGGGAGACAGATAAGCATGGGGTAACCTACACGGCACAGCACAAACTACCATAAGCTTGCTGGGCAGACTGGATGGACCCTTTTGTCCTTTTCTGCCGTCATTTCTATGTTTCTATGTAAGGTGCAAAGCAGAGCTATACTAGAGGTAGCCAATAATAATGACTAAACTTAAAGTAAAAGTTGTAGGAGCACATTCAAGACACCCACCGTGGTGACAGGCAGTTTTCATAGTTTTGTTTAGTGCAAGGAGGGTAGGAAGAAAAGCCAGGCTATCATTTGCTTCTGAAATGGGAGTAAACATGTATATGGCGGAGCTTTTCTGGGAAGGAGTGCCATAGGGCACGAGCTGTTCCTGAGAAGATCACCAGCCGGTTTCTGTTCTTTTGAATTGTTTTGTCAACGGAGTTGTTAATAAAGGCCTCAAGTGAAGATTTTAGTGGTTTGGAGGGGGCCTATATGATAGACTCTCTGTTAAGTATCTGGGCCACTCTCCTTTAGAGCTCTGAAAATTAGTGTCAAGTTTTAAATTTGATTCTGCAGCAAACTGGAAGCCAGTGTAGATTCTGTGGGACAAGAGTGATATGTTTGGCTTGTATCCTTTTATCAGTCATGCAGATGAGTTTTGTATTATCTGGAGTTTGTGGGATTTGCATTGGAGAGATGTTTATTTTACCACATTTTTAGAATAATAAAAACCTTATTAAATGTGATTAAAGTTTAGCTCACAAATGTGTGCTCAGACATGAGTAAAAAGATGTACTAAAAGGGCATCCTACTACATTGGCCTCATTGTGAGAGAACATAAGTGAGATAAAAACTGAGAAGAATTGGGAAAGGAACCAAGTCATGGATATAAAAAGAGTAAGAGTGATCAGAGGACAGAGTGCAGGACCCGGAGGTGAGAGAAACATCACAAATCATAGGCATATGTACTTTATTGTATTAATTCTCTAGTAACTGTGATATATGGTTGTATCTTTGAAATCTGTGGTTATAGTCAACAGAGGGTTAAGCAAAATTAAATAGTGAACCTTTGAACAATGATGTGATTTTGTACTGTCAGTGCAGATTAAGACTTAAACCAGAAACTCTTTTGGTCTGTGTTAGGAGAGCTCAGAGAGGTGAATCCCATTGACTCAGTAGCTAGGCATTGTACAAAACCAGCAGCGAGCAAGAATTAATTACAGCTCACTTAACCACCTTGGTTGCACTTTTGACTATTTTAGGAAATTAAAGTTTCTCCTCATTGCATAACATCTATGATTCCTGAGACTGTGATGTTGGATTCTAGAATTTTTGTTTGGGCAGTGGTGCCCCACAAGAAAGGGAATCACTGCCATCCAAGATTAAATACTAAAGAGCAATGGATCTTGATAGTTTGACTTTAACTAATTGAGCTAAAATGGTGAAGAGTAGAGGAGTACGCTAGTGGCTAAAGCTGAGGAGTAGAACTCAGGACCCCAATGAAGATTCCATTGCTTTCTGATCTTGGTTCTGCTACTGACCTTGACCACTTTATCTCTCTGGACATGGGTGTGACCAGGTTTAATTTGAGAGGAGGAAGTAGATAATCACCTTGGAGTGGCAGGAAATGATCATGTAACTAGGATCTGCCCTCCGCGAAATGAGTAATCTTCTTCCACTGAGGATGTGTCTCCAGGGGTGTTTGCCTAGGTAACAAAGGGATAGGACTGCTGTCCAGTGGCAGTCAAAGAATCTAACAAAATGTTAGGAATTTATTAAGAAAGAAATGGAAAATAAAACAGAGAATATATTTCCTAGCATGTAGACAGATGGACTCAGGACCAGTGGGTTTATTCTCCCCTGACAGCAGATGGAGGACGAGCAAGCTGATGTCATAGTATATATAACCCTGCAGTGACCCCAGCCTGCCAGTATTTTCCATCTCCAGTGATGGTGGATGTGCATCTCCCTATGGGGATTGCTTTGAGGTTTTTGAAAGGATAAATTTGAAAACCTAAATTCAGGAAAAGAAAGCCTGGCTCATCTGCAGTGATACCTAAAGTTCCCTTCCCCAGTTGAGAATTCCTGAGGCAACTTCCATGGTCCCTCAGAGGTGTGCCTTGGTCCTGTAGCTGTGTTTCTCGGCGTGGACTTAGCTGCTAGTTCAGCTGAAAGGCAGGGGCACAGGATGCTGAGCGCGGTGATGACAGCAGATGCCCTCCACCCCCCCACCCCCCCCCCACCCCCCCCCCCCCCCCGCAGACAGAGACCTTCTCTGTACTCAGCAGTAAGGTTTTAAAAAAAAGGAGACTGTTTTACCTGAATTAGAATCACTAATGCGTACCAACTATAAACCCCCAATCACATATAACCATTAAAGACGCAAATATTTGACCATCATAAGAGGCTTCATTGTTCAATAAAGGTTTTCTTTATTGCTCTGCCTTACTTTTAATCATAGGTCAATATTGAATAACTTCATTTTGTCAATTTTTCTTATTGCTGTGTGTACCATAACCATTAAAAGTTCATCAATTTCTCATATTGCATCACACTCATATTAGAACTTATCCAAAGTGAAGCAATATTCTTCGCCCATCCCGCTAATCAGTGGTGCCAGTGCCTGACACGGAGCCATGTTTCAGACAACGGAGTCCTTTTTCAAGGGCTATTTTATGCCAGCAGCCTACACCATCATGGAGTTTCTCGGCGATTTTTTAGTATTTCTCTCAAAATGGTATTTCTCTCAAAAATGCCGAGAAACTCCATGATGGTGTAGGCTGCTGGCATAAAATAGCCCTTGAAAAAGGACTCTGTTGTCTGAAACATGGCTCCGTGTCGGGCACTCCGTTGTCCAAAACACGGCCCCGTGTCGGGCATTGTCACTGTTGATTAGCGGGATGGGCGAAGAATATTGCTTCACTCTGGACAAGATAAGTTCTAATATGAGTGTGATGCAATATGAGAAACTGATGAACTTTTAATGGTTATGGTTCACACAGCAATAAGAAAAATTGACAAAAAAGTTATTCAATATTGACCTGCTCTGTGCACGCTTTGTGCACTCGTTTTTTGGGCTTGCTTTTTACGCGCATAAACTTTTTTATGCGCTTAATTTAGTGCACAGGTTGTGCGGCGTCTTGCCGCACTTTCTTCTAGGCGCTTATTTTTTGGGTGCATTTCATTTTTGAGCGTGAACCATTCCAATGCATATTTACCACAGCGATGGTGCCGGTAAGCAAGAAGCCTAAGCGTCTTCCTATTTGTGTTGCCTGTCATATTAGGGCTTCTCAGCCTGACCTGGCTTCTAACCTGTGTTAGTGCTGCTCAGATGCTCAGGGAGCGTTGTCTTCCTTGGATTTTGCTAAGCCTGGCTCTTCCTGTTCTAATGATGGGTTGGTCACGGCCTTGACTGGGGGGATGCCAGATATTGGTTCTCCTTTGACTGGCTCCTCCACTGGTGAGGGCAGTTCTGTGGGACCAGCTCCAGTTCTTTCTGTGCTTGGTCTGGACCCAACTGCCTTTTCTTTGGTGGAATTTTTTTCAAGGCCTCCAAGCCTTTCTTCAAGTGCAGTCTTTCGCTTCCCCCATTTCTGTCCAGTCGGCCCCTCAGCTGGTGGCTCCTCCCTCTTGCAATCCTATGCTTAAGTGCTGGGGCTCACCTCTGCTCCCTGCAGGTGTTCCTGACAGGAATCTGGATGGCACTGATGATGAGGTTGATCCTGATTCTTTGGAAAATGGAGAAATTCCTCCAGGGCTGGAACTGTATCGAACCATGTTGCGGTTCTTTCATAGAGATGAACTGCCGGGCCTGATTTCCCGGACCTTGAAAAAGCTGGGTGTGTCTGGTTCAGAGTCCCTTGCTGGGCAGGATAATTCACAAGATCGAAGGCCACAGGGCCTAATATTCCTGGTGGCACTGGATTGGCCCAGGTGTCTGTGGTATGCTGATTTGCGATGACTCTTAGTGAAGGCCTTCCCCCCTTCGTCTTCCACCGCACATGGATCTGCTTCAGCAGGGACCAGCTCTTCACGAGGATCCGACTCAATTCTGTCTTACAATTTGGCCCTTGAGAGGGCTCGTCTTTTAAAGTGTGGTTATTCCTCTGCGGTGATTGCCATTTTACTCCGTGCTCACAAGTTCTCCCCTTCCTTGGCTTATGTGCGAATTTGGATAGTTTTTGAGGCCTGGTGTGAGGGGCAGGATGTTCTTTCTCGTTCAATTAAGATCCCTCTCATTCTGGAATTTTTGCAGGATGGATTGAATGAAGGCTTCACCTTTAATTCCTTGAGGGTGCAGTTATGGTTCTTGCCTGTTTCAGAGACCTATTGAATGATAAGGGGAATGGAACAGCTCCCCTATGAGGAAAGACTAAAGAGGTTAGGACTTTTCAGATTGGAGAAGAGACGGCTAAGGGGGGATATGATAGAGATGTTTAAAATCATGAGAGGTCTAGAACGGGTAGATGTGAATCGGTTATTTACTCTTTCGGATAATAGAAAGACTAGGGGGGCACTCCATGAATTTAGCATGGGGCACATTTAAAACTAATCGGAGAAAGTTATTTTTTACTCAACGCACAATTAAACTCTGGAATTTGTTGCCAGAGGATGTGGTTAGTGCAGTTAGTATAGCTGTGTTTAAAAAAGGATTGGATAAGTTCTTGGAGGAGAAGTCCATTACCTGCTATTAAGTTCACTTAGAGAATAGTCACTGCCATTAGCAGTGGTAACATGGAATAGACTTAGTTTTTGGGTTCTTGCCAGGTTCTTATGGCCTGGCTTGGCCACTGTTGAAAACAGGATGCTGGGCTTGATGGACCCTTGGTCTGACCCAGTATGGTATTTTCTTATGTTCTTATGGTTCCTTGTCATATCATCCTGATGTGGCCTGTTTTTTTGAAGATTATCAGTTCCATTGTGGAGTCTTAATTTTTGGCTTGCCCTATGTTCTGACCTCTACATAGCCTTTCCTTACAGTTGTTGACTTTGAAGACTGTGTTCTGGTGGCTCTATTTTCTAAGCATTGGATTTCTGAACTGCAGGCCTTGTCTTGCCGTGAGCTGTTCCTTCAGGTGATTCCAGTAGTGTTTCAGCTGCATACTTGGATAATTAAGCCTGAAACACTTCCTTTTCGCAAAATTAAGCCTGAAACACTTCCTTTTTTTTTTTTCCGCAAAATTAAGCCTGAAACACTTCCTTTTCGCAGACGACGTACAGATCGTGATCCCCATAAAAGAATCAATCTCAAAAACAATGGAATACTGGGATAGTTGCTTATTAGAAATCAAACTTCTCCTCACCAGCCTAAACCTCGTACTCAATGCTTCGAAAACTGAATTCCTGCTCATATCACCGGAAAACAATAACACTCATTCAAAGCCACCAGCACTCCTTCAAACAGCTCACGTAAGAGACCTAGGAGCCATCTTAGATAAGCGTCTCAACCTCAAACCATTCATTAACCAAACCACCAAGGATTGCTTCCACAAACTACATATTCTGAAAAGAATTAAACCACTTTTCCACACTCAGGACTTTAGAACAATCTTGCAAGCAATAATCTTTTCCAAACTAGATTATTGCAACTCACTACTACTAGGCCTCCCAGCTTCTTATACCAAACCTCTACAAATGGTTCAGAATACAGCAGCCAGAGTCCTTACAAACTCCAGGAAAATCGATCACATCTCCCCTATCCTCAAAGACCTTCATTGGTTACCGATCCACTACAGAATCATGTATAAATCCATCAATATCATATACAAGGCTATAAACCAACACACTCAACTCGACCTACAAATACCACTTAAAAAATACACATCCGCCAGACCCATCAGGGAATACTACAAAGAGTCACTCCAAATCCCACATGCCAAAACCTACCAACATAAATCCTTGAGTCTCAGAGCCTTCTCTTCAGCAGGTCCAGCTTTATGGAACTCTATCCCACCTGATTTGAGACAAGAACCATGCACTTTAACATTTAGGAAAAGACTAAAAACTTGGCTTTTCAAAAAAGCATTCCCAGGCTTTGAATAAAACCTCCACCCATCAGCACAAACTAGTATTCAAAAATTGGATCAAAATAAGAATCCACCAACTACAAACTTATACTCATCAATACCTGCTGAATTTATCATATTATTATCATTCAAAACTGTGTCATATCTATCCACTTGGTTATATTTATTTACCGTGTCATATTTATATACCGTCATATTTACTCACTTAGTCATATTTTCTTCACCGTGCTATACAACTATATTATTTAATGAAACTGGCTAAAATGTAAATATTGCTTTGTTCTATTTCTCCCCTTTTCCAGATCCTAGTTAATTTTCCCTGTTTTATTGTAACTTTCTCACATCCTTTAACTGTTATACTGTATTTAAAGTTTTAATTGGGAATATTGTTTATTACGTTACGCTCTGCTCTTCACACATTGTTAACTGTAAACCGGGTTGATGTGATGCTAGTCATGAAACTCGGTATAACAAAAATAATAAATAAATAAATAAATAATATAACATAACTTAACTAGGAACAGTAGCAGTATGCACTATTAGAGTGAAACTAATAGTTTCTTGCAGGCCTTATTATAGACAATGTCCCCAGCAGCAGCAACTTCAGCAATTGCAACCGTATCAGATGTGAACCTGTCTTAGAGAGAAAAACAGAATATAGGTATACTCAACAATCCTATCAAAAATTTGATACAAATTTGGTACAAATTTTTGACTATCAGAATTGTCATTTCTCTTCTTTCTCCAGTGAGGGTTTCTCCAACCTAGCACAGTGCAGTTCCTCTTCCAACTCTTTGGGAACACTGCAAGTAGACAGTTTTTCTGCTCCATCCAACCATACGCTTCCTCACTATTACTTGAAAAGTCCAATGCTCGAATCCTTAGCCTCAGATACTTTTTCAGTTTCATGGAACCAAGACTTAATGTACACTTTTCCACCAATTCCTCTCTTATCAAAAACAAGCCTCAAGTTGAAAAAGGGCAAAGGAAAGCTGATTCTCATAGCACCATTTTGGCCACATCAAATTTGGTTTCCATGGCTACAAAGATTAGCTGTTGCTCCACTAGTACATCTTCAGACATTCCTATCTCTTCTAATGCAATACAGTGGATTACTTCTTCACCCCAACTTTCAATCTCTAGCACTGATGGCATGGATATTGAAAGTGAAGTAGTATAATCAATGTCCTTACCCAAGGAATTAAAAACTTTAATTTTAGCAGTGAGAAGGCCTTCTACCAGGCTTTTGTATAACTTTTAAGGGGAAATGGTTTTCCATTTGGTGTACTATCCCAAAAGGAGAATCCTTTCACTTGCTTAACTTTGATACTATTTTAATATCTTCTTAAACTATCCAAACCGGGATTGAAGACTGTCAGAGTACATTTGTTTCTATTGAGGCGTACCACCAACACTTAGATTATCTAGTTTCTCAATATCCCATAATGATTTATTCATTGACGGCCTTTGCCATCTTGTCCTCCAATTAAAGTCCCTCCTACTCAATGGGACCTCAACATAGTACTTTCTAAATTTAAAAATCCACTGTTTGAACCCTTAGGAATGGCTGATCTCAAATGTCTGGCTTAGAAAGCGCTATTTTTTGATAGGAGTAAACCTCAGCATATTGAGAAAGCGAGCTACAGGCCCTAGTAGTTCATGCTCCCTACAAACAAATCTAAGAATAGAGTAGTAATGAGAACTCACCCTATATTTTTACCAAAGGTGGTTTTACAATTTCATTTAAATTGTCCATTTTATTTCCAATATTTATTCCAAAACCTCATTCCAACAAGCTGATCAAACTCTTCCTACCTTAGACTGCTGAAGAGCCTTGTTGTTTTATTTGGAAAGATCCAAACCATTCAGAAAATCTCCTCAACTGGTCCAGCTAATCCTTTCTAATTGGGTTCCTGGCTGTATTCCTATTGTTAAGCTAATGCTGGAATTCACCTATCTTCCAAAATAAAAGTCCATCAAGAATGAGTAGCTTCAGTAGTACATCTCCGTTGTGCATCAGTTCAAGGCATCTGCAAAGTGGCTACTTGGTCTTCTAATACACCTTTACCAAATATTATTAGTTTGAGGAAGACTCTCATAGTGATAGTAATTTTGGCCAAGTAAGTTCTTAAAAACCTATTTAAGAATTTCAACTCTCCCTCCATCTTCTCTTCAACCATGTAGTTCCTCAGCAAAAGACAAGTATTTCTCTGCAATCCTCACTTATGTGGTTAAATGTGTCCTTGTCTGAGAGAGAGTGAAATTGCTTCCCTTAAACAGGTTCTATTTTGGAAAGCAGGACATATCAGCTGTACAATTTCTCCCCCCCCCCAAAAAAATATGGAGTTGTAGCTTAGCCTGTGAAATTACGGAGAAGACTTGCATGGTGGTGAATGCACAGGGACACCTGTAAATGCCTGGAAAGATTTCTAGATCTTTTTGAGCTAGTGCGTTCCAGAAGGGCATTATATGATAGAGTTGCCCACCGAGAACACCTGTTACAGATAAGCAGCTTCGTAATTGCTGGCTGGATAGTGGACATGAGGCCCCTTGATAAACTCGCCTGCTTGCTGAGAAGGTAGCAGAACTCACGTATCACCTAGATAGAATTTTAGAGTGTGCTAGGAAGGGGCCTGCTGTTGTGGAACATGTGGGTAACTAGAACACAAAAAACAACAATGTTCAAACATCTAAATTTCCAGCTTACGGTCTTGATATAAATAATTTATATCTGTAACACTTACCTTGTATGTTGAATTTTTATATGGTGGGGGTGAGTATGAATGTTGTGTGATTTGAATCGGGATGAATGAGTGTTGGGGTTTTTAAAAAAATATATTGAAGTAGTGTCTACTTTGTTAGTTTATCTGCTAAGGCTATTTACAATGTTGAGGAAAGGTAATTATTAATAAAGAAATATTATATATTGACATTTTGTGAATAGTGTGATATGTAGTGAGCAAATATCAAGACCTTGTCTTTTGAGGTATTGTCTTGATATAAATAGGACAACAACATTTTATTATAAAGGAGGAAAAGACCTCAGATGATGGGTGAACTGCAGTATATCCAGCACAAGGTGTTTTTATCATCGATCCATTAATAATTATTTTTAAAATGTATTATCCGCACGCTTATTTTTTGACTCAGGTTTGTATGTGATTGGTCCATGGAATTGGGAGTCTGACTAGATCACATTCAAGCCTTTAAATTCCTTTAGTATGATTTTGACATTAAACAATTTGACTGGCTCATAATTTCAAAAGCTTTCAGACCATAGTGTGATCGGGTGACATCATTTGATGACGCTGACATGGACCCCAGCTCTCACAGAGCTCCCGCACACCAGTCATTGCCTCCAGAGGGGCAGCCAGGTAAATCAGATATGGTTGATTTATCTTGCTGTCTACAGAGAATCTCGTTGCAGGAAAGATTCTTTTCATTTCATCCATGGGAATCACTTTGAAAATTACCCTTACTACCAATTAGGTGCGACTGAATATTCAGATCAGGATAACTGGGAAATGTTACGCAGTTTTCTTTGGTTGCTCTATGCCTGCTGAATATGGCGTCCACTCAAACCAGCACAGCCACACTTACTTAAGTAGGGGAATTAATTATTTTCTCTAAGAAAGAAAAAAGACCCACTTTACTTTAAAAAAAAAAATAAATATATATATATATATATACACCTGCCATTTAAACAGTCCGTCCTGTATGAAAATTTCCAAATTTGATATGCCCGACACACACCACGACCACCACTTATAAAAGAGAAATATGTGTAATAAAAGCTGGTTTCTGTCTGCCATTCTACCAGACAAGACGTGTGGCATAAGCAGCTCCAGGGTGCGGCTGAATACTGCAGCCACCTTGGCATAGCTGTTCCTGAAGAGGGCCCGAAGGGTCACCAATCCCTCTCCTCCCCAACACTGGCGCAGCAGCAGCAAACTCGCTCGTCCTTTTCTCTCTCTGTGTGACTCCGAGCTTTCACGCCACTGCTGACGCCACTCTAGCCATCACTGCTCGCTCCCACTTGCCAATGGGGCCCAACTCCACTTCTGCTTGCCCTGCTTTTTTTTTTTTTTTTTCCCTTCTGTGCTGATGGATGCACCTGTCTCGGCTACTACCTGTTGGAAAGCTGCTGCTGATCTCACAGACAAGCTCCATCAGCAATACGGTACCGCTTCTCCAAGGGGAGGCATCCAATAAAAGAGTTTCGCTCAGACACACTCACAGATCCGCTCATGTAACAAGCCATCGCGCGCTTCAGCGACGAAATCCTGTCATTCTCAGTGGGCATTTCATTTAGTTGTAAATAAAGACTGGACCCTGTTTGTTATCATGCGGATCACTGTCACTTCCTCTGGCTCATTTTGGAGCCAGCGCTTTCAACAAAATCGTTTAGCAAGGATAATTTTCTGGGCCCCACGTGAATACTTATATGTTGCACCCCTACTCTTTCCTCAGCTTTCTGTCTGTGGTAAGAATCTCCCTATTTTTTGATGAATATTTGGATCCAATAACTTCAGCCACCGGTGACTACTCAGATTAGCAGCAGGATTTAACGATCACAGCTTGCTGGGTTTTTGGCCCATTTGTACTTAATATATAGGAGAGAGGCATACAATTCTAACAAGGTTACAGTAGTTAATAAGGTCCTCTGGTCACAGGATGGCTGGATCTCTTCTCTCTGCCTGCAAGCAGCAGCACAGGCTAATTGCTAAGTTTTGATTAATGGGCAGCGGCTGATCCTGACACAGGTGGTGTCTGTGCACATTATAGCCGCCTGCTTTATAGAGGCCTCTGATTGAATTATGGGTCATGTGCTTGATACCCTTGAAGCCCCAGGACATTTAACCAAAAAGATGACTTTTTTTTCTCTTTCCCCCCTCACACTATTCCTCCTTATCGTATTTCAGTTTGCATGCTTTTTAATGCAAAAAGTGAGTTTATTATTCCCATTTATTTGTCATTCTGTCATAAACTTCCACTTAACATTTTTTTTTTTTTACATTTTGTGCCTCCTCTTGCTTTGTGCAGAAATCCAAAAGTGTAAATGTACAATTAACCAGAGCCATAACTAGGGGTGGGTGGAATAATGACTGAAATCCAGTGAGCCGGCAGCAGATGAAAAGCCAGGATGAGTCAGCTGCTGTCCTAACCATCCAGGTTGGGAGGAAAAAAAGGCAGAGAAAAAAAACTGGGAGTAAGAGGACACAGACCTGCTTGGGTTGCTAAAATGCCCTACTTACAGCCCTGCCAAATATAATTGCTACAAAAATTGCACATATATTGTATCGCTAATTTGTAATGTGAATGTAAAGAACAATCCCAGGACAGGAAGGATAAGCAGCTAGAATTCAATACATTGGGCCTGACAGTGGTTACTTAACCAATGTTTGTTGGTATCCGGGTTAACACAAAGTCCGTCCAGCCAGTCCCCCCTCCTCCAGGTGTTGGGAGTTAGTTACCAATTCCTGTGCATACACCTGACATCAGGAATGGATCTTCTATTGAATGCTTTTCCAAGGAAGCAGGGAGAAAGAGACCTGGTTTGTAAAGGTGGCCACTGATATATGATACAATCTTTTTAGGTCTTGTGGCTGATGGTGAAGCAGGTATTTTAAGTACGGAGGTCCCTTCCAGTTTTACATTTTTTTTTCAAATTTATTTTGTAACTGTTGGACTATGGGATCCCCATTAGAGTTCTGATATATCAAGTAACCTTTTCTGAATTCTCAGGATGGGAGAATTCATCAAAGATTCTGTTTAAATGTTGTTGTTAGCACCCCAGTCCAGACCCCAGAGTCCACTGTTATAAAACATTTACAGATTGTGCGCTGGAGCTCTTCTCGTGGCTCAGACTGCAGCAGGCTCAGTGGAGTCTTCTATCCTGCAGAATAGGTCGGGGCTGGGGGATACCATCGAGGGGATGCACATCTGTTGCACTGTTGTGTCAGGGTAGATGGGGAGCCCATTTCACGTTTCAAAACAAGCAGTCCTTCCCTTGCTGATAGAAGCTGGGTCAATAGCCAGCGTACCTGCTGAATCTTTTTTTTTTTATTTGACTATAGATGTGAAAGGGCACAGGCTTCTTATCCTTCATGAAAGCGAGCATGATTTGGAAAGATGGACGTTCTCTTCCACGCTTTCAAATATGATGGACAGAGCCAGTATGATGAATTTTAGGCACATTTTTGTACAACCATGTCATATTAATAGATAAGAAAAGAGTGAGTCATAAGTAGGTGAGGATATATTTATAGCCAGAAATCGAAGTGTATGAATAGTGCAACTGACATGATGTTTACATATTAGGTGACTGTGCCAAAGCTTAGAAGTTGGATATTGATAATGTTACTGGCTCTCTGCATCCTGTTTGGGCAGTAGAGAGAAATCTTCTTTGTTTAAATGGTAACACAGAGGTGGCCAACGCCCGGTACAGGGGGCTTTCACTTTAAACTGGAAGAATCTTGTGTCATTCCTTTGGTAAATGCACTCAGAAACTCTTCATTCACACAAGACAATATCCCATAGCAGCATTCAAAAAAGCAAGGAGAAAATGGTTCTTTTCTTATGCCAAAGTTGCCAGAGCAAACTATCCCACTGCTGTCTCATGCTGGCAAGTACTTTTTTAAGGGTCTGCCATTGCAAATGGTAAACTCAATACATAGCAAACATTTTAAAGAAATATATACAATATCAACTCTGAGACAGGAAAATGTAGACCAAAAATACATTAAAAATATATACTCTAACCATTCAAAATACAATATTCATCAATTAGTTTTACAAAATAAAATATTACTGCAGTAAACTAAGTACCATCATATTAAATCACTCCGGCTGAATAGAATAGATAAGTAATTAGTTATTGAATCCTATATTAAATAATCAAAAGTGAAAAATCCATTGGTGAAATACAATAAAAGTGGCTGATCCATTGCAGGATTCAAGTAGCAAATGCTAAATCATTCCTTTATTAGGTAAATATTCAAACATGAATAATTAGTGGTGAGCAAACAATAATTTGCTAACTCCCAAATACACTGCTGGAGTTGGCAGGGTGATCTAAACTTCCTGTTGAACCAGGAAGAGAACTTCAGGAGTGATTTAGCACGGTGGTCCCCAACCCTGTCCTGGGGGCCCATCAGCCAGTCGGGTTTTCAGGATATCCACAATGAATATGGCATGAGAGAAAATGTGCATGTTATGGAGGCAGTGCATGCAAATTTTCTCTCATGCATATTCATTGTGGATATTCTGAAAACCCAACATGGCTGGTGAGCCCCCCAGGACAGGGTTGGGGACCACTGATTTAGCATCCTGGAATGTGGCACCACTTCCTATTGTCTCTGGTGGAAACTATGAAAGGTTTTCTCCTTGTTGGAAATGTAAGCGTGATTCTGTCTCTTGTTGGATCTTGTAAGAGTGATATTGGTTCATTTGAGGGTCATGAGGGTGAGATTGTCTTTTGTTAGAGCTATGGGGGAAATATTGCCTCTTGTTGAGATTGTAAGAGTGATGTTGCCACCTCTTGTAACTGTGAGAGCAACCCCTCTTTTCATTTGGTATGTAAAAGTGAATAAACATAAGACTTGCCATACTGGGTCAGACCAAAGGTCCATCGAGCACCAGCATCCTGTTTCCAACAGTGGCCAAGCCAGGTCATAGGTACGGGCAGGATCCCAGGGGGGAGACAGATTCCAAGCTGCTTATCCCAGGGATGGGGAGTGGATTTCTGCAACTCTACCTGAATAACAGTTTATGGACTATTCCTCCAGGAACTTGTCCAAACCTTTTTAAAAGCAGTTACATTCTAAAAAATTACCATTCAGAAATCTTGAGATGAGTACTGGTGTGCTGGAGCCAGTTCCAGTGGACAAAAGCCATTACTACTGTGCTAATAATTACGATCGGTTAGGTGACCTGGGTGAAGCTGGCTAAAGAATACTTTAGACTGTTTTATACAATAAGTTCAGAAGCCTTCAGTCTTGGGGTATTGGGGTCCAGCGGACATGGGCCGGTCTGAAGCACACACCATTGAATGAATTGATTTGATAAATGGACATTTATTACGCTCACAAATTGGCTAAAACCAATTTTGGTCACATCAAAGCATGATAACTGCTGGGGTATTGATTTGTGTAAAGTAATACAGTGAATTTATCAGCTCAATACCCAAGCTAAAGGGCCCTCTGTGAGACACTGCGGTGCAGTAATACTGTTACGGGTCTGTGAAATAGAGAGAGCGCTCTGCTGCAGAGCTGGAAATGGCTCCAAAATGACAACTTAAGTACCCTGCTTTTGCAGAAGAGTTTGGTTTTCATTTCCTTAATGGAACATCAGTGGACAAGTGCGCTGTTCTTACCTGCCTTTTGTGTGTTTACGTTTTCAGAAAGAGAGGTATTGTGTTTCTGCCAGTTTTTGATGGTGGGAAGACCTGGAATTGGGACTGATAGCAGATGATGGTGCTAAGTATAGCGGGCTACCCCTTCATTTCTGTTCTCTGTTTTTACATCAAGTCCAAATCTTTTAGTGCCATAATATCAGCACTAGGTCTAACCGAACCGCTGCCACTTAAACCCAAGGACTTCTCTTGCTGAAAGAAAATCCTTACACACCCGTTGGCTGGGGGGAAAACTTCCATGTTTTAACCCATTGGTGAGCAGGAATAATCCCTCCTGTAATGTTTGCATTTGTGCTCTGCGGGCACATTGTCATTCGCTGCATTATTCCGTCATGGGTTGAAGCATAGGCTTTCTCTTGGTAGACACCTCTCACCTAGTAATGGACTTGCTTGTGAAATCTGCTGTGGTCCATAAATGTACACACAGATATATATATATATCGGGATGGACACCGCATGATAGCCAGGGTTGAAGCCTTGATAACTGGCGCTGCTGTTTGTAGGTTCCAAACTCTTGCTAATTCCAACATCTTTGTGCATTTTATTAATGCACAGTACCTCTTGTCACCATGCATGTCCCTCTGTCTGTATGCATGTAAAAGGGGACCTCGCTGTGTATGCAGCGGACTGTAATGTGGAGTAGAGTCTCTTTTCCTGCCAGATTTCAGGGGGGCTCCTGATAGGTGTGCTGAGAGATTTGGCGGGAGTGGGAGGATTAGAGCGTAAAACCCAAGACGGATTAGGCAGTGTGCCTTCCTTGTGTTACATTAGAAGGATATACTTGCCCAGCTTATTTGTAGGGTACTGAAAGGGTACAGGTTTCCTTTATTGAGCTGCATCTTGGATCCTATTTCTCTGCCTGAGGCAAAATGTGTTTGAAAACAAGGCTTTTGATGCACCGTTCAGGATGGAGGCCTTTATCTGTTCTTAGAAATCAATATAAACATTTCACACTCTCAAAAATAAGCTGTGAGCCTGTGCAGAGGTCTTTAGGGCAGATCACCTTAAAAGATCAGGTCCAGCTATCTAGCCCAGTCCACCTTAAGAAATGCCTAAGGTTAGAGTGCGATTTCCCTGGGGAGAGGGAATAAAAACCCTGGCCCAAGCAGAGCATTAGGCCTGGGACTGAAAAGAGGAAGCTCTAGGAAATAGGTTACGACTCTGTGTGTGAGTACAATTCTTATTTTTTTGTTTAAGCAGCTGAGAGAAGTTAGCTCTGTACATTTTTTGTTCTGTAAAATAATGCCATTGTTTTCCTGGATGCCGGAGGCCAGGCTCTTTGCTGCAATCTGGTCCCTGCAGAAGCAGTCTGGAAAAGACAGAGACAAGACCGCATGTGTGGCATCAGAGGAATGTGTCAAGTGCATTGTCAAACATATGCAACAGCAAGAAGAGTCATACACTCACCTGCTGCAACAGATCCTGCACCATCAGATCCAACAGGAGGAGCAGTCGGAGAAATCCAGACCCTATTAACTGTTTCAGAGAGACTGTGGGGGCAGAGAGAGAGCACTAGGACTAGGTAAAGGACACAAAGTCTACCCCACGGGAATGGGGGTTGTCATTCACCAAGTTGGGGCCTGAAGATCCCAAAACATTAACTACGTTTGAGCAAGTGGCTGAAATGCTCAAACGTGATTAAAAACCAGGTGGTCCAGTAGCTCCCAAACCTGGACTGGAGAGGTACAAGCCACCTTTAGGATAGAGAGAACAAGGGTAACAGGACAGGATTCTGGGACCCTATACTGGTCTCGAGACGCCAACTACTCGCTGCTGTGCTTCAGTTTGCGAATGTCTCCGAACTGAAGAAGCAGTCATTTCAGAGGTATTTCAGAGCTGCTGGTCTGACCCTGGAGCATTTAAACATTTTAACTCTGACGTCACTGCTTATGAACTTTCTTAGAAAGGCAATTTCCCTGCAGCCAGATTAGGCAACGGAGTCACACATTGGTCTCTCGGGCATGTAGTATATGTGTGAAGTCACTTGACACAATAAATGTATATTCCAACGGAATTCATTGTATTTCAAATTAATAACCAATCTTAAAGATATAAATAAACAGCTTAAAGAAATAATAGAGTTGAGCTTCCTTTTAGTTCTGCAGAGAGATAGGGTTTTTCTTCATGGAGCCAGGTGTGCCCTAGAGAGGACTCCTCATTGAACGATGGGCTTACCCTATTTTATGTACGCAGATGATATTCAATTTTTTATATCATGTGGGTAATCGGAGTGTTTTCCTAACAACCATTTCCAAAAGACCATATAAGTGATATATGACTGGTTAACTGAAAATATGTTCTCATTGAATGTCGCCAAGAGGGAAAAAATGTCTCCTAGTATGTAAATAAAATTCTTTACCAGTAGTATTTAAGACTATAAACCTTGGTATTATCTTAGATAACAAATTGTCCATAAAATCACATTTGAAAAGTGTAACAAAAAAAGCCTTTATTAGCGTCCAATCAGATGAATCCAGAACAAGTGGGTTATGCACCTCTACCAGCGGATGGAGATGGAGCAAACTGACATCACAGCATATACACCCCTGCAGTGACATCAGCCTGCCAGTATTCTCCGTCTCCAGCAGATGGTAGACGTGCATCTCACCACTGGGTATTGCTTCATTTTAAAGAAAAGGAGAATTCAAGAAATTCAACCCGCTCTCCTGTGGTGATACCAAAAGGTCCCTCCCCCAGTTGAGAATTCCTGAGGTGATTTCCGTGGTCCCTCAGATGAGTGCCTTGGTCCGGTAGCTGGTTTTTCAGCTGGCATGGACTTAGCTGCTTGAGCAGCTGAAAGGCAGTGAGTACAGGAAGCCAAGCGCGGCTGTGATGGCACATGCCTTCTCCCCCCCCCGCATAGACGGAGACAGTCTTTGTAGTCAGCCAGGTAAGGCTGAGCTCTGGTAAGTTAAAAAAAAAAAAATTATACAGGGACTTAAAAGGAGGTTTTTGGTTGTGTAGGGTTTCCTCCTCCCCCGGTCTCCATGCTTGGCGCGCTGGTCCAATGTTTGCCCCGCTCTGTGGAAGGTGGAGGGACTTGGGCAGCCTTGCAGGTTGAGCAGCCTCCTTAGGCTAGGCCCCGCTCCGAGGCTTTTCACTGTGCAGTGTGGTAGGCCGCAATGGCTTTTTGTGCACTTACTAAGGCTGCCCTCCACACGATTATTGATCCAGCAAGTGAGTCTAGCTGTGCATCCAGGTTCTGTGCTCCATTTTTGGGTGCCCAGTTGGACCTTGTAGTTTGTGCGCCCATGTTAAACGCCATTTCCTTCTGCGCTTAAGTTTTTGTTCGCTTAATTCTTTTGGCCACCTAGGTAAGCGCTTTGGTGTTCACACCTAAGTATTGGACACATCATTTTTGAGCGCATAGTTGAGCACGTGAAAAAAAACCCAAAAAGCAGCTGGGCGCTTGCCTCTGGCCTCTGCTCAGCGCACTCTCTGCCATAATGGCGCCTGTACCTAAGAAGCCTAAGCATCTTTCTCTTTGTACTGCTTGTCATATTTGGGCATCTCAGCCAGGAGTGCCCGCTGATTTGTGCCAGCGCTGTTTGGAGGCTCTTCCTCTGATTTCACTAAGCCTGGTTCTTCCCAGCCGAGTGTTGGTCTAGGTAAAGACGACTCGGGTGGGGGTGCCTGAATTTGGAAGTCCCCTAACTGGTTCCTCTACAGGGGAAGGTAGCTCAGGGAGTACTCCTCAGGCTCCTCCTAGTCTGGATTCCTTTACTTTTTCATGGATAGAATTTTTCCACCGGTTGCAATCCTTTCTTCAGGTGCAGACAAATGCTCTGCAGGCAGAGGTGCAGGCAGGAACCTTTCCTGGACCTTCTGATAAGCGCCGGAGTACTAGAGCGGCAGCGAAACCTCTGGATAGAGATCCGGGTGGCACTGATGATGACACCAATCTTGCTTCTCTTGAGGATAGTGAAATTCCCCCTGCATTAGAACCGTAAAGAGCGCTCAGCCGAGTGCACCGTTTAGCCTCCCTTTGGCCACATGTTTTTGAAGCGCTATTATTACCCCTTATACAGTAAGGGGTAATAGCGTGTGGAAAACGCGCGGCCATCCCCCCGAAACTAATAGCGCCCGCAACATGCAAATGATTAAATCCTTTCCAGCCTTGACTCCACCTGTGAGAAGAAGCCTAGTGTAATCCAAACCATTTCCATCCCAGTATTTATTTTAATGATTTACTATTTCTTATATTTTAACATAACACATCTCATTTTACACATACAACACATAACTGTATTGTCTTTTAATGCATGGCTACAGAGACCTTCAGTCTCCAAAAGAGGGAGAAGCCGAAAACTGCTTAAGAACGGCCCTAAAATGGAGATTGCGGAATCTGAGGCACGGCCTTGGATATTTTTTTTTCTCTCTCCCCCTTCTCATTCATTCTGTGTCCATCCTCCTTTGGGTATCCATGGCAACATTGAGTGCACATCTTGGAAAACTTTATCCGAATTCAGCTCTGGGCAGCTTTCCAAATCCATAGTAACTTGATTAGGTGCCTCTGAGGGTCTTGCCAGCTAATCGAATTAGGTAGCACTAATGGTACTGAAGACTTTGAGTGAACAGAGAGCAGTAAAACATTGTGTATACTTAGTGATAATTATACTTGGTTTTGTGTCATTGATTTATATGCCCTTTTTTTTTTCTTTCTCTATTTGCGTTTAAATGCAGCTATCCGGAGGAAAGAGAATGGCTGGTACGATGAAGAGCACCCCCTGGTTTTTCTTTTCCTGGGATCATCTGGAATAGGTAATGACTTTGCCATTCTTTGTCTCTCTCAGAGTGGATGTAGCTTCATGGAATATTGCTTTCATACCCAGGGCATGAAAGTGTTGATGTCGGCCGATCAACCGACATTGGAGGCTCGCCAAACCTTGCCACTGTTGCACCAGCTTAACATAGTAAGAACGGCAGAAAAAGAGCAAATGGTCCATCCAGCCTGCCCAGCAAGCTTCTTAACGCTAGTAACTGCCCCTCTGTGCAGGTCACCCCAAGCCGTATATTAAGGATAGTAATATTAAAAATCTAAAGTAAAAACCTTTAAAAGAATATTCCGCTATTTCTTTGAATGTTCTAATAGCGATAGTGCTGACCCTTGTTTTTTGGATGGGAATTTGACTTTAAGCATGAAAAGCACGCACTCTTGTAGAAGGGTAAGATTTATTCCTATCACTGTGGGCTGCTTGGGAAGCACAGTACCACTTCCCTAGTAATAGTTTGACTCTGCAATGTTTGGTGCCTTTTTTTAAAATATGAAAACAAACACACAGTATAACAGTTTTGCCTTATAATACAAATCTCACTCATCCTCACTCCCTTTCGACCAGGGCATTTACTGGAACAGTACCTGCTCATCCAGTCACTGCTCCAGTATAACAGGTCGTTATTGCACATGTATATACAGATCTCACTCCCTTTCGACCAGGGCAGTTACTGACAGTACATAAGGAACATAAGAAAATGCCATACTGGGTCAGACCAAAGGGTCCATCAAGCCCAGCATCCTGTCTCCAACATGGGCCAATCCAGGCCATAAGAACTGGCAAGTACCCAAAAACTAAGTCTATTCCATGGTAACCCAGTGCTAATGGCAGTGGCTATTACTCTAAGTGAACTTAATAGCAGGTAATGGACTTCTCCTCCAAGAACTTATCCAATCCTTGTTTAAACACAGCTATACTAACTGCACTAACCACATCCTCTTGGCAACAAATTCCAGAGTTTAATTGTGCGTTGAGTAAAAAAGAACTTTCTCCGATTAGTTTAAATGTGCGCCATGCTAACTTCATGGAGTGCCCCCTAGTCTTCTACTATCTGAAAGAGTAAATACCGATTCACATCTACCCGTTCTAGACCTCTCATGATTTTAAACACCTCTATCATATCCCCCCTCAGTCGTCTCTTCTCCAAGCTGAAAGTCCTAACCTCTTTAGTCTTTCCTCATAGGGAGTTGTTCCATTCCCCTTATCATTTTGGTAACCCTTCTCTGTACCTTCTCCATCGCAATTATATCTTTTTTGAGATGCGGCGACCAGAATTGTACACATATTCAAGGTGCGGTCTCACCATGGAGCGATACAGAGGCATTATGACATTTTCCGTTTATATTCACCATTCCCTTTCTAATAATTCCCAACATTCTGTTTGCTTTTTTGACTGCTGCAGCACACTGTACCAACGATTTCAATGTGTTATCCACTATGACACCTAGAATCTCTTTCTTGGGTTGTAGCTGCTCAACCAGTCACTCTCCCAGTATACCAGGTCGTATTGCACATGTATAGTACAGAATCTCAACTCCCTTTCGACCAGGGCATTTACTGACAGTACCTGCTCATCCAGTCACTCTCCCAGTAGATGTCCTAACCAGAGGTCGTTATTGCACATGTATAGTACTGTTTGCTAAAGCAGGGCAGAAATCAAGGATTTGCCTTGGCAGCTGTCCATGGCAAATCTGTCGTCACCGTACGTTTTGTGTGTAAGCCCCTGTGTGTATATCCATTTATAAAACAGCTTGGGTGCATACATTAGTTATACAACGTTTTGCTAGATGGTGAAGTCCTTTGCAGTACCATATTAGTAAGGTATGAGAAAAAAAAAGCTGAGTAACTAAGACCCCAAAAGATGCCTTTTATATCCTTGCTATACCCAGATGATTTTAGGAGAACGCTGTAAGATGCAAACACAGGCCTGCTGCAGTTTTTCTCTTCCTTTCCTTTCTTTTGCAGCAGTTGCTTGTGGCTGTGCAACATCTGAGCAAGGCTTTAGGAAATATCAGTGTAGATGCTACTTACTTTAAAAAATAAGTAAATAAAAGGTATAAAAGCAGGGAACTCCAATGGGCTTGCAGTCTGGTTTTCTTTCTTTTTAAATTAGGTTATTGCTATTATTGTGGCTTTCAAAAAAAGCATGCCAATACTGCCAAGCCCCCATATCTATAGAATATTTTGATTTACAGAAATTACCCTGTTTCTGAGTAGTCAGATACATTGGTTCGGTAACTCATGTTTAATCAGTTATGTACGCATTTCCGCTAGTTATGATTCAGCCAGGAAGGACTAATCACATGTTTATTTCATATATATTTTTTCATTGTTTTTACTGCTGTTCATGGACAGGTAAAACAGAACTGGCCAAACAAACAGCAAAAGTACCCTGCACAAGGATACTAAGAAGGTAATGTTCTAGGAAATATGTTCTTCTTCTTCTGCCTCTCAGCCGTTCACCCACATTCACATACTGTTTTCACACACAATATCCCTCTAACCCTGGATTAGTTACTCTGTTCTCTTAGACAGTAAGGCTAATTAGCCATGACGTCATCCAACAGTGCAGGATGGACCCATCTCTGTAGCTCAGTAAAGTTTACTACTGAGCATATGCAGGAGTTTCCATGCTCATGCTGGCTAGTGAGTTCCTTAGACTTTTTTTTTGTCTTGAGCTTCTGCTTGAATGTGTACCCACTCTCTATTTCATTTTTTCAAAATAATATGCTACTGCAATTTTTGTTCAAATTCACTCATCTTTTCGAGTTGCCTCACTACTTCAGCACCCCTTCATCAGCTTTTTCAGTGCTACCTAAATAAAATGTAAATATAATGTTGACATGTCCAGCTTCAAGGACTATGTGGTCTTAAGATGGTCCATCACTATGGCCACAATATCTGTTACAGGTGCCAGGACTCAATCACACTCAGCTAACTGCTAAGATTGTGGTTGGATGTCGCCTAGATTTCAGCAGAATAGGGAGAATCCCCACACTAAGGTCTTTGGACTATTTTGAATTTTGACACCTGAACTGGCAGCAAATCCCAGTCTGTCAATACTTGGGATTTACAAATGAGAATTTAGGATAATCTGGTCTTCAATCCAAGTGGGAGACTGGATCTGAAGGACATGTATGCTTATATACCCATCCATGCTTCTTATTGGGAGAATTACCTCAGATTCATGATGATCTTTCATTATTGATACAAGGGTTCTCCCTTTGGGCTTTTGGGCAGCCCTGGGGGTCTTCCTACAATTCTTAGCAGTAGTGGTTGCTGTGGTACCATCTTTTTCATCGGGGTTTGTCTTTCCTTACCTGGAAGACTGGCTGGTGATGAGACCTTCTTAAGCAAAGGTCTTGGACTCCTTGCAGAAGATGATTCAGCTTCCTTCAGTCACTTGGGTTCATATGAGCTTTGCCAAGTTGCACTTCATCATCCTTACCCAGAGAATCAAGTTCATCGAAGCATGGATAGACTCATCAGAAGAGAAAGTATTCCTTACATCAGATCAGGCATTTTGTCTTCAAGTTGTAGTCCAGGATTTGCTGAAAAGAGATCAAGTATCAACCCAAGAAATCCTGATTGTCCTTGGACAAATGGCAGCAGCAGTATACATGTTCCCCATGACATGTCTCATCATGAAAGTTCTCTAGTAGTGCTTCTGCTCTCGTTGATCAGCTGTCTGCCCATTGTCGCAATCCTGTATGGGTAACCACAAAGATGAAATTGTCCCTCCATTGGTGGTTAGATCCATAGATCCTGGAGATAGGTACCCCTCTTCAGGTTCTATATGATCAGGTAATACTGGCAATAAATGAGTCCACCAGGGGATGAGGCGTGCACACACAGACTCTTTCTGAACTTGGGAGATTTGGTTGCCAGGGAAACACCTGTTCTACATCAGCCTTTTGGAGCTGTGAGCCATTTGACATGCGTTAAGAGTTTTCTTGCACCTCCTTCAGGGAAAGAGAATACTGATCCAAACCAACTACCAAGTGACACTGTTCTACAATGAACAAACAAGGGGAGCTAGATATTTCACTTAGATGCAGTTCCAACACTGCTCGCTACATTAATGGTGGGGGTGGAAGGGAAATAGAACCAAAAGGTTACTAAGAAGCCAAAAGAAACAGGTAAGTATGAGAAAAAAAGTGCAAAACCTGCTGGGCAGACTGGATGGGCCAATTGGTCTTCTTCTGCCCTCATTTCTGTCATTTCTATGTCTATGACCCAAGGACCTGGATTATCTGCCAGGAATCTATGAATTTGGGAGTGGGCTCGCAGTCAAAGAGCTTTTCACCATTCAGCTTACCTTCCTAAGATCTCCAACATGCTGATGGATAACCTGAGCAAAATGGTCCCTAGAGCAGGGTATGGCAGACAGTCTATTTGGCATCTGAGGTCACTTGTCAATTGACTTGATCGATCACACATCAGAAAACAACAAGAAAGTTGACAAATTTTGCTCCAAAGCTAATTCAGATCTGCTCCAGATGGTTTCTGCTCAAGTGGGATACAGATCTGCTGTATGCTGTTCCTCCAATTCTGTTGGTTGTGAGGACTGTGCAAATGGTACTCAAAAATTGGGCACATCTTATCTTTAATTGCTCCAGCTTGTCCCAGACAAATGTGGTTCTCTTACCTTGTCAGGTTGTCAATCCACTCAGTGGTTTCCAGTCTGGCTCTACCAACTCAAGAAGGAGAGTCATCTTTCATCCGAGCCTCCCCTTCCTTAACTTGATAACATGAATGTTGAGCACTCGATAGTCTCCTCATTATCACTATTTAAGAAGGTTGAGGACACTGTGATTTCAGCCAGGAAGCTGTCTACCAGAAGAGCATACAGTTTAAATGGAAGTGTTTTTCATCTTGGTGTTAGGCAGCTGCCTAAACTTGTTCGCCTGTACTCCAAAAGATCTGCTTCAGTACTTGTTCTCCTTCTCCTCTTTGGACCTCAGTATGTCATCAATTAAAATACATCTCTGTGCTATTGCTGCTTACCATCCTCTATCCAATCTCTATCCATCCTCAGGTGTCAAAGTTCAAGAAGGGTTTGTGGCATACAAGACCTCTGATTGTGAAGCCACCAGCGCCATGGGATCCCAGTATCTTGGCGCAACTTAATGAAGCTTCTGTTCAAGCCATCAGACTCTGCTTCATAAAGTTTCTTACCTGAAAGTGGTATTCCTAGTTACAATTACCTCAGCTACAAGAGTCCGTGAGCTACAAGCATTGTTTCATTACTCTAGATACCTACAGTTTTTCTCAACAGAGTGGTGCTTTGCACTTAACCTAAGTTTCTTTCCTAAAATGGTTTCCGCATTTCACTTGAATGAAGCCATTGTTTTGCCCATGTTTTGTCCAAGACATCATGCATATAAAGGGGAGAAGGACCTCCATTACTGGACTGTAAAAGAGCTTAGCCTATTATCTGAAGAGAACTCAGCTACATCATCAAGCTTCTCATCGTTTTGTTTCCTACAATCCTAACAGACTGGGAGTATCTGTTGCTAAACATAGGTTGTCTAACTGGCTGGCAGATTTTTATCAGGCATTGTTATGCTCTGGCGGGCCTTCAGATCTCAGACCTCTGTCAAGACTCATCAAGTACAAGCCACGGCTATCTCAGAGGGCATTTGTAAAACTGCAACTTCACGTCCCATTACTTCTGAACAATCACTCAAGTAGCAACGGTAACTTTGGGCAAGCTGTTTTTGTGCAGCCTGTTCACCTAGTAATCAGTCCTCTACAAGGGTCTGGGTTGCTTTTCTGTAAGTGCTCTGCTACAACAGCCCTCAGCTTGGGACTTACCACATGTCGTGGCTAATTCACAGCCCTGCCTGTCAATGGAGAAAAGCAAGCTTGCTTACTGTAAATGGTGTTCACCATAGGCAGGATTAGTTATGCTTAATACCCCACTGCCTCCCTAGAAAGTTGATTACCTAGCTGAATCTAAGCTTTACACTTGACTGAGGGGTTCATGAGGCAGTGCACACACAGGACCTCCCATGCATGCTCAGCAGTAAAACTTTAATGAGCTAGAAAGATGGATCTGTTCAGCACTGTCGGATGACATCACCCCACATTTCATGGCTAATGCGGCCTGCTGTCTACAGAGAACCCCCATTTACAGTAAGCAAACTTACTTAATCTGGTCTGGATAAGTTAATCTGGATTCATTCCGTGCTGCTTTAGAAGAAAGGATGTTAAGGGGCGAGAGAGAGGGAGGAGGCATGCAAAGCTGTGTAAGAGGGGTGAGGGTGCCAAATTTTGAAGCCACCTGTTTAAGGCCCACTTTGTAAAAGTCAGTATGTGCCCCAGGGACCATAGTGATGTATATTGTACAACTTGTGATATTACGTGTGTGATGTTTTTCACTGACTGCACCAAGCTTCACATCACAGAACCTTTTAGAGCCTTGGGGATTGTGTTGGGTTATGGTGGTACGTCACACAGGAGCATATCAGTAGCAAATTTACCTTGTCAGGGATTCAAATACATGGTTTTCTCTCCTCTATAATTGCCAAATATTGTTGCATAGGATTATGGTAAGAGCTTATGAGGGCGCTTTCACCTCCATGAAAGAAAGGAAGGTAAAAAATCTGCACTCTTTTTCTACCCAACACATTCTTGTGTTTCACATCTTCTTTTAAGGAGAGCTGTAATACATTTGTCTCAAAACATAGCTACTTAATCCTTACAGAACTATAAAATTATAGTTTAATTTTGAAAAACTGCACCCACCACTACTAGTTAAGGAAACAAGGGTCATAGCTTGCTGCTGAACCTTTAGAGAGAGAAAGGTGAATGCCATGCAACCTAACCAGTAGTATACTGTGGGGTCTGTGACCAAAGCATTTTCCCCATAGATTCAAAATGGTGCATCAGACCTATGTTCAGTGTTGCGTTTGCACATGCACAGAAAATCAAGTTATGATGTCATAGCTCTGTAGTGATGCAGCAAGAGTGCAAACAGTCACCCCATAAAACTACAGGTCCCGGATGTTGCTCCCAATGGAAGTAGCTCTGCCAGCGGATTTTCAGGTGTTGCTGAAAGGAATTAACTTTACAGGGGTCTATCCCTTCATGTCCATGCCCAAGTATTTTATGCCACTGTAAATTTGCTGATTTAAGCATGTAATTGTTTAGGTGTACTGGCTTACTGGTATTCAGATTCCTCATAGTGTAGTTACAGTTGGTGCCATAGACATCAGTGGAGAACATCTGCTGAATGTACTTATTTTCTTCTCTCGACTTTGAAGAGTATGTTATATGGTCAGAAACCAAAAACGAGTACATCAGGCCTCTAAGCAGCCATATTAGTCCAATAGGTTCCATTTGAGTGGAATATAGTTTCAAATCAATAATGTCTGAGCAGTTTAAGTGTATTAATTCTCTTGTTTCTGCACAGGGGTTCATTCGGCTGGATATGTCAGAATTCCAGGAGAAGCATGAAGTAAGTAAATCAGCTGCCTAGATTTTCAAGAACTGAAATCCGGGTTTAAAGAATTACTTCCTTCATTTAGAACCTTCCCATTTCCCCTTCATGACAAAGGAAAAGAGATCCCAGGAAGCAGGTTTGAACATACCTGGGAACATTTGAATTTGTCACCCCGAGATTGTCCTGGATTAGAAGGAGGTTATGTGTGCACGCACGCACACAATAACACGCTCATATGTTCATTCTCATACACATGCATACTCATTCTCCCACATAAAACTCTTACACACATACTAACTGGCTTCTCTTCTTCTTTAACACATACCTGCTTACTCACACACAACCACTCTCTCTCTCACACACGTCCACATACGCTCTCACTTCTTTCCCTCTCCCACACACACACACACACAGTCTCTCACTCACTCTCACACGCATGCTCATTCATCTCTCGCTCCCCATGCTGAACAGATTCCTTCCTCCTACTCCTTTGGGACCTCAGGCAGCACAGCAACTTCCTCCTCCTCTTCTGGGCCCACGTGGCAGCCATGGCTTCCTCCTCCTACTTTGTGCTGCGGGGCGATGCAGCATTGTCCTCCTTCGGGCGACCTCGATCAACCTCCTGCTTGCAGCCATGTGGGGTCACTGCCCTGACCGCTTCCTCATTCCCACCAGCGCAGCCAGACTGTCTTTCTTCTTCCGGCCGCAACAGACTCATTTCCTCTCGTTTCCACCCACATGACCAGAAGACGACACCTGTCTGCACAGAGCGCTTCCTCAGCCCACCCACAGTTTTCCCATGTTGGCCCAGATACACAGCAATCCGTTCAGAATTCCAGAGTCTCTGGCCAAATCCAGAGAGTTCCCAGGTATGGGCATGAAATTAAATGGAAAATAGCCCCAGAGTGCCCGCAAAGTCAAGTCTGCATCCTGGGGTCTTGCCCTGTCAGCTAATTGTAAAGAAATACACCAGCAGGAGTCAAAGTGAATGCTAACACTGAAAAATATGACTTTTTTAAATTGTGAACCTAATGAGAAGAAAGATGCTTTCAAGTTTTTACTGGATGGCATTTCTTGTCCTATTGGTATTTTCTGTCTCATTCTTTGTCATCCTCCTTTTATTGTGTTCTCCAATATTAGGAGCTAGACAGAAACGTGCACCATGCCAGAAACACTAGGAGGAAGGGAAAAAAGCACTGTACTTCTCAACTTAAGCCAATAATTTCATGTCATTAGCATCTTAGAAAAAATGAGCAGAGCATGCCAGGGTTAAATTCAAGGAAGGATGACTACAGAATCACAAACAGATCTAGCAAGAGGAAAAACCTGTGTGCCATGTGGATTGGTAGAACAAACAGTGTGAATACAACTAAATGATTGGCAGAGAGAAACAGGCTAGACCCTTGCCAGTTCAGATTCAGACAAGACTACAAAACAGAGACAGTCCTTGTCACCGTGTTGGCTGATCTCCTCAGATACCGTGATGGAAGCCAGGCAGCAGCAGTAGTGCTGCTAGATTTCTCAGCAGCTTTTGACACTGTAGATCACCATATCAAGCAGAAGCCAGCCAAAGTGACAAGGTCTTAACCTGGTTTAACTCTTCTCTCTGACAGACAATAATCTGTACATTTTGCTGACACCTTATTGGCACTCCGGGCCTTGATGTGTAGGTTCCCCCATAGGGTTCCTTACTATCACCAGTACTTTTCAATATATGCCTCGGACTATTAGTTCAGCTGATCCAAATCTTTGATTATAAAATCCTACATTTATTGGTTTCCATTCATAAACAAGTACATTTAAATTGAATCCTCAACCTTTAAAAAAAAATAAAATTGAAATTGACAATTGTTTTGTATTTATTTCATATAAAAATTAAATATAATTAAGTCACAGAAACATATGCCATCCAGTCTTTTTCTGCCATCATGTTTCTATCTACTCTACCCATCCACCCAACTAAACATACAATACAAAGAAAAATACATAAGTATTGAAATGTCATACCTGAGTACAAAAAAATCAAGAAGTGAACCTTTGTGTACAACCCAATTTCAGTATAATCCAGAAACATTTAAAAATCTGGGAATCATGTTTGAAAGATCTTGAAATTTCAAGAATTACTGAAATGCTCACGATTCATGCAGCCCTTCTGGAGAATGTTCGGCCCAAGATATTGGAAAGAGAAACCTCCACACAAAAGAGGGGGACGTAAAGTTCTTCTGAAATGGAGAAAAAAAACGTTATGAAGCCCCGACACGGTCCGTGTTTCACCACATAAGTGGCATGTCTCACATTAAATGCACGGGCAGTCACAGCAAACCCTGCCGCAGAAGGCAGCTACCTCAAGAAAAAGTCTCTATAATTACAGACATCAAAAATTCTATTACGAGGGAAACGGGCTACCTCAAAAACTAACCACTTGAACCTAGACATGCCATTGGATCGGCGATCACAAACAGATGCCAGCCACAGTCTCTGGCCAGAAGTCACGTGTTACCCATCCAACAATGAAGTGTATAGAGACCATTCATGCCAGGCATAGTCTATGAAACCATCATAGCTACTTATCAACTCTTAATGAAAAAACAATACTAAACGTTATTTTAAAATATTTTATATAAACCCCCCCCCATTTAATTTTAGAATTGAATCCATCAGTAAATCCATTTTTTGCTACAACCGGTAGAAAGTCGATTAATGTCACTATCCAATAAAATTAAGTGCAAGGTGTTGTAAAACAAAATTCCTCAAGTCATCAACAAAATGACCATTTGTCAACAAGTGCTGACCAACAGGGAGACACATCAAGCAGTGGTAGTGCTCAAATACGTGTTAAACAGCATATATGACGTAATGTATGTAATATTTTGGCATCTCCCCATTCTTCTGCTCTTCCCTGTTACAATGATCTTCTTTGCATGCAAGAATAATGCAAATACATGCAAAAAAGGTCATGCATAGGAAATCTGCTGCAAATATTTTATAGTGGATAACCAAGGAGGAGGTCAGTCATGTTAAAAATAACTACATCTCTTGGAAAAGTGGTAAATGTGAGGCAAGAGGCCCATGACCCTAACGCAGGTCCTGATGCTCCCACCTCAATTTAAAGAACCGGCAAAAAAAAAAAAAAAAATCTCGCAGCCACATGCAATTGGGAGTGTTTTTTAACTTTTGGCGAGTCTTTGACAGCCCTGGGTTGAGCCAAGGGTCAGCACTGACTCCCGCTCAATCTCCCCATGTGGCTGCAAGATTTTTCTTTTTGGGAGCCAGTGGCCCTTTAAGGCGATGGCAGTCCCTTGAGGTTGGGGCTGTCATCGCCTTACAGAGCCTCTAAACATGTTCTTTTTCCCCGCGATGTTTGGTCGTGAGACAAAAGAATTCACCGTAGAGCTGCAAAGTTTTTCAGGGGAGGGCCCTACCCCCCATCCCTGCCTTATTGGGACCCCTCCCACGATAAAGCTATGCGGCTTAGTGGGTATAGGCACTGTGGTGTTCGATAACCCAAGTCTTAAGATTGTGTATTTTAGCAGAGTTTATTTATTTATTTATTTATAGTTTTTATATACCAGGAGTTCCTGTATACAATACATATCACTCCGGTTTACAAATAACAGTAAGAACTACTGCCGGGGGCAGTTTACATGGAACAAATCTTGGAACAAATCAGAACACTTGATCTAAATAAATAGTAAAAGAACAAAGCTGCCGGGGGCAGTTTACATGGAACAAATCTTGGAACAAATCGGAACACTTGATCTAAATAAATAGTAAAAGAACAAAACTGATTTCAACTTTAAGCATATAAATAGGGCAATTGATAATCTTGTCTAAATAAGGCAGAGAACAATACATTAAAATCAAAGGACTGAGGTGTTAAATATTCTAGTTCTTAGCTCTCTGGGAATGCTTGCAGGAAGAGCCAAGTCTTGAGTTTCGCCTTAAAGGTAATATGGCACGGCTCAAGGCGGAGGTCTGGTGGTAGGGAATTCCAGAGAGACGGGCCCGCAGTTGATAGAGCGCGTTTTCTCAGGGAGGATTTTGCTGGTTGGGTAATCAGTCTGTTTTGATATGCTCTTCTAGTCGGCTTATCCGAAGTATGAAGTTGCAGCTTGAAGGTTAAGTTGAGTGGGGATATGTTATGAAGGGCCTTATGAATCATCATGCTGCTTTTGAACTGTATCCTGTATTTAATGGGAAGCCAGTGGAGGTGCTGGAGGATTGGGGTGATGTGGTCTTTTTTTTTAGCATTGGTGAGAATTCTTGCTGTGGCATTTAGGACCATCTGGAGGGGTTTGGTAGAGCATGCGGGGAGTCCCAGCAGAAGTGAATTGCAATAGTCTAGTTTCGGGAGAATGATGGCTTGGAGAACTGTACGGAAATCTCTGTAGCGTAGAAGTGGCTTTATTTTCTTTAAAACTTGTAGTTTAAAGAAGCATTCTTTGGTGGTGGTGTTAATGAATTTATTGAGGCTGAGTCTGTCGTCTAGAATTACACCCAGATCTCTGACTTGCGGTGAGGGTGGTGTATCCTGAAGTGTCTGGAGAGTTGCTGAAGGTAGGCAGGGTAGATTTTTCCGGTGCTATTATAAGGATTTCCGTTTTATTGGTATTTAGAACCAGGTTGAGGCTGGTTAGAAGCTCGTTGATGGTTGAGAGGCATTTATTCCAGTAGGCCATGGTCTTGTGTAAGGTGTCCGTTATGGGGATGATAATTTGTATGTCATCCGCATATAGGAAATGGGTAAGTTTGAGGTTAGTGAGGAGGTGACAGAGTGGGAGAAGATAAATGTTGAAAAGGGTGGGGGAGAGTGAGGATCCTTGTGGTACCCCCATTTTGGCTTGGATGGGGTGGGATTCCTTGTTGTTTATTTTGACTCTGTAAGTTCTGTTCTCTAGGAAGGATTTAAACCAGTTGTACGCTGCTCCTGTGATGCCGATGTCTGTGAGTCGTTATAGTAAGCTAGAATGATTCACGGTGTCGAACGCTGCTGACAGATCCAAGAGTGCGAGAAGGCAAGGTTGGCCTTTCTCAAGATTGAAGATAATGGTGTCAGCTAGAGTGGCTAATAGTGATTCGGTGTTCTTTTTCTTCCGGAATCCATATTGGTTATTGGTGAGGATATTGTTGTCATCAAGGAATTCAGAGAGTTGTCGGTTGACCACTTTCTCCATAATTTTGGCTAACATAGGAAGGTTTGCTATAGGTCTGTAGTTTGCAGGATCTGTGGTGGGAAGGTTGGGTTTTTTGAGGAGAGGTTTAAGCATTGCAGACTTGAGTTGTTTGGGAACTTGGCCTTGGGTGAGAGAGAGGTTGATGATGTCTACAAGTGGCTTGGCCACGATGTCAGGGATGGAACTCAGCAGGTTTGTTGGGATATGGTCTAGGGGGTGAGAAGACGGTTTTATCTTCTTAAGAATGTTTGATATTTCCAATGTGGAGGTGGGTTCGAGAGATGTAAGCTCTGCTGTGTAAGTGTTGGGTTGAAGAACGGGTGCTATAGATGCTTGGGAGCTGTGGTTGCTGGTGGCGCTTGTGTGTGGGAATGTCGCTTTGAGAGGGGCAATGAGTGAGGTAATTTTGTTGTCAAGTAGTTGGCTAGTTCATTGGCTTTTTAAGAGCTTGGTCATCGGGGATGCACGGTCCAGGAGGTTTAGTAAGGGCTGAGATATAGGCGAAGAGGGCTCTTGAATCAAATGAGAAGTGGTGTATTTTTTTGGAGAAGAATTCTTTCTTGGTTTTGTTGATTTCGTTTCTGTATGTGTTGAGACATGATTTGTAGTTGAGAAGGGATGTTTTAGTTGGGTTTTTTCGCCATTGGTTTTCTTTGCCTCTAAGCTCGTGTTTGCGTGCTTTCAGCTCTGTAGTGAACCAAGGTTTCCTGTTGTCTTTATCTGGGTTGATGGACTTTGTTTTCTTGGGACACACTTGATCAGCGACCTTGTTGGTGATGTTGAGCCATGAAGCTGTAGCTGAGTTGGTGTCCGTTCATAGGGTTTAGGTTTCTATGATTCCCAGTGTGATGTATTACTGAAAGTATTTTAGCAGAGAACAGGGACAAATAACCACATAAATGACACAAATAGAAATAAGAAGTAGAGAATTTAAGTGAATTCACCTTCCTTTTTTATCTCTTTTGTTTTATTTACTTGTATATGGCATACATTTTTAATAATTGTTACATGCATTTGTATTGTATGTTATGTGTTTAATTTTATTTGAAATGAATAGAAACTCTTTTTTAACAATTTGACTTCTTTTTTATAAAGTGTGAGGATTTAATTTAAATGACTCTTGGTACCACTTGCATATGAATTTTCATGTTTATGGTACCATAATATTAGCATGTTTTTATAAATCTATTATAGATTTATTAATATGCATTTGATATACCACTTTTTTTCCCAGGAATTGGTTCAAAGTGAATTACAACAAAATTAAATCTGTAATAGCATTTGAAACAATATTGCGGTTAGAATCAAATATGCAGTTAGAATAGAACTGGGACTCCAGTGATGTATAACTTAAGTCCATACTTGGTAGCTGAGGTAGTAAAGGTCATCTGTATAGACCATGTCCAGCTTATACTACCATTGGACTCATACCTAGCAACAGCCATAAAAAAGCTAAGCTTTCCTAGCACGTGGATAGATGGATTCTGGACCAGTGGGTTATGCACCTCTGCCAGCAGATGGAGTCGGAGCAAACTGATGTCACAGTTTCTCCTAGGACAAGCAGGATGGTAGTCCTCACACATGGGTGGCATCATCAGATGAAGCCTTGCATGGAAAACTTATGTCAAGGTTTCTAGAAACTTTGACTGAAACACTGAGCATGCCACTATTCACGCATCCACATGGGGCCCTTCTCGAGTCTCTTCTGCAGAGCTATCGCTTCGCAGTTGTGAAGCTCGTGCTCTTTTTGGTATTTGAAAGCTTTTCTCGGTTGATTTGTCGACTTTCCTGTGGTTACCGCTTCCCTTGTGGAGTCTTTAACCTGATGTTGTATTTCTTGGTGGGCCCTATGTTTCGACTGGTTTGTAGCCTTTCCTTCTGGTTATTGACCATGAAAACTGTGATTCTGGTGGCAATATGTTCTGCGCATTGAATTCTGAGCTGCAGGCCTTGTCTTGACGGGAGCCATTTTTTTGGTGACTCCAGAAGCAATACAGCTGCGTACTATTCCTTCATTCTTGCCTAAAGTGATCTTGGTTTTTCACTTCAATCAATCCTTTTCCTTGCCGTCTTTGGTTAAGGAAAGAGATGCGGAAGAATATTGCCTGTTTCGTCCATTGGATGTCAAGAGACATGTCGTGTGGTATTTGGAGGTTTCCAACCTTTCCGAAAGACGGATCATATGTTTGTCCTTCATGGTGAAGGAAAACAGGGTGAACCAGCATCGTGGGCTACAATAGCTTGCTGGATTAAGGAGATAGTTACTGTCGCGTATGTGGATGCTGAAAAGCCGTTGCTTACTCAGGGGCTCAGGCAGTGTCATTGGCGGAGGTTAGATTGTTGTCTCCCTTCGACATTTGCAGAGCTGCGACATGGTCCTCCTTACACACTTTTTCCAGGTATTATCATCTGGATATGCAGGCCCAGGAGGTTGCAGCCTTTGCACGTGCAGTGTTGACTGGCCCACAGGCAGCTTCTCACCCTATTTGGGAGTACTGTAGCTTGGGTACATTCATGCTACGAAATTACTACTTACCTGATAATTTCCTTTTCCTTAAGGTGGATGGATGGATTCAGCTTCCTGTCCTCAGCTGCTGAATGATTGTCCCTAGACTAGTGTTAATGTACTTCTTGTCTGAGCTCAGTGTTTCATGTTGGCTGAGTATTGAAATGATTATATGTTTTTTTTATCAAGTTTTTTGCTAATCTGTCCACAGTTGCTTTTGAAGAGAATGCTGGCAGGCCGATATCAATGTAGGAGTATATATACTGTGATGTCCGTTTGCTCTGTCTCCATCTGCTGGCAGAGGTACATAACCCACTGGTCCTGAATCCATCTATCCATCTTAAGAAAAAGGAAATTATCAGGTAAGTAGTAATTTCTCAATGTGTCTCACAGCCATCCACAACTGGACTAAAAACAAAGTTCCATCTTAATCCCAAAAAAACTGAGATCCTCTAAATACAGAACACAAACAGGCAGGTCCCTGATTTGAAAATCCCATTCAAAACCTTTGAGCTTCCCCTAAAACCCAGGTGGTAAGCCCCAGAGTCTTGCTGGACTCAGAAGTAACCATGATCCCGTCAATCCAGGAAGTGCTAAAGAATTGCTTCTTTAAATTATGTACATTGTAAAAATTCTGTCCTGTCATTGAGTGGAGGAACCTAGTCACAGTAGTCCATGCTGTGGTAGCTACGCAGATTACTGTAACACACTCAAAGGATAAGTAGATAAGGCTCTGTACAAGTTCCAGCTAATTCAAAACTCTGCTGAAAATTGATAGACTAATTCAAACCCGATGACCATATCATACCTTTCCCACAAAAAAACTACACTGACTACCCAAATTCAAAGCTCTGACCTTAAGTTTCAAGGCCCTAAGAGAAAATGGGTCAAGTTACCTGAGAGAGAGGCTGTCTTCCTACACCTGTGAGATCCTCACTTGGAGCCTTCATAGTGACTCTGTCAACAAAATAAATCAAAAGAATGGATACCATCGACAAACATTTTCAGGAGCAGCACCTGCCCCGTGGAACTCTCTTCCAGAAGAGCTCTGCCAAATGCGTGACTCCTCCCACTTCTGGAAGTGAGTAAAAGCTTGGCCCTTCCATCAGCCTTTAATGCCAAACCTTCAACTACCTCGACCCTGTAAAGCAGTGGAAATTAAAGTGGCTGCTATAAACTAGCATTATAAGTACCATGAACACTGAGAGTTTCCATGCTTCAGGAAGAAATTGTTAGGAATACTTTTAGCAGAGCGGTACAGCACGTTGTAAAGAAAACAAGAGCTTTTATTGACTCAGGAGTGCTACAGATTTGGCATCGCTGGTTTAACAAGACCTATGTTCTGGACTCCACCAATAAAGACTTTCATCTGTCGAGAAGTGGGACTGCATAGAAATGTCCAAGAAATCAGCGTAAAGCATACAGCGATAATTATAGGACCGAATGGTAATGGGATGAAAACAGTTTCATGCAATGAAGTGCTTCAATTCATTACAAGTCTTTATATACCATAATTCTGTGGTTTTGCTGAAAGATGATGTCAGGTCATTGAATCCAATTTTCTTCAGATGACTCGCATTTGGGCCATTATATTTTTGTGGTGAACCAGAGGAAGGGAAGAAAAAAGAGCTTCCAGCAAACGTGAAACCAGTTTGTGGCACAAATGAAATGAAATCCTTGTGTTAACTCTAAGAAGGCAATTGGATGAAATCCTTGGAGCAGCACCAAACTAGCAGGCCAATACAGTACAGTGCGCTCCGGTGGAGCGCACTGTTAACCGGCATTTGGACGCGCGTTTTCGATGCGCTAGCTTTACCCCTTATTCAGTAAGAGGTAATAGCGCGTCAAAAAAGCGTGCCCAACCCACCCGAGACTAATAGCGCCCGCAACATGCAAATGCATGTTGATGGCCCTATTAGTCATTCCCATGCAATACAGTAAGTAAAATGTGCAGCCAAGCCGCACATCTTACTTTAAGAATTAGCGCCTACCCAAAGGTAGGCGTTAATTTCTGCCGGCGCCGGGGAAGTGCACAGAAAAGCAGTAAAAACTGCTTTTCTGTGCACCCTCTGACTTAATATCATGGCGATATTAAGTCGGAGGTCCCAAAAGTTAAAAAAAAAAAAAAAAAAGTTAAAAAAAAAAAAAATGTTAAATGGGCTCGCGGGTTGAAAACCAGACGCTCAATTTTGCCGGCGTACAGTTTCCAAACCTGAGGCTGTCAGTGGGTTTGAGAACTGATGCCGGCAAAATTGAGCGTCGGCTGTCAAACTTGCTGACAGCCGCCGCTCTTTTTACCACGGGGCCCTAATTTAAATAAATTAACTTTACTGAATCGTGCGCACAGGAGAGTGGCCTGTGCGCACGCCAGGAGAGCAGGCGCTCTCCCGCGATTTTTATTGTATCGGCCCGTATATTATGCCGTGAACATGCACGGAAGAGGCAGTTAAAGTAATTCTCTTTTTGGAAGATAAATGGCCCATCTTGCCTACTCCAAAGTGTCTGCCTTTTACAGTCTGATATGTTTTTGGAGCTCAAAAAATAACATGATTTCTGTGTTGTGTAGCAATAGTATGAGCCTGGATGATCTTTAAAAAGATTTCAAGAAGCACTGCATGCACAGTTGGTTGTGTGGTAAGGTTCAGTTATGCTCATCTTACTGATGAAAAAGTGCTTATCCCTGTATCTTCAGTCTTCTTCTGGATTCCCAAGTTCACTTTCAGCATTTGAATCATTCCCTATAATTAGATTTCCGTAACCTGCTTTTATACATGGTGCTCTTTTCCCACTAGGTTGCCAAATTTATTGGCTCTCCCCCAGGCTATGTTGGCCATGAGGAAGGTGGACAGCTCACCAAGAAGTTGAAACAGTGCCCAAATGCTGTGGTCCTCTTTGATGAAGTTGACAAAGCCCATCCTGATGTTCTCACCATCATGTTGCAGCTGTTCGATGAAGTGAGTTTGTGGTTCTGAGCCATTTGTGCATGCCCCTATTTCTATGACATTTGAGAAGCTTCCTGTTTAGCCTCCTAAATTAGTTTCATCTGGGAAAATGGTTAAAACACTTGAGTGCTGGTCAGCCTGGTGGTAGTGCTGTGCACTACCATGCAGAGCGACCTAGGATCAATTCTTGACTCGGGTCTTTTGCTCCCCAGGCAGGCTAGGGCTGCGTTTGCTATGAAGGCTGCATTCACAGCCCCTGGGAGGGAGAAATCCAGGTGTCGTCATGCAGTGGCAATATATAGTGGCCAGATATAGGTCCCATGATTTCAGGGTTCCAGAAAGAGCCCTGGTGCATGGTCCTTGGCTGAAAACAGTCACCGCAATGACCAGACTAAAGTAAGTGGGAGGAGATAGAAGGGAAGAAATCTCCGATATTGTGAAAGCTCATGAGACCAGATCCAGGCACTTGTTCTGATTGAGCTGCAAGTGTGAAGAAACAGGAGGAAACTGCCAGATCAAAAAACCAAAACCTTGGATTTGTAGTTGATATGAGTTGGCAGCCTCAGATCAGCAATTAGTGAGCATTGAGTCACTGTCACAGTAACAGAGGCCAAGAAATGAGCATCTTTTAACCCTTTATATCCCGGTGTCCTATTTAGAGATAGCTCTTAAAACATTTGTGACATAAAGAGGGTGGATTTACAGATAGGAATAATAGGCCTATGGGCAGCCACCCTGCAGTTAGTCGGTTGCTTTACATCAACAACTGTGGTTGGGATCTTGTGTGTGTTGGGGGGCAGCTGATGGTCTGTAGGCCTAAGGGCAGCAGGGGATATGAAGTGCACAGGGACTGTGTGGGGGAAAAGCTTACGGAAAGAACGGCACCCAGACAAATGGCTGGCTTTTGCCATTATATAAATTTAACATCATACATAAACGGAGGCAAACAGACTTCTATACATATTGTGGATCCATGAGACTGGATCTGGTATATGTTGTCTAGATTCATAGGATGCCATTTTCTGTCCTCTGAGTTCCTTCCAATGGAACATTCATGTCTGCTTGAATGCCGTTTTATAGGCAGTGGGTTGTGAGGGTTTTGTGTGTGTGTACTCATACAGGTAGACGTTATGCACACTTAAAAGAAGACATATTGCTGTGTGGGGTTTGTAGAGAAAGCTTGTGCTGCTGCTGCTGCCCTGGTTGTACCTGTTCTTGTGCCATGTCTGCCTTGTTCGTGCCTTTTCTTTTGCTGCCAGTGACTTCTTTGTGCTTGTTCTTAAGAACATAAGAACATGCCATGCTGGGTCAGACCAAGGGTCCATCAAGCCCAGCATCCTGTCTCCAACAGTGGCCAATCGAAGCCATAAGAACTTGGCAAGTACCCAAAAGCTAAGACTATCCCATGTTACTGTTGCTAGTAATAGCAGTGGCTTTCTCCGATTAGTTTTAAATGTGCTGCATGCTAACTTCATGGAGTGCCCCCTAGTCTTTCTATTATCCGAAAGAGTAAATAACCGATTCACATCTACCTGTTCTAGACCGCTCATGATTTTAAACACCTCTATCATATCATATCATAGCCGTCTCTTCTCCAAGCTGAAAAGTCCTAACCTCTTTAGTCTTTCCTCATAGGAGAGCTGTTCCATTCCCCTTATCATTTTGGTCACCCTTCTCTGTACCTTCTCCATCGCAATTATATCTTTTTTGAGATGCGGCGACCAAATTGTACACAGTATTCAAGGTGCGGTCTCACCATGGAGTGATACATAGGCATTATTTATTTATTTATTTATTTATTTATTTATTTATTTATTATGACATTTTCCGTTTTATTCACCATTCCCTTTCTAATAATTCCCAACATTCTGTTTGCTTTTTTGACTGCCGCAGCACACTGAACCGACGATTTCAATATGTTATCCACTATGACGCCTAGATCTTTCTTGGGTGGTAGCTCCTAATATGGAACCTAACATTGTGTAACTATAGCATGGATTATATTTTCCCTATATGCATCACCTTGCACTTATCCATATTAAATTTCATCTGCCATTTGGATGCCCAATAGGTCTTCCTGCAATTTATAACAATCCGCTTGTGATTTAACTACTCTGAACAATTTTGTATCATCTGCAAATTTATTTACCTCACTCGTATTCCTTTCCAGATTGTCCATTTAATCCTACTCTGTTTCCTGTCTTTTAACCAGTTTGTAATCCATGAAAGGACATCGCCTCCTATCCCATGACTTTTTACTTTTCCTAGTAACCTCTCATGAGGGACTTTGTCAAACGCCTTTTGAAAATCCAAATACACTACATTTACTGGTTCATCTTTATCTACCTGTTTATTAACTCCTTCTTGTGTTGCGACCGCTCCATTTTGCCTGCCCTTGTATTATTGCTGCCTCCCTTTTAACTGCTGCTGCCCTTTTCACTCCGGTTCTTGATTGCCATAGCCTCTGTCTATTTAGTTTGAAGCAGCACTACTAGATACGGACGTCAAAATATCAACTTGCCTGCTTTCTATCTCTCTTGTTTCCTCTGCTAGTTCTTTTCTTAGGGATCCTTTCTTTTTGGCCCATCAATAACCTAGGAAGGAAACCTAGGCATAAGATTAAAGAAGAAATCAACAGTTTGTAAAAAGAAAAAAAAAAGTTGCTAATTTACATAGTGAGCTCAGTACTCTTGAAATTTGCTAGAAACTGTAAAAATATGAACAATTTAAATCTCTTTGGAGAGAAAAGAAAGGAAGCTTAGGAATAAAACCAAGCGAGAAACAAAAGACCACAAAAAAGGAGAATGATTATGTTGAGGACTGCAGGTAGATGCCTCTTAGAGATTTAGCCCAAAACACATTTAAGTATTTGTAGTCATGCTGAGAAAATATATTTGTATCTTCTGAATTTTTTCTGTCTTTATATTTTTAGCTTGCTTGGTTAGTCTGACTAGGTTCTGGTGCTCTCTTTTTCATTTCCCTGTTCAGTCTTTTAAGTGCTTTAATCTTCTCCAGTCAGTGTTTCACAGACAGCAGCAAGAGTTTTATACTTAATCAAGGTGATCATGATTGCTCTACCTGCTCATTAGGTTCACGTGTGCTAAATCTGCCTCCAATGGTGTCTGAGCCTTCCCCTGCAATGCTAGCACCGCTGCTGGAAGTGCCTCAATGTTCTCATGGGTGTCCTGCTCACGCAGCTGCTTCTAGCGCCCGGGGATCCTTCGATGCCCCAACAGAATGCCCGGGGATCCTTCATTGCCCCAACGGCTGCCGTGTCGTCCTCCCTCCAGACTCCTCCCCATTGTGGGTTCCTCAGAGGAGGACAATGTTTCCCAACCGAGGGCACCATTTATTTATTTTATTTATTTAAATTCTTTTAATATACCGATGCTCAAGACAAGGTCTTATCGTACTGGTTTACAATAAACTAGGGGGAACCAGTTAACAATGAAAGCAAAAGTTACATTATAACAGGGAAAGTGGAACTAGGCTGTTAGAAAAGAAGGATAGGTTAAACAATTTCTAACTGGAGAGAAGGGCAAATAAGCAGGAGAAAGTGCTTACAAGGTAGGAATTATATACAAATTTACATTGTGTATACGATTAAGCAATTTTTATCAAAATGCAATAAGGTGAAAAACAGTTCCTTTGAGTTGCGGAAAGGGACGCAACCGTGGGGTATGTGATTTTGTGTGGGTGACCCTGAGGCTTCTTCAAGGGAATGCTTGGGCGAACAACCAAGTTTTTAATTTTTTTCTGAAAGTGATATGGCAATTTTCCTGGCGGTGATCTAGCGGGAGAGAGTTCCAGTGATGCGGCCCAGCAGTTGATAGTGCTCATTTTTCAATAGTGTTGTGCAGAACGGATTTTTTGGGGGGAACCTGGAGGGAATCTCTGTATGCAGATCTGGTGGGTCTTGCAGAGGAGTGTGGTTTGAGGGGTATGGTAAGTTGGAGCGAGGATTCCTGAAACATAGAAACATAGAAATGACGGCAGAAGAAGACCAAACGGCCCATCCAGTCTGCCCAGCAAGCTTCACATTTTTTTCTCATACTTATCTGTTTCTCTTAGCTCTTTGGTTCTATTTCCCTTCCACCCCCACCATTAATGTAGAGAGCAGTGATGGAGCTGCAACCAAGTGAAATATCAAGCTTGATTAGTTATGGGTAGTAGGGGAAGTAACCGCCGCAATAAGCAAGCTACACCCATGCTTATTTGTTTTACCCAGACTGTGTTATTCAGCCCTTATTGGTTGTTTTTCTTCTCCCCTGCCGTTGAAGCAGGGAGCTATGCTGGATATGCTTGTAGTATCAGTTTTTCTTCTCCCCTGCCGTTGAAGCAGAGAGCTATGCTGGATATGCGTGAAGTATCAGTTTTTCTTCTCCCCTGCCGTTGAAGCAGGATATGCATTGAAAGTGAAGTATCAGGCTTATTTGGTTTGGGGTAGTAACCGCCGTAACAAGCCAGCTACTCCCCGCTTTGTGAGTGCGAATCCTTTTTTCTTCTCCCCTGCCGTTGAAGCAGGGGAGAAGAAATAAGAAATAAGGTTTTGTGGATAATAGTAAGTGTCTTGAAGAGAATTCTGTAGCGAATGGATAGCCAGTGAAGTATTTTTAGAATCAGGGTGATGTGGTCCATGCGGCGGGAGTTTGAGAGGATCCTGGCTGCAGCGTTTTGCAGCATTTGAAGAGGTTTGGTAGAAGAGGCCGGGAGACCAAGCAACAGCGCATTACAATAATCAATCTTTGAGAATAGTATGGCTTGAAGGACCGAACGGTAGTCGTGGAAGTGTAGGAGAGGTCTTAACTGTTTTAATACCTGTAGTTTGTAAAGCCTTCTTTGGTGGTGGTGTTGATGAATTTTTTAAAATTCATTCTAGAGTCTAGGAAGGCCTCAAGGTCTCTCACTTGATTTACTAGAGGTGTGTTAGTATTGATGGCTAGCGGGTTATTATCATTAGGGGAAATGACTAGCAGTTCGGTCTTGGATGTATTGAGAATGAGGCAGAGACTTGTGAGAAGGAGGTTGATGGCGTGGAGGCAGCTATTCCAGTAGTTTAGAGTGTCGGAGATGGGTTCTTTGATGGGGATAAGGATCTGCACGTCGTCCGCATAGATGAAGTATGTGAGGTTGAGATTATTGAGGAGTTGGCATAGGGGGAAAAGATATATGTTGAATAGGGTCGGCGAGAGCGAGGAACCCTGGGGGACTCCTTGTTTGGCAGCTACAGGGAGAGACTCTTTGTTGATTATTTTTACTTTATAGTATCTGTCGCTTAGAAAGGATTTTAACCAGAGGAGTGCAGCACCTGAGATACCTATTTCCATCAGACGGTTGATGAGGATTGTGTGGTTAACTGTGTCGAACGCTGCCGATATGTCTAGCAGAGCTAGTAGGTATGATTGCCCTTTGTCGAGACCCAACAGGATGTTGTCAGTTAATGAGAGTAGGAGAGCTTCTGTATTTCTGCATTTCCTGAAACCGAATTGCGATGGATATAGAATGTCGTGGGATTCGAGGTAGTCTGTGAGTCTAGTATTGACCAGTTTTTCCATTAGCTTGGCTATGAAAGGTAGGTTAGCGATAGGGCGAAAATTTGTGGGGTTGGATGGGTCCAAGTTGGGTTTTTTTTAGTAAAGGTTTCAGCGAGGCTGTTTTTAAAGCGTCCGGGACTGTTCCGTTTGTGAGTGAACAGTTTATGATGTCAGCCAAAGGTTTGGCGATGATGCTAGGAATTGTGAGAAGGAGTTTGGTCGGGATTTGGTCTATTGGGTGCGATGAGGGCTTCATTTTCTTGATGATAGATTCTATTTCCAGGGATGATGTAGTATCAAAAGATTCTAGAGACCGTTTGTGTGTCGATGGGGCGTAGTTTTGGTCAGGTGGAGGCTGGGAGTTATGAGTGGGGTTAGGAGAGGGGTTAGAAGATGTTAGCGGGATAAGGAGATTTTTTATTTTGTTGTCGAAGAAGACTGCCAGCTCGGTGGATTTGTTTTGTGCTTCTTCTTCCGGGATGATTGGAGGAGTAGGGGTGGTGAGTGTGGCAACATATGAGAAGAGTGTTTTTGGGTCGTATAGGAAGCCGTGTATTTTTTTGGCGTAGAAGTCTCTTTTGGTACGAAGTATGGTGGCCCTATAGTAGCTCATCGTGGTTTTGTAGGAGGCCCATGCCGTGTTGGTGGGATTCTTCCACCATTGTTGCTCTTTATGTTGGAGGTTTTGTTTAAGTGTTCTTAATTCTGATGAGAACCATCAGGGACTCTAGTACCGTGCCCAGTCCGATCCCCGGTCCTTCGAGGACCCTTAGGTGACTTCAGCAAGGAGGACACCCCCTATGATCCCTGGGGGATGATACTTTGGAGTCGTCTTCACAGGACTCTGGAGTCCTTCCCTTGGATCCATCTCCTCCGGATGAGAGGTGTCGGTCCCCGCCAGAGGATCTGACCTTTTCAGCCTTTGTGCGGGCGATGGCTGAGTCCATCCCTTTCCAGCTCCTTATGAAGGAGGATGCCCACCATAAGATGCTGGAGGTTCTCCAATTCGTTGATGCCCCAAAGGAGGTCTTGGCTTTCCCCATCCATAACATATTTAAGAAATTACTCCTCAGGATGTGGGAACACCCTGTCTCGGTGCCTCCAGTGAACTGTAAGACAGACGCAGTCTACTTGGTTCAACTGGCCTTGGGATTTGAGATGTCAACTCCCGCACCAGTCAGTGGTGGTGGAGTCTACCCTCAAGAAGGCCAAATGTTTCTGTACACATGCGTCTTTGCTTCTGGGACAGGAGTACCGAGCATCAGAAGCCCTAGGTAGGAAGATGTACCAAGGCGCGATATGGATTGCCACCTACCAACTGTACATGACCCAAAACACTCGTAACCTCTGGAAACAGGTTCAGGAGTTGGCCAAATGCCTCCCCCAGCAGCAGCAAGAAGCCCTCCTGGCAGTTACCCAGCAAGGCTTGGAGTGTAGCAAACACGAGGTGCGTTCCACCTATGATGTGTTTGAGACAGCGGTTAGGGTGACAGCAGCGGGCATTGGGGCCCGTAGAATGGTATGATTCCGAGTATCGGACCTCCGGCCGGACGTCCAGGATAAACTTGAAGACCTGCCCTGTACTGGAGAGAATCTATTTGGAAACAAAGTGCGAGATGCTGTGGCTCAGTTGAAAGATCATTATGAGACCCTCCAGCATTTCTCCACCAGTACTTCAGATCCTTCGTCCTCCATCAGGAAGTCCTCACATCAAAGCAACAGGAGGTCCTTTTATCGCCAGAGAAAATATTATCCTCCGGACTCGCATGCTTGTATGCTGGGAGTGGACTCTAGGGGTCACTCTAGACAGCAGTGGACCTCCATGACTCAGCCGGCTCCCCAGCAAAGCCCCACTACAGGGTTTTGACTGGCCCCAAGGGAGCATAAGCCCCTTGACCGTACCTCAACACTGGGTGTCGGCTACAGCCCTTTCAGGACCAATAGCCACATATCACCTCAGACCAGTGAGTCCTATCCATCGAGGGTATCGGTTAAACTTTCAATGTGTCCCTGCGGACTGTCCCCCTTGCTTGTTGTGGGAGTCAGACCCTGCATCAGGAAGGTCTTTGGACAGAGCTCTCCGCCCTTGTTATGGTGGGAGCGGTGAAATCCGTCCCATTACATCAGTGGGGACTAGGATTCTACTCCAAATATTTCCTGATTCCAAAGAAAACGGGGGGCTACACCCCATCTTAGATTTGAGGGCCTTGAACAAATATCTGTGAAGAGAAAAGTTCAGGATGGTCTCGCTGGGCACCCTGATTCCCCTCCTGCAAAGAAGGGACTGACTTTGCTCCCTCGACCTAAAAGATGTATTTGCCCACAAAGATATTTTTCCTGGCCACAGGACGTACCTACAGTTCCTTGTGGGTGACAGTCACTTCCAGTACAAGGTATTGCTGTTTGGCCTCTCTTCAGCCCCACAGGTCTTCATCAAATGCCTGGCAGTAGTGGGGGGCACACCTCCGCCGCCTGAGGGTGCATCTACTTGGACAACTGGCTGATCAAATGCACCACGTGCGAAGGGGCACTTTGCTCCCTATGCCTAATCATTGCTGGAATCCCTCAGGTTTATCAACTACCCAAAATCCCATCTTACCTAGTCGAATCAGTTGGACTTCATAGGAGCCCGCCTGGATACAACCCAGGCTCAGGCCTTTCTTCCTCGCGACCATGTGCTTGCTCTAGTGTCTCTGGCGAGTGTGGTCCACTGCAGCCGAAGGGTTTCTGCCCGACTACTGCTTCAGTTATTGGGCCATATGGTCACATCTATCCATGTTACCCCCTTCGCCCACTTATACATGCGGAGCAATGGCGGCAAGCATCCCAGGACCTCAGCGTGCGTGTAAAAGTCACATTGTCTGTCTAGACCTCCTTGTCATGCTGGAAGAGTCTGCCCAACCTGGAGCGGGGGGTTCTCTTTTAGGCCCCCCTGTTCCAGATTGTACTAACCTCAGACACATCCATTGTGGGCTGGGGGGCACACATGGTCGCTGGTCTGCTTGAGAGGCTCCATACCAGATCAGCTTTCTGGAGCTTCAAGCCATCAGGTATGCGCTCTAGGTGTTTCAGGATTGCCTATCCAATCGAGCGATCCTGATCCAGACTGATAATCAGGTTGCAATGTGGTACATCAACAAATAGGGGGGTACTGAATCGCTCCTCCTCTGTCAGGAGGCTGTCCAGATTTGGGTCTAGGCTCAGTCCCAAGGAATCCTGTTCTGGGCCACGTACCTGGCCAGAATGGAGAATGCTGTGGCGGATTGGCTGAGTCGAGTGTTCCATCCCCATGAGTGGTCCTTGTATCAAACAGGGGCGGATCGCATTTTCTGCCTATGGGAGATTCCGGAGGTGGACCTTTTCGCCTCCCCTTGCAACAACAAGGTGAGCACCTTTTGTTTCCCTGTACAAGGAGTCTGGAGGCCAGCTTCAGACGCCTTTGCCTGCCACTGGGGCAGGGGCCTTCCATATGTGTATCCTCTGCTTCCACTGGTGTTGAAGACTCTCTATAGCTCTGCCAGGACAGGGGACCATGATTCTCATCGCCCCCTGGTGGCTGAGACAGATTTGCTTCCCAATCCTTCAGGATGTCTTGGCCAGGGACCCGATCAGTCTGTGGATCTCCCGCAACCTGATCACATGTGACCAGGGCAGGCTGCTCCATCCCAACCTCCGGGCACTGTCTCTGATGGCCTGGCTATTGAAAGGCTAGTTCTGCGGCCCCTTGACCTCTCTGATGACGTGTCCTGATAGCTTCTCGAAAGCCTTTCACCAGGAAGTCATACACTCTGAAGTGGAGGAGGTTTTCTGTAGGATGTGAGAGTTATGGCTTGGATCCATTCACCTGTCCCACTCCGAAGTGCTGGACTATTTGTTATATCTCTCCGATGCTAGTTTGAAGACCAACTTGGTCAGAGTAAACCTCCATGCTATCGGAGCCTACCACCACTTAGTTGATGGTTCGCCGGTCTCCATGCGACCTGTGGTGAGCCGGTTCATGTGGGGTCTGCTTCAGCTGAAGCCTTCCCTGTGGCCTCCTGTTGTGTCCTGGGATCTGAACGTGGTGTTGGCTTGTCTCATGTGAGATCCTTTTGAGCCAATGCGCTCCTGCAATCTGAAGTACCTGACATGGAAGGTTATCTTCTTGGTTGCAGTTCTTCAGCATGCAGAGTCAGTGAGCAGAGTCAGCCTACCTTTTTTTCCCAGGCCACATTCTCACAAAGGCGAACGGGTTCTGCATAGCTTGGACTGCAAAAGGGCCTTGGCTTTCTACCTTGAGCGGACAGCAGGCCACTGACAGTCCACATAACTCTTCATTTCATTCGATAGATTGGGAGTTGCGGTCACCAAGCACATGTTATCCAACTGGCTGGCGGATTGTATTTCCTTCTGCTATGCGCTAGCAGGCCTTTAGCTTGGAGGCTATGTCAAGGCTTATGCCGTCGGCCATGGCGGCATCAGTAGCCCACTTGCAAGCGGTCCCCATGGCCAAGATTTACAGGGCTGCATCATGGAGTTCTCTCCACACGTTCTCTGCCCATTACTGTTTGGATAGAGATGGCCATAGTGACAGCAGCTTTGGTCAGACTGTCCTGCGGAACTTCTTTAAGTGAAAACACATCCAACTCTTCCTGCCTAGGGCCCATTTTTTGGATCAGGCTGTCTCTCTCGGTTTTTCCACAGCACTGCAATTGTTGTGCCCGTTGGCACCAGGTTTGGTATCTGTGAATTTAATAGAGTTCAGGAGCAGCCTGTAGCTTGGTATTCACCCATGTGTGAGGACTACCATCCTAGGAGAAAAAACAGGTGTTGTCCTAAGACAGCAGGATGTTAGTCCTCAGGAAACCCGCCTACCACCCCGCGAAGTTGGGTTTTTCCTTCGTTTGTTTTTGTGTTTTTGTAATGCTATGTTATGAGACTGAAGGGGGACCCCGCATGGATAGTGGCATGCTGGGCATGCTCAGCGTGCCAGTCAAAGTTCTCCGTGCCAGTATATTTTATCTGGGCTTCAAAATCGTATTTTTAAACAATGTCCACACCTCATGCAAATTTTTAACCATTGCAGTTGCTCCTTTCAGGTTTTTTTAAGTTCTTCATTCTATCATAGTCTTCCTTTTTAAAGTTATCTGATACACGGTAACATTTGATGGCATTATTGCTAAGTGGCCTCTCCACACTAATCCCTTTTACTAGGTTGTACATTCCACTGAGGACCAGATTTAACGTTGTTGTTCCTCTTATCTGTTCTAGGACTAGCTTCTCCATGAAGCAGTCGTCATTTATGGCATCTAAAAGCTTAACCTCCCTAGTATACCCCAATGAGACATTGACCCAATTAGTACTGGGGTAATTGAAATCGTCCATTATTATTCTGCTGAGATTCATTTGCTTTCCTAAATTCTGCTAGCATTTCACAGGTTGTGTCTTCATCTTTCCCACTTGGATGCTATATACTCAGTGCTATATTCTTCTTACCCTTCACACACAGTTTCTATCTATAAGGTTGCCACAGTGCATTTTGTTTCCTGCAAGACTTCTGTTAGGCTTGATTCTATGGCAAAGCACAGCAAAAAATGCGGAGTAAACAAATATAAATAAATAAAGCAAAGGGAAGAATGTGTGGCTCAAAAAATAATGAAACACTGTTCAGTATCTAAGTCCCCAATTTTTATTTAATTACAGGCAACAGGAAAAACCTTTTCAAGAACACATTACACTTCTTAATGAAGGAACCCCGACACGGCCGTGTTTCGCACCCAAGTTGTGTCAGGGGTGCCAGTAGGCACTCATCGACTTAATCAATCTTACACGGCCATAGGGGAAGGAAGCCCCCGACCAAGTTCAAAGTAACATGAACAGAGCAGTCGGTTAAAGAGGCAAGAAAGCGCCGTATCGTTCCCTCCAGAGGGCTGAAAAATCCATTGCGACGGAAGCTGTACAATCTGAGGAATCGGAAGTGCCGTATGTGAGCCGCTGCAGGAAATGGAGGTCCTGCAAAGGAAGCACTATTTTTATAGAATTTACAAAGCAGGAATCGCAAATCTTTCGTCCGGATGAGGGCATCGTGGTTGCTGATGCCGGTGAAGGATTCAAGAACATTCTCTTCAGAAGGGAATATCAATGACATACCCGTAGCCCGATACGGCGCTTTCTTGCCTCTTTAACCGACTGCTCTGTTCATGTTACTTTGAACTTGGTCGGGGGCTTCCTTCCCCTACGTAAGATTAAGTCGATGAGTGCCTACTGGCACCCCTGACACAGCTTGGGTGCGAAACACGGCCGTGTCGGGGGTTCCTTGATTAAGAAGTGTAATGTGTTTTTGAAAAGGTTTCTCCTGTTGCCTGTAATTAAATAAAAATTGGGGACTTGGGTATTGAACAGTTTCATTACTTTTTGAGCCACACACTCTTTCCTTTGATGCTTGATTCTATGCCGTTCTTTTGCTAAAGTAATACATAAAATAGAAAAAAGGAAAGAATTACCTGTACAGAAGAGAAATAAGGACAATTTCAGGATTCTAGTGGTGATTAGTATTGTCTCTGGTCATACTGGGAGCAGTTCTCAATAGCCCGCATAGGTACAAGGTATGCAGGTCCTTCCGAATTTTCTAAGAGAAATTACCGGGTGGAAAATGTGCTTACAGATATGCAGGTACAAAAGTATCCATCTCCTGCTGTTTGTGCAGGCCCAGGAATGGGCACAAAGCCACATGCGAAGGTTAAAAAATTCTACGTGCATAATTCTTTTCCCCCAGCTTAAGCCCAGCCTTAGCAATGCCTCTGAAATTACCTGTGTTGTGAAAGGTATGCCCGCACTTCTAGCTGCCACATGGGGTGCAGTTTTAGCCCAGGCGTGATGGGAGGTGCTCCTCCGTAGTTACTGGCCAGATTGCTTTGGAAATTGTCGTCACTATGTTTCTGGCCTGGTGGCAGGGATCCCCACATATATCTTGTTGCTCTGGCTGCTGTTTCTCCCACAGTTATGTAATGATGTTTCTACGCATTCTTTTGTGGGAAATCTTTGATTTTGTCTGTCAGCTTTGGGAAATGTGCATCTCTAGTACCATTGTATTTTGCACAGTACAGGAGGAAATGCATTTCTAGTTTTATTCCTCCAATGTTGCACTCCATACAGAGTCTGGCTTCCTGGAGGTTCCAAACTGATTTCTCTGTATGTTTCTGTATGTAATCTGTATTTGGTGAGAGTCTGTATATGTTTTGCATGTGTGGCCACATACTTTTTGTGTTGTGATCTCTAGCACTCTGGCTTGTTTTGCTTATTTCTCAGTAGGAGGTGTACTGGTGTTGTAGGGCCTGTTGTAATATTGGTAGTGCTGCCTTTTCATAGGAAGACTTGTTGTTATTTGAGACCTGGAAATTGCTGCATAGGTTTTCGAGGGTGTATTTTGCAGGGCTGTGTGTTACTCCGCAAAGTTCCTGGTAATGGAGAGCATTTGTTTCACTGAGATGACACCAGAATTTGAATATTCTTTTTTTTTGTGTGGCAAGTAATAAAGGGGGAAGTATCTTAGTACTATCTGATTGTTGGGAAGGGGGGGGGGGTCTGTCTCCCTTTCATTTCTATTTGTGAGGGTCCCTTCAAAGACCCCAGAAGTCTCTCGGTTCCTGCTAAGTGTTTTTTGTCATTTCCGTAATGGTGGTCTTTTCACATGCTTTCCCTGCCTGTGTTCAGTAGGAAGGGGTGGAGAGAGAGGTAAATGCATTAGTCTGAGTGAGTGAGTTTCTTCTGGAGAGATATAGGTCTGGACAGTGTGATTTGTATTCCAGCCCCACTATACAGAAGGCAGAATATGAGTTCTCAAGCCAGCATCTGTCCTCAGAGGGAACAAGCCTGGCTCGGTTTGCTAATAAAACTTTTTCTTTCTTTTTTTCTGTTGTTGCAAGGATTAATAACGCAATTTTTCTTGCATAGATCATCGCAGCAGCGGCTAAATGTGAAATCAATTCCTGTAGCGCATGCTTGACAAGGCAATAACCTAAATGTTAATCTCAAGTACCCAACAAGGATTTGTGGGGCAGCACTGTGTAAACGAGGGCCTGGGGCCTCCTTGGCTTTTATTGCACCAAAAAAATAACAAGTGGTGTTTTGAAATGTTCCTGTGTTTGTATCATAAAAGGAGAGAAACACTGGTGTGTGGCACAAGAGGCCTCCTGTTCTGCCTTCCCCCTGTGACAGGCAATTATAGGGACCAAGGAGTGCTACTGCCTCAGCGGATGGAGTCCCCTCTCCCAGAGCAGAGGGGGGGGTGTCTTTCCTAAAATAGCGTGCAGTCTAGCTTGATGGGTAAAAAGCAAAACCACCCAGAGTAGTACAGTTTGCCAAATTCCTGAGTCATTCCTGAGTGGCTGATTATCTGCAGGTATGGGACACGCTGCATTTTTCTTATGTTGCAAATAGCAGATAGTCAGGCCGGCCTAGGGGTGATATTTGGCTCTGAGGGACTGGAGATTCACTCCTGCACACCACCCAGTTTTACATACTTGGAACCTCAAAGGCCAGAGCTTCCTCCTGCAAGTTGCTTTTAGGAAAGAGCACACCCTGGCAGCAGAGGTGCACAAACCATGTCCAAGAATCAGCCCTCTGCCAAAAACTGCCTTCATATTATTTTCATATTTCAAATTTCATGAATAAAAGCATGGCAGCAAAACCTCTGCAACAAGCAGGTCACCTGGAATTTCACAACTAAATTCTTCATTTAAAGTCTCACTGCAGTGAGTGTGGAAATAATGAAAGAAAACATGGAATAGGTTTTTTCCTTTTATTTTGTGGTTGCCTGCTGACCCCCATTCCCTCCCTAACTCTGTCAGGCCAATGCAATAAACTTGGCACCATGATTATTTTTTTTATTCCCGATGCAGCAAGCTAATATTTTAATGCATCAGAAGTTTTTAAAAAGACGCATAAAATCTGTAAAATGCATTCGGCACGGATTGAATGCACATTTGAACTAGGGAAAGGGGTGGAGGCGTCTCTTGACAGGCTATCTGGGTAAGTGGCGGCAGTCGCAGCCACCACAGCCAGATAAATACTGATTTATCCATCTATCTTGCAGCAGGAAGCAGCCGCCAGATAGATGAGTAGATCAGTACCTAAATGGCTATCTGCTGCGGGTTCCCGCTACTTAGCCGCTTCCCGCTGCCAGATAGATGGATAAATCAGTATTTATTTGGGTAAGTGGCAGCAGTGGCTGCAGCCACATACCCAGATAAGTTAGTTATCCAGGTAAGTGGCGGCTACTGCCAACACTTATCAAGAGGTTTTTTTTTAACTTTAAAAATTTTTTTTTCATGGTGCTGGAAACCTAACTCCAGCTCTATCCATGGGTTAAGTTTCCAATGCTAAAAAAGGCGTGCTGGCCGTATGCAGTATCTCAGTATTGGGGGGGTAATGCTTAATGCCCTCATTTGCATGGGATTTCCCATGCGAGGGCGCTAAGCAGTATTCCTGTTTGGAAGTGCACATTTTCTGCACGTAAAACTCCTTGCTGCATAGGCAGTAAGTTTTGCCCCGCAGAAAATGCACATTGAAGTGTGTGTAGAAAGATGCTTTTGGCTGAACACACCTTTCTGCATCAGCCTGTTTGTATATTAGAAACAGTGATAACAGGGGAAGAGGGCTGGCAAGCAGACTTTCCATGAAGCTCAGCCCTCAATAGCCTATTGGGACACTGAGCTCCCTGTGATCACCTCTTCTACCAGCCTATGAACTCCATGAGACGACAAAACCTAGCTGGATAGGAGACCTCACTGGGACAGTTTATAAGACCTGTATGTGATCACCAATGTCCCCTGGAAGATTTGCGCCTGTGAGTGGACATGCAGGTCCTGAAACAAGTGTGCACAAGAAAAGGAAAATAGAATGGTGTTTCAAAGAACTCTCCATAGAACTTTTTTGTGCACAGACTCCACAAAAAGTTAGCGGGAACATTGATGACTGCATCTAATTGACAAACTTAGTTTCCCTGTACGTACCTGAATCAGTCCAGACTACTGGGTTTATGCATCCCTGCCAGCAGATGGAGACGGAGAAAGTTTCACTGACACTGCTACATAATCCCTGGTGCTACCTGCAGTTCTGCAGTATTTCTCTGACTCCAGCAGATGGTGGATGAGGCAGAATCTGCAGTTCTGCAGCCTGGAGAATACTTTATTTTTGTGAGCCTTCCTCCCAGGGTTCTTCCCTGTCTGGATGAGGTGGATGAGCTGGGGGTCGGTGACCTTTTTTATGCTCGCTGCACTGTCCCATGGGGTTGAAAATCTGGTGGTCCACATCTCTCCCCTTCACGAGACTTCTAAGGCGGCTGTGGACTCAGGGCAGCTGGGTTTTTTTCTCAGTTTGCCTTTCCTTTTTTTGAATTAGGCTGATCTTGGAATGCTGGACAGCTCTGTGTTCTATGCTGAGGGAAGTTTTACTTATGTTTATTAAAGTTTATAGAAAAAAGAGTAAGAACAGGAGCCAGAGGAACTGAGGGTAAAGCCTGGGAGTTATGAGGGACGGCTCTCCTCTCTGGTGCGGTTGGCAGTAAGGGAGAAAAGGACTACTTTTGCCTCTCCCGTGTTTTGGTGAGTCCTGGGCTCAGCAGGGGTTTTTGTTTTTCCACCGAGAGCATTATGGTGTGCAGCTCAATGCGGCATGGCAGCAGTGCACATGAGCCGCTTTGGGCTCTCTGCCACTTGGGTTTTGGGGAGAAGGGCTGTCTAAGGGCCTGGTAGGGTCACATGAGGTAGTTGCCTCCGATCTGTCTGTGGCTGGCTCCTCTAAAGCTGGGTCTTATCAGTTACCTGCTCCTCCGCAGCCTTTTTCGGAAGATTTTGTCTTGCTTCTTCATAAAGCTTATTTAGCTCAGCAGGCAGGGCTGGGGTCCCAGTCTCGACCTTCTATGGGTCAGAGCTTGGGTTCTAGCCCTAGGCAGACCCAGAATAAGAGGTCTTCTGTGGTTCAGCATTTACTGGGTCCTGCAGTCGGCAAGGACTCAGATGAGTCAGTCAAGTCAGAGGAAGTCCCCGGAGATCTGGAGGCATTAATGTCGCAGAACCAGGGGGTTGATCCAGATGCAGCCAGCATGGTTCCGGGTGACTTTCCTGAGGAAGTCCTGATTTCGGAGGGGGATGACTCCAAGTTGGTGTTCCGTAGGGAGGAATTAGGCCCTTTGATTTTTCATGTCCTAGAGGAGCTTGTGCTGAAGATTCCCCAAGAAGGCTTAGACATGGAAGGGGCGGACCTGGTCCTGGATGGGCTTAGGGGTCCCATGAGGGCCTTCCCCTATCATAAGTCGGTGAAGAAGCTGGTGGATTGGAAGTGGGGCGTTCCTGACGCTGGCTTAAGAGTGGAAAGGGTAATGACGAAGCTTTATCTTTTGCCTGAGCAGAAGACGACAGAGCTGTTTTCCCTTCCAAAGATGGATGCTGCGGTGTCGATGGTCACAGAAAAGACAAGTATCCTGGTCACGGGTTCCGCAGCTTTGAAGGATGTGCAGGATCGAAAGCTGGAGATTCATCTCGAGGATTTTTGAAGTGTCTGCTCTGAGCTTGTGGGCGGCCATCTGCTCCAGCTTCATGCAGAGAACCTGCCTGCATTGGGTGCAGCAACTTCAGGACAGGCAGGCAAAGTCGGCTGATGAGGTAGGTAAAGCTGAGCGCTTAGTGACGACAGTAGCATACGTTCCAGATGCCTTGTATGACTTGGTGAGAACTTTGTCTCGCATTATGGGATCCGCGGTATCAGCCAGGCAGCTGTTATGATTGCGTAACTGGTCGGCGGATATGTCGTCTAAGTCCCAGTTGGGGTCTCTGCCCTTTAAGGGACATCTTTTGTTTGGAGAGGACCTGGACCAGTGGATGATCTGGGAGAGAATAAGGTGCATAAGTTGCCAGAGGACAAGCCTAAGGGAAAGTGGTTCTTTCAGACTCGGTCGTGTTTTTGAGATGATAGGAGGTCTAGCCCTGGAGGTCTAGCCCTGCAAGATGAACCCCATCATCACAGAAGCAGTTCTCTCCACGAGGTTAGTCCTGGGGTCAGCACTTTCGAAGAGGCTGGAGGCCTTTCAGAGCTTCCGCAGGAGGTGGAGCTACAGGGGCTAAATCCTCACAGTGAGGCAAAGCTGGTCCACTCTGCCGTTCCCTTTATAGGAGGTCACCTAGCATGGTTTTATGGGGAGTGGGCCCAAATCACTCAGGATCAACGAATCCTCAGCATAGTTAAAGACGGTTACACGTTAGAATTTGCTCGGCCCATTCATGACTTGTTTTTAGTCTCCCCCTATGGGTCGTTGGAAAAGCGGGCAGTGTTAGAGATGTTAGACCGGTTGCGGATATTAGGGCAAAAGAGGCGAGGGAAGGTATTCCATTTATTTCGTCGTTCCAAAGAAGGAAGGCACTTTCCGCCTGATTCTGGACTTGAAGTGGGTAAATATGGCGCTGAAGGTCTTGAGGTTCCAGATGGAGACCCTGAGGTTGGTAGTTGTGGCAGTGCACAAGGAAAGGTTTCTGACTTCTTTGGATCTGACGGAGGCATATCTGCACATTCCCATTCTCCTGGATCATCAGAGGTTTCTACGGCTTATGGTGCTGGGGCAGCATTTCCAGTTTCAAGCTCTTTCTTTTGGGTTGGCCACGGTGCCCCACACATTTACCAAGGTGTAATGGTGGTGGTTGCGGCGGCATTATGGCGAGAGGGAGTGCTGGTACACCCTTACCTAAACAACTGGCTCATCCGGGCAAAATCGGAGGATGTTGTCGTTGATCGGTGCAGAAGGTGATAAATACTCTGGAATTTCTAGTCCGAGTGGTGAATGTAGCAAAGAGCCACTGGTTCCATCTCAGACCCTTGAGTATTTGGGAGCTCGGTTTGACACGTGGATAGACAAGGTGTTTCTTACGGAGGAGCGGGTTTGCAAGTTGCAGAGTCAAGTCTGGTGCTTGTTGGAGTTACCGATACGTGGAGTTTGGGATTATTTGCAGGTTCTGGGTTCGATGGCTTCAATGCTGGAGTTAGTGCTGTGAGCCTTTGCACATATGAGACTGCTGCAGAGAGTTCTGTGGCAAGGTGGAATGTGCTCTCAGGAGTTTTATCTTCCCTTACCTATAGAGGGTTCTGCACGGGACATTCTGTTTTGGTGGCTGCTGACATCCAATCTAGTTTGTGGTGTTGGTCTAGAGGTGCAGAATTTGGTAATTCTTATTACCAATGCAGAGCAGTATGTCAGCAGCAGTCGGCCCAGGGCAGCAGTCAGAGACCAGAGCAGTGTGGTTAGCATTACTTAGTTTCTGCCATTGATATGAGGTGGTTCGGTGAGAGTCTTGTTGGACAATGCGATGGCTGTAGCCTAATCAATCGGCAAAGAGGTACCAAGAGTCAAGTGGTGGCTCAGGAGCTAATCCTTTGGGTGGAGCAACACTTATTTATTTTATTTAAGGGCTTTTATATACCGATGTTCATGTACTGGTACATATCACGTCGGTTTACATAGAACCAAAGTTTGAAATTACATTGAACATTCTATCGAACAAGAGGGTACAAATAACATGTCTAACATCATGGGAACTTATTGATAACGCCGAGAACTTATAGATAGAGCCGAGGACAAGTTAGAAATTAAACATTAAAAATTGTAAAATTATTACAAATAACAAATAAGATTATAAAATACAAGAAACGAATAAATAAATAAATAACAATCAACAATAAACAGGCTTAATAAGCATGATTGGAGTAAAATGGAGCTAAGCAGGAGAATTAAGGGCTACGGCGACAGGCTTCTAATGTGATGGGGTATGAAGCTGAGTGAATGAGACCTTTAAGTGAAGGCTTTAGTAAACAGCCAAGTTTTTAGCTTCTTTCTGAACGTTCGACTACATGTTTCTAGACGAAGGTCCGTGGGGAGGGTATTCCAGAGAGCAGGGCTGGCAGTCGAGAACGCTCGTTTCTTAAGAAGTGACTTGGCTTGAGGTGCATATAGAGTGCCTAGGTAGCTAGTTCTGATAGGTCTTAGTGATGCGTGGGGACGAAGTGGGTCACTAAGATCTAGCGAAGTTTGAGAATGAATGGTCTTGTGGGTTATGGTTAGTACTTTGAAAATGACTCTCTGTTTAATTGGGAGCCAGTGAAGATTTTTTAGTGTCGGTGTGATGTGTTCTCCTCTCCTCGAGTTTGTTAGAATCCTTGCAGCTGCGTTCTGCAACATTTGTAATGGTTTGGTTGTGATAGCTGGTAAGCCAATTAGTAGAGAGTTGCACAATTAGTAGAGTTGTGACACCTCTATCCACTCCAAGTGGATAGAGATGTCACAAATCACAGGGGTCGAAAACGTACAAGCAGATTTTCTAAGTCGCAGTTTACTAGATCCAGGGGAGTAGGAGCTGTCAGAGAGCGATACAGCCCATCCGCGAGAGGTGGGGCTGTCCCCATGTGGATCTAATGTTTACTTGTCTCAATACGAAGGCGGCTCAGTTTCTTAGTCAAGGACAAGTACGTGACTGAGGGAGTTGACACTCTGTGCTAGCCTGTCCTCGAGATGTTCTTCTTTATGCATTTCCCCCTTGGCCTCTGGTAGGCAATGTGTTGCCTCTGATAGAGAGACACCCGGGCGAAGTACTTGGATCTGTACTTGGCCATGTCAGCCATGGTTCGCGGATCTAGTCAACTTGGCAGTGGGCGATCCATTACGCTTGAACCATCTTCCAGGCCTCCTTTGGCAGGCCCCATATTTTCAGACCAGGCTGCTCACTTCTGTCTAGAAGCTTGGCTTTTGAGAAGTGGCTTTTGAGACACAGAGGGTATCCAGAGGCAGTCATTGTTACTCTTCTTCAGGCTAGATGGATGTCTACTTCGCTGTCGTATGTGAGGGTCTGGAAGGTTTTTGAGACTTAGTGGCCAATATAACCCCAATATTTAAAAAGGGCTACAGGGGCGATCCAGGTAACTATAGACCAGTGAGCCTGACTTCAGTGCCAGGAAAAATAGTGGAAACAATTCTCAAGATCAAAATCGTAGAGCATATAGAAAGACATGGTTTAATGGAACACAGTCAACATGGATTTACCCAAGGGAAGTCTTGCCTAACAAATCTTCATTTTTTTGAAGGGGGTTAATAAACGTGGATAAAGATGAACCGGTAGATGTAGTGTATTTGGATTTTCAGAAGACGTTTGACAAAGTCCCTCATGAGAGGCTTCTAAGAAAACTAAAAAGTCATGGGATCGGAGGCGATGTCCTTTCGTGGATTACAAACTGGTTAAAAGACAGGAAACAGAGTAGGATTAAATGGTCAATTTTCTCAGTGGAAAAGGGTAAACAGTGGAGTGCCTCAGGGATCTGTACTTGGACCGGTTCTTTTCAATATATATATATATAAATAATCTGGAAAGGTATACGATGAGTGAGGTTATCAAATTTGCGGATGATACAAAATTATTCAGAGTAGTTAAATCACAAGCGGATTGTGATACATTACAGGAGGACCTTGCAAGACTGGAAGATTGGGCATCCAAATGGCAGATGAAATTTAATGTGGACAAGTGCAAGGTGTTGCATATAGGGAAAAATAACCCTTGCTGTAGTTACATGATGTTAGGTTCCATATTAGGGGCTACCATCCAGGAAAAAGATTTAGGCATTATAGTGGATAATACTTTAAAATCTTCGGCTCAGTGTGCTGCAGCAGTCAAAAAAGCAAACAGAATGTTGGAATTATTAGGAAGGGAATGCTTAATAAAACAGAAAATGTCATAATGCCTCTATTGCTCCATGGTGAGACTGCACCTTGAATACTGTGTACAGTTCTGATCGCTGCATCTCAAAAAAGATATAGTTGCGATGGAGAAGGTACAGAGAAGGGCAACCAAAATGATAAAAGGGATGGAACAGCTCCCCTATAAGGAAAGACTGAGGAGGTTAGGGCTGTTCAGCTTGGAGAAGAGATGGCTGAAGGGGGTTATGATAGAGGTCTTTAAGATCATGAGAGGTCTTGAATGAATAGATGTGAATCGGTTATTTACACTTTCAAATAACAGAAGGACTAGGGGGCATTCCATGAAGTTAGCAAGTAGCACATTTAAGACTAATCGGAGAAAATTATTTTTCACTCAACGCACAATTAAACTCTGGAATTTGTTGCCAGAGGATGTGGTTAGAGCAGTTAGTGTAGCTGGGTTCAAAAAAGGTTTAGATAATTTCTTGGAGGAGAAGTCCATTAACTGCTATTAATCAAGTTTACTTAGGGAATAGCCACTGCTATTAATTGCATCAGTAGTATGGGATCTTCTTAGTGTTGGGTAATTGCCAGGTTCTTGTGGCCTGGTTTGGCCTCTGTTGGAAACAGGATGCTGGGCTTGATGGACCCTTGGTCTGGCCCAGCATGGCAATTTCTTATGTTCTTATATATAGCTAACAGAGTGCAGGCTTTACGGTCTTCGATATCTAAGATTTTATCCTTTCTTCAAGAAGGTTTGGTCAAGGGCTTGGCTTTCTTAGGGTCCAGGTAGCGGCTCTTGCTTGCCTGCAAGGTAAAGTAGAAGGTTGCTCGCTATCTTCTTATCCTGATTTAGTTGGATTTTTTTTGAGGGGGGCGCGCTAAGAATTTGTGCCCTCTGGTGAGGAGAGTTTATCCATCCTGGAATCTTAACCTCATTCTCAGAGGTTTGTGTGAGGCGCCTTTTGAACCTCTTCAGAGAGCAACGCTTAAGGATTTTACCCTGGGAGAATTTCTCAATTGCAGGCTTTATCTTGCTGTGATGTTTCTGCAGATCTCGGACTCAGAAGTGTCCTTGTGGACAGTGCTCTCATTTTTATCAAAGGTAGTATCGGCATTTCATGTGAATCAGACGGTGAAGCTTCCGGCCTTTCCAGAGTTGGACGCTTCCACTCCTCATGCGTGAGAGCTTAAGCTTTTGGATATCTGCAGGGCTTTGAGATATCTCAAGGTAACAAATGATTTTTTTAATGGAGCGGTTCAAAAAGAGGTACCCAGGCTTCCAAGGCTATCATTGCGAGGTGGCTCAAGGAGGCTATTGGGTCGACAAACATTTTCATAGGGTGTCAGGTGCCTGAAGGTTTGAGGGCACATACTACGCATTCTCAGGTGGTCTCATGGGTGGAGCCTCAGTTGGTTTCGCTGCAGGATGTGGGGGATCCAGAGTCTTGATCGTTTAGCGAGAGTGTTTTGAGCGGGACTCTCCAGGTCCCACCCTAAGTAGGGAGCTTTGGTACATCCCAGGAGCCTGGACTGATCCAGGTATATACAGGGAAATGAAAATTGGTTCTTACCTGCTAACTTTCGTTCCTGTAGTACCAAGGATCAGTCCAGAACCCTCCCAATCTGTGGAGGTGGAGAGTTGTCTGCTCAGCTGAGGTTTATTGGTAGGGAATACAATTTTTCATGGTATGGAATACAGACTTGTTGAAAAAGGTTTTTGTAAATTTGTTGAGTCTGTTGATGTGTTTACAATTTTTTTGTGCTTGGGTACAGGTCAGTACTGAGGATGCAGGTGGCACCAGGGATATTATGTAGCAGTGTCAGTAAACCTTTCTCTGTCTTCATCTGCTGGCAGGGATGCATAAACCCAGGAGTCTGGACTGATCCGTGGTACTCTAGGAACAAAAATTAGCAGGTAAGAACCAGTTTTCATTTTGTGCATCTGAAGCTAATTTTATACTATAAATAATTTCCTATAATTGGATTATTTACTATTACACCATTCCACATTTTATGCATTAAGACATTTTTAAGATCAACTTATAACACATAAGTATACTTCTAAACTAGCTCCTATATGTCTGATATTTCACCTTGATGGCAAAGGATGGAAAATTATATTTAATTAGTTAACCTAATAAATTTCTCTACTGAAAAATACTATTAGAATTCCTCAAGGAATTCCTCACATGTGCACCACCAAGATCACTTAATGCAGTGATTATAATCATTGGTCCAGGGAATTCAAAGTCCACGTGAATTATCATCTTTTTACAACTCTTTCAATGCAAATAAAAACATGTGAAGTAAAAACTCCTCCTCTCTTATAAATATGTCAGTAGGCTACAAATGTGAAATATGTAATAGATGAACCCCGAATCCCTGAATATAACTACATTATCAGTTCCATCGTGTTCCAATAGAATGTAGTAATAAAATATGTATCTATGGAGTATTACTAGATAAACTGTTTCCAGATATCAGTCCTGCAGATTACCAAGCATGTATTCCTCATCTAGTTCAATGCTCGTCTCATGCTTTAAAGGCTGTTTACTTCCCTCACAGCAGGCTGTCGTTAAAATGACTGGCTCAGCAGTCAAGCTTTAAACATTTTCTTGAAGAAGTGATAACTCATCCTCTAGCCTTGCCTCTAATGGCATTGGGTTCTGTGGAAGGAGTGTGGGATAACCACAGACAGGCATTGGGTTCTGTGGAAGGAGTGTGGGATAACCACAGACAGGGCCGGCCTTTGGGTAGGGCGAGTTGGGCAGTTGCCTGGGGGGTACTGTAAGACGAGCACTTCAGGCACAGTTATCAACTCCCCATTGGGCTTGTCAGCCACTGGGCTGAGGAAACTAAGCCTCCCCAATACTTGGTGGGTCGGGTATTCCTCCATGCCCTCCCCTGTCAGTATGTGACTGGTAGGAGGAGCTGCACTTAATGGCAATTTGGCTGGGCCAGTGTTGTGGTATAAGTTATTAGATGATGGAATCTTGTGGCTCACACCTTGACACAGGCCTCAAGTGGCTGAGGAAGCTGAAGCACTATTAAGAGCTGTTTTGCTGGCCACAGGTGGTCGGAGGGGACAGGGAAACCTATCTGGAGTGGTGAAGGGTGTGAAGACTGGGAGAGGTAGACCTATAATGTAGTGGAGGATAGGGAAAGAGAGATCAATATGGGGGTGGGGGGGAGGAGAGGGAGAGAAGATCTAGGATAGAGGGTGAAGACCTAGGATGAGGAGGGGGCACTGTCAGTGGAGGGGGATAGAGGTCTACATTTGGGTAAAAGGTACAGAGTAAAGGGATGGGGCAGACTAAATCTGGTGAGTAGATAGGATGCAAAGAGAGAGAGAGGACATGAAAATGGAGGGAGGTAGAGAGGATAGTATGGATGAGAGGCTGAAGATGGAGCAAAGATCCAAGATAGCTGAAGAAAGGGACTGGAGCCAGGGGAAAGGATGCGTGACAGGGAAAGAGCTTGAGCTGGTGAGAGGATATAAGAGATGAGATAAGAAAGCAGATGAGTGCTAAGGATATGGTGAGGCCAGAGAATGGACATGGAGGAGTAGGGAGGAGATGAAAGAGGAGGAAACAGGATTGAGGTAGGAGTGAGAAATGGGGAACTGGAGAGAGGAAGAAGGGCTAGAAAGGCAGGTAGGTGAGAGATGAAAAGAGGAAGATTGTGAGAACTGGGAAGGACAGTGAGGTAAGGGATAAAGTGGTAGGATGGGGAGAGGCGAGGAGAAATGAGTCTTGGTGAGCTTGAAGGGGGATGGTTGGAAAGAGAGTCTGCTTGGGAGATGATGAGACAATCTAAAAGGATGCAGCAGGTTGTGGATAAGGATGATGGAGCCAGATATCTGGAGACCGGGGAAAGGGAGGGAGATGGAGGGCTGAAAAGGGGGCATTGGAAGAGAGAGTTGGGGAGCAGAAATCTAGCTGTGAAGTGAACAGATGTAGGGGAGGAAATGAAGCAAATAGGACAGAAAAGAAAAAATATGAAAGGAGACTCTAAAAAATGAAGAAGAGGAATGCACTGAAAACAGATTTGAAAAAATAAAATGCACAGACAACAAAGGTATAGACCATTTTCTTAGAAGTTTAGTGATGGAAATGTGCATCTTTGATGTGTCTGTGTTTTGCACACTGCAGCTGGACGTGCATTTGTGTTTCTTCAGTGTTGCACTGAAGAATGATCTTGGGGTTTCCAGGTTATGTTTTGGGTACATATTCCTATGTCTAGTTTGTGGTCCCTTATTCCATGGTAAGTGTGAGTCTGTCTGTGTTCTGCATGTGTGACAGAGGTGAGGTATTTTATTAGTGTTTGCTGTCTGTATGGGGATCTGTAGCAGTCTGGCTTGCTCTGTTTTCCCAGTAGGAAGTGTATTGATGTTTTACAGTGCTGCCTTTCATAGGTAGGATTTTTGCTGTTTGAGTCCTGGAAGTTAGTACTGTTTTGCCATGTTAAGCTTGCTACAGTATAGATAGATTTGGAATGTGTTTTTTGAGGTTTTGTTATTTCCTGAGGTCACTCCAGAATTTGTATACTATGTACATGAAAGAAATACCTAGGGGGGGGGGGGGAGAGAATGCTTGGAGAAAGGGGAGTGGAGGAAATGCCTAGAGGGAGGAAGGCGGGGAGAGACTGCCTTGAGAGAAAGAAAAGGCGAAAGGGGAAGGAGTGCCTGGAGAGAAGGAAGAGAATGAATGGAGGGAGGGGAAAAGGAGAAGAAAATATCTGGAGGAGGGAGAGAGGGGAACGAATGGATGTAGAAAGGGGGAATGCCAGTAGGAGGGGGAGAAGAGGGACAGAAAGGATGTGTAGGAAGGGAGATAGGCAAGAATGTCTAGAGGGGGAGAGAAGAAGGGGAAGAATATAGGGAGGAGGGCACCATTGCCTCTTTTTGCCCAGGCTTCATTTGCCTCAGAGCTGGCCCTGACCGTGGAGTATCCTTAGTCGTGGGGAGGGAGGCTCTGTAATATTGCAGCGCTTAAGGAAATGGGAAGACTAGATGAGTCTGGTAGTCTCGACCTACCATCATCTTGTTTGTTCTGTAATTATTATTTAACAATCTGAGGCACAGAGATTTAAAATAACCTGCCTAAGCAGTGATAGAGGCAGCACTAGGAGCCATGAGTCACGCGGTTCCTTACTGGAGCATATCGCCTTCCAGGTGGAATGGATGCTTACAGATTCTCTCTGGTTAAAGGGTGTAATTTAACCAAGCTTTTCTTCTTGTTGTTAAGGGAAGACTGACAGATGGGAAGGGAAAGACCATTGAATGTAAAGACGCCATCTTCATCATGACCTGCAATGCTGCAAGTGATGAGATCGCCCAGCATGCCCTGCAGCTCAGGCAGGAGGCCCAGGAAATGAGCCGCAAGCGGCTTGCTGAGAATCTAGGTATTGGCCTGCTTTCTGGTCTGGAAGACGAGGAGCTCAAGGAACACTTCCATTAGTAATTGCACACTGGCATGATGTCACACAAGCACACAGTATCCCTGCTATAGTAACTCTGTTCTCATTCACTGCTTCTTAAATAATAGTAAGTTAAGGATGATACTAGGTGGCTTACGCAGGATCGCATGGAGTCAGTGACAGAACAGACATTAGAACTGAGGCACAGGGAGGTAATGTGGCTTGCTCAAAGTCACATTCAGAGCCAAGGCTGGGAGTCGGGATCTCTGAGTTCTGTCCCAGGCTAATGTTGACTGGGGCATGGCCCTTTACATGAGAGTGCCACAATTTACTCAGCGTTCATCAATAGTAATTCTAGTATTGTTGTATGTTCCCTATGTCCATAGAAGCTGGCATTTCAGGTCTCTTCTTAAAGTGTGAGTTTAAAGCCATCCTATAGTTCTGTTAGTTAGTGATATGAAACTCCCTGTGTCTCCGTGTTTCTTCCTTTCACCCCTCATACAAATCTGCCATGCAGATCAAGCAGTAAAGCCAGGTGCACATTCATTCCAGAGGTGACTGCATTCCCTGTACGTGTACCTGGATCAGTCCAGACTCCTGGGTTATGCATCCCTGCCAGCAGATGGAGACAGAGAAAGTTAAACTGACACTGCCTCATAAACCCTAGTGCCACCTGCAGTTCCTCAGTATTTCTGTCTCCAGCAGATGGCAGAGGCTGTAGAACCTGCAGTTCTGCACTTTTTCTTAGGTTTTGAGCTTTCCTCCCGGGGGTTTTCTTTTGGGTTCCTTCAGGTTTTTCCTGTGGTTCCTACCCCGTCCAGTTGAGGCAGACGGGTCGGGGGTTGTCACCTTTTTGTGTGCCCATCTGTGCGCCCGGGGGGTGTATATCTGGTTGTCTAGATCCCTCCCCTCACGAGGCCGCTCAGCCGGCTGCAGGCTCCAAGGGGTTTTTTTTATTTTACTTCCCCGTTTCCTGAGTCTGCCTGTTTCTTTTTTGCACAGGCTTTAAGTCTCAATGTGTTTTTGAGAAAGTTTTGTGAAAAAAAAGTAGGCAGCAGCTTAGCAGTTCGGGCAACTTTCTCCTCGGCTTGCCGGTAAGATCGGCCCTTTTCAAGGGGGGGGGGAGGAAACGGACTGTTCTTTTTTCTTTAAATTTGTTTGCGGTTGGTTTTCCCCTCTTCGGCTCCTTCCCCCAACATGACCTGTGGTGCCGCGTGGAGAGCTTGCAGCTCGATCGCGTTTGAATCGGAAGAATCTCTGCACGACTTGTTCTCAGGGCAGGAAGGGCTCCTCCAGAACTCCTCTGCTCGCGAAGCAGCGTCACAGCTCGTCCGATTTCGCTCTGGGCCTCGGTATGGGCTCTGTCCTCAGTGCTGCTTCTCTTTCCTCAGACGGTGCGGGAACGGTGGCCATCTTGTATTTTTCGGCGGCTGTTCCCGCACCGTGGGGGAGGGTCCACCATGTCCACCATGTCCCCGGCCTGTTCAGACTTTGCTGGTGGTCGGCGGGGGGAGGGGGGGGGAGGAAACTCTGTTTTTGCCCTTTCCTGCCTTTTGCCCTGAAGGGGCTGGAGCTGGGAGAGTTTTTCCCCCAGAATTTGTGCTGCTCCTCCATGATGCTTTTTTGGCCAGTAGGCAGCCCTCAGTCTCTAACATTGGTCAGGCCAGCTCAGTGACGGCCTGGGGAGGCAGCTGGGGCTCCTTCTCTTTGGGCTGGTTCTGGTTCGGCCCAGCTGGGCAGGTCTGCTATGTTGCTGGGTCGAAGGCTTCTTGATCCCCCAGGATTTGGCTCAGATGGATCTGATCAAGCTCCCAGGGATACTGGGGATGAGCCTGTCCATGGGGAACAGGCAGGTCCAGTTGATCCGGCGACCAGGGGATACCACTGTGGGGGACGACCTGGGGTTCTCTCCTCTCATGTCAGACGATCCGAAGGAGGTTTGCTTGTTCAAGAGGGAGGAATTGCACAGTTTGCTCCCGTTAGCCTTTCACGTATTGGGAGTTAAAATGCCCCAGGGTGATACTGATTCTGAAGGAATGGACCCCGTCCTAGATGGGGTGAGGGGGTCCCCCAGCTTCATTTCCTTTCTATAAGTTGGTTAGGAAGATGGTTGACGCGGAATCGAGGACTCCAGATGCTGGTCTGAAAGCTGCTAGGACCATGGGAAAGCTTTATTCGCTTCCGGAGCAGGAGCATGGAATGTTTTGCTCTCCCTAAGGTTGATGCGGCGGTGACTAAGAGAACCATTATTCTTTTTATTGATTCTGCGGCTTTGAAGGATATGCAAGATCGCAAATTGGAGGTAAACCTCAAGCGTATTTTTGAGGTTTCTGCTTTGGGGTTACGGGCATCAATTTGTTCAAGTTTCATTCAGTGTACGTGTCTCCGCTGGGTGCAGCAGTTGCAGGCGCACCTTCCCATGTCGGGGGAGTTCACTGACACAGCTGAGCGTATTGAGGCGGCTGTGGCTTTTGGGGCGGATGCTCTCTATGACTTGACGCGAACGTCCTCTAGGGCTTTGACTTCGGCGGTAGGGGCTAGAAGGTTGCTCTGGTTGCGTAACTGGTCAGCAGATGTCTCCTCAGAGATGCAGTTAGGCTCCTTGCCTTTCAAAGGTCGCTTCTTGTTTGGGAAAGACCTTGAGCAACTGATTCAGTCTCTCGGGGATAACAAGCCTCTACATTTATACGAAGACAAGCCCAAAGCTAAGAGATTCTTTTAGGTTCAGTCTCGGTTTAGCTCAAATAGGAGATCTAGACCAGCAAGGTTTCCTCTTGCCTCTCAGAGATCATTCCCTACTCGGGGGCAGTCCTTTCGGGGGGGGGGGGTCCACAGGCCAATTTGGGAAGATCTGTGTCCGCAGGTAAGTCCTCACAATGAAGCGAAGCTGGCCCACTCTGTCGTTCTTATTATAGGAGGTCGCTTGACTCAATTTTACAGCAAGTGGGCCAAGATTACACATGACCAATTGGTTCTCAGTGTGGTAAAAGACGGCTACGTTTTAGATTTTGCTCTACCCGTTCGAGAGCTTTTTCTAATTTCCCCCTGCGGTCCAGTCAGCAAGCAGGTGGCAGTGTGGGAAACCTTAGCGCGTCTCCAAAGCCTGGGAGTGGTGATACCGATTCTTCCCTCGGAACTTCGCACGGGCCGCTACTCTATCTATTTTGTGGTTCCAAAGAAGGAGGGCATTTTCCGGCCCATTCTGGATTTGAAGAAGATGAATGCCACTCTCAAAGTTCCTCGCTTCTGGATGGAAACCTTGCAGTCAGTGATAGCGGCGGTGCGCAAAGAGGAGTTTCTCGCATCCTTGGATCTCACGGAGGCCTATCTGCATATTCCATTCCACCTGGACTCCCAGCGTTTTCTCCACTTCATGGTGTTGGGCCAGCATTTTCAGTTTTTGGCCCTTCCTTTCGGACTTGCCACAGCCCCACATACCAAGGTGATGTGATGGTGGTGGTGGCAGCGGCGCTTCAGAAGGAAGGATTCTTGGTGCACCCATATCTGGACGATTGGCTTATCAGGGTGAAATAGGAATCTCTCTGTCTTCAGTCAGTCAGAGTTCTCAATTCTTCAGTCTCTCGGCTGGGTAGTGAATCTGGCAAAGAGTCATTTATCTCCGACTCAGTCCTTGGAGTACTCAGGGGCTCAGTTCGACAGTCGGCTCAGCAAGGTGTATCTTTTGGAAGAACGAGTGCTCAAGTTGCAGTCTTGAATCTGCCAGTTGTTGAGCTTACGGATTCCCAAGGTGTGGGATTATTTACAGGTTCTAGGCTCGATGACTTCAATGTTGGAATTGGTTACATGGGCATTTTCCCATATGAGGCCATTGCAAAGGGCGCTTTTGGCATGGTGGAAGCTAATTTCAGAAGAGTTTCACTTGCCATTACCTCTCAAGGGTGTGGCCAGAGAGAGTCTGTCGTGGTGGCTTCAGACCCCCAATCTTCTTCGTGGGATAGACCTCGAGGTGCCGGATTAGGTGATAGTTACTACCGACACTGGTCTCTCTGGCTGGGGTCCGGTTTGTCAGAATCGCTCAGTCCAGGGTATTTGGTCTGCGAGAGAATCTGCATTTTCTATTAACCGATTGGAGACCAGGGCGGTCAGGCTAGCTTTGAAGGAGTTCTTACCATTGATAAACAGACGCTTTGTGCAAATTCTTTCTGACAATGCGACAACAGTGGCGTACATCAACCGGCAGGGCGGTACCAAGAGTCAGACGGTAGCTCGGGAGGCACAAGCCTTGATTCATTGGGCGGAGTCTCACCTAGAGAGGATAGCTGCGTCACACATAGCCAGGGTCGACAATGTTCAAGCGGATTTCCTAAGTCAGATTCGGTTAGATCCAGGCAAATGGGAGTTGTCGGAAGCCGTGATGCAGCTCATAAGAGATCGTTGGGGCTCCTCTCATGTGGATCTGATGGCAACTTGTCAGACGTTTCGCTTCTTCAGCCGCAGGCAACAGCACGGGGCCGAAGGTGTCGATGCTCTAGTCCTGCCTTGGCCACGGGAGGTTCTGCTTTGTGTTCCCTCCTTGGCCATTGGTGGGCAAGGTATTGCGTCGCATAGAGAAATATCGCGGGAGGTGATTTTGGTAGCTCCAGAGTGGCCAGGGCGTCCTTGGTTTGCGGATCTTGTCAACATGGTGGTAGATAGCCCGCTTCATTTCACTTACCTGAAGGGCCTTCTTCGTCAGGGTCCCATATTTTCAGACAAGGCAGATCACTTTTGTCTAGCGGCTTGGCTTTTGAGAGGCCGGAGATTAAGACGGAAAGATTATCCGGAGTCTGTTGTCACCACCTTATTGCAAGCCAGAAGAAAGTCTACTAATCTATCTTACATTAGAGTATGGAAAGTGTTTGAGTCCTGGTGTTCTACTTGTGGAGTTCACACCCTACAGTCCTCCATTCCCGATATTTTGTCATTTTTGCAGACTGGCTTTGAGAAAGACTTAGCTCCTAGCTCTCTTAGGTTTCAAGTGGCAGCCTTGGGCTCTCTTCGGGGCAAGATCAAGGATTCTGTTATTTCAGCTCATCCGGATGTTGTGAGGTTCCTCAGAGGAATTAGGAATTTGCGGCCTCCGGTTAGGAGAATTTTTTCATCCTAGAACCTTAATCTTGTCCTCCGCGGTTTGTGTGCGGCTCCTTTTGAACCTCTCCGGAGGGCAACGCTGAAAGACTTGACTCTCAAGGTAGTTTTTCTAGTAGCGATTTGCTCTGCTTGGCGTATTTGAGAGTTGCAAGCTTTGTCTTGTCGGGATCTTTTCTTCCAAATTTTGGATTCAGGGGTTTCCTAGAGGACGGTGCCTTCCTTTCTACCCTAAAGTGGTGTCCACTTTTCATGTCAACCAGACGGTGAAGCTTCCAGCCTTCCTGGCAGTGGATTCATCTGTTCCACATGCAAAGGAGCTCAAGCGGTTGGATGTTCGGTGTGCTCTATTCCGATATCTCGAGTTGACAAATGATTTCAGAAGGTCTGACCACCTTTTTGTTTTGTGGAGTGGCGCAAAGTGAGGTTTCAAGGCTTCTAAGACTACTATTGCGCATTGGTTGAAAGAGGACATTGGTTCCACCTACATTATTGTTGGTCGAGAGATTTCGGAGGGCTTGCATGCTCATTCTACGCGGTCACAGGCAGCCTCCTGGGTGGAGACGCAGCTGGTGTCTCCTCAAGATATTTGCAGGGCAGTGACTTGGAAGTTGCTGCATACTTTTGCGTGACACTATCGTTTGGATGTGGTAGCTTCAGCTTCTCCTTCCTTTGGCGAGAGTGTTCTGCGAGCAGGACTCTTCAGGTCCCACCCTAAATAAAGGGCTTTGGTACATCCCAGGAGTTTGGACTGATCCAGGTACGTACAGGGAAAAGAAAATTGGTTCTTACCCACTCATTTTCGTTCCTGTAGTTCCACGGATGAGCCCAGAACTCGCCTGTTTTTGTCTAGAGGTGGAGAGTCACCTGCTCAGCTCTGTTGTCTCTTAAATACAGATGATTACAAATTTGTTTGAAGAGGTTTTCAAAGTTTTTCCAAAGTTTTTTACCTTGTTGTTTAGGGCATTTCATTTTCTATGTTATGCTTTGGTACAGATCTATACTGAGGAACTGCAGGTGGCACTAGGGTTTATGAGGCAGTGTCAGTTTAACTTTCTCTGTTTCCATCTGCTGGCAGGGATGCATAACCCATAATCCATGGTACTACAGGAACGAAAATTAGTAGGTAAGAACCAATTTTCTTTTCATAGTTCTGGAATCTGTAAGTGTAAAATGTTTTAAGATTAAGTCACTGTTCGCGGCATTTGCTTCACGTATTTTCTCTTTTACAGAAGATGTGCAGATAAACGAGAAGATAACCATTTCCAGGCACTTTAAGGAAAACGTCATCCGCCCCATCTTAAAGGTACAGTCAGTTGAGGCTTTACTGTTAGTTCCTTGAAATCATTTCCCAGGATAGCCTCATCTAGATGATAGATGTGCTTCACATGCAGTGGTGATGAAATGAGAGGTTTGTGTAAAACACATCCAGTGGCTCAGTGGTAGTGCTTCTTGCTGCCATGTGGAGAGCCTGGGATTTGATTCCCAGGCCGGCTAGGGACTGGAGGGTACTGCAGGTGCAGCAGTGGTGGCACTCAGAGTCCGTATTACCATATTCTAGAAAGAGCTTTGGCCGTTGCCCAAGGCCATCGTTGCAGTATAAGAAGTTGAATCTTGAGAGGACGTTTTCCCCTCTCGTTCAAGCCTTGATCCCCATTTACCACAGCTACCACAAACACTAAAGAGGATGCAAAAAAAAAAAAGCCATGCTAAATACTTTTCTATTTAGCATTCTTTATTGTACTCACAGGTCATTTGCATACCATTAGTTTACTGTTTACCAGGTTAACACTCGAGTAAAAGAAAATCTGTGCTAAAAAAATAGCAGAGGTCTTTGTTAGGCTTTTTGGAATAACCAGGTTTTTAGATTTTTTTTGATAGACTGGGGAGAAACCCTAGAGTACTGGTGGCATTTCTGAGTGTTCAAGCTTCCTAGTAGCAGAGTTCCCTGTATTTACAATCTCTCCTTCAGCTATGGGCAGAAGACCTGTAATTAAAATATAGTTGCAATTTTTATAGCACTCTAGATGTACACAGCACTGTATAATGGCAATAAGTATTCAGGTGTACCAGAAGTCCCTTCCCCTAAGAGTTACAGTCTAAGATACCTGAGGCAATGGAAGGACACAAGGAGCATCAGTGGGAGAAGAGGGACTTGAATCTGATCACTAGGCCTCTCTTCGTTCCGATACTGAGAGAAACAAAATTCCACTGTGCTTAAAGAACGACCTTCCTGCACATGAGGGAGCTTACACTTTTCCCACTGTGGGTTTAAATTTTAGAAACCCATACTATATAATATAGGGTGGAGGTGTAGCCTAGTGGTTAGAGCAGCAGGAAGCTGACACGCCTATGTGGCCCTGGGCAAGCCACTTCACCCTTCCATTGCTTTAGATAGAAATTTAGGTTGTGAGCCCTCTGGGAACAGGGAAACACCTGAATGTAACTTGCCTTGAATAACCAACAAAAAGGCATGAGCTAAATCTAAGTAAATAAATACATACCAATCTAGAATTTGTGAGTGCTTTATAATCAGACACATTGTGCCTTCAGCAAGTGCTTCTTACTGATACCACTTGTACATTTTGCATCCAGAATTGTGCATCTCAGTCTTCTCTTGGTGCCTCTCTTACATAGTAAGAGAGGCTGCCAGCAGCTCACATAAATATAGGTCCCTGCTGAGACCTCACTTGCAATACTATGTCCAATTCTGGAGACTGCACCTTCAAAAGGATATAATCGGGAAGGAGTCAGTCCAGAGGGTGGCTACTAAAATGGACAGTGGTCTTTGTTCTAAAGCATATGGGACTGGACTTCAAGATCTAAACAAGGATACCCTGGAGGAAAGGCAGGATAGAGACTACCTCCAAGATTTCCATGCACAGCAGGCGAGCCTCTTTCAATAGAAATGAGGGTCTAGAACACGGAGTCATGGGGTGAGGGTGAAAGGGGGATAGACTGAGGAGTAGTCTTAGGAAATATTTCTTTACAGAGAGAGTGGTGGATGCATGGAAAGGCCTCCCACTTGGAAGTGGTGGAGACAAAAACAGTATCTGAATTCAGGAAAGTATTGGAGCAATACAGGGGATCTCTGAGGGAGTGATAGGAATTGTAAGGGCTCCGTGAATTGGACAGATAGGCAGACTGAGATATGGACCATGTGGTCTTTTTCTGCCATCCTGTTTCTGTATTTCTATATCTGTCTAGGGTGGTACTATGGATGCTGCTGATTACTTTAGTGCGGGGCAGTGCTTGTCCAGTGCTGTATTATAATTTTGATGGCTGCTGTCTTCTGCTCTTTGCAGGCTCATTTTCGGAGGGACGAGTTTCTGGGCAGAATCAATGAAATTGTCTATTTCCTCCCTTTCTGCCATTCTGAGCTCATCCAACTGGTCAACAAAGAGCTGAGCTTTTGGGCTAAGAAGGTAAACATGAACTCTTTTGTTATGGACGACTGGAACATAGGCTGCCAACTGAAAATCTGGCACAAGTACCATAATCTAACATGTAGAGAACCCACATGGAAGTAGGATTGATGCAAAGACCAGGGCAAATCAGTCAGAGAGCAAACCCCCTGTCACTCCGGACATCGAAGAGTGGCCAGCTGTCCAAACTGCTGTTTAGGGATTCTCTTTAGAGCTTTTATTTTAAAAGTTGATGTGGCAAAGCAGGCCATGGGGACCACGAGAGCCCATGTTATTAATGTACTTAAAGAACATTAATATTTATGCATATAATATAATGAAGAATATTGTAGTGTATTACCTTGCTTTCCTAATTATTATTGCACCCCCTTTCTTAGTCCCCCCACTCAGTAGCTCCTGTCTATTGTTTCTCCCTCCCTCCCCCCCAGTTTCATAATCAGTTCCACTGTAAAGCCTTTGTGGCTGCATTTTTTGTTTAATAGCAACCGATATGATGTTATTAATGAAAATGTTAAATAAATAAATGCTAAGTTAACTTAAATGCAATATTTCTCTCCCACTTCCTCACATGTTTTAGTCACTGGCCTGCTTTACCATACAGGTAGTATTTGTGCTAGCACCTTTAGATTCTTTGTAGTTAATATACTGGCCCTTCACACTATGGTTCTGAGTACCAGAGTTTTCTACTTCAATTTTTATTTTTTTAAGTCCCTTTCTGCTGGGTGTGCTCTGCAGGTAGATTTATTAGCACTGTGTCAATAAAATTATGAGGCATCGAGAAAGGATGCCTCCGCTGCCTGATGGAACAACTCTCCTAAGATCTTCTGCTTTTTGTAAATGAGGTTACAATCCTTTCTGCTGAATGTTCTTTGCACTGATGCATTATTGGCTGGAGCACTACATATGCTACTTAGCTATTAAGGAAAGAAAATTCTAGGTGCAGTACAATTTACTTACATAATGTCTTTATAAAAACATTAAATACAATGAGGTCCATATTAAAAGCCATTTAGACGGATAACACAATAGTTTTCTGTTTAAATGGCTTATCAAGCTATATTCAGTCTTTATCTGGCTAACTTCTACCCGGCTAATAAGTTAGGAGGCAAGAATTTAGCAGGATAAGTTAGGCACATACCTGGGAGGAGTTAAGTTAGCCGGCTAAGTTAACCCTGCTAACTTTGATATTCAGAGTTAGCTGGGTGAGGCAAAGAGCTGCCCTAAAGTTATCCAGCTATTGTTGGCCAGCTAACTAATTAACATAACCGGCTATATTCAGTAGTGCGGCTACACTGTTGAATATACCTCCAAAGTTCAGGTCAGCGCATCTCCAAAAAGATATAGTTGTACTGGAGAAAGTGCAGGGTAGGGCAGCCAAAATGATAAAGAGGATGGAATTGCTCCCCTATGAGAAAAAACTAAAGAGTTTAGGGCTGTTTAGCTTGGAGAAGAGCTGGCTGAGGGGGATATGATAGAGGTCTATAAGAACATAAGAAAATGCCATACTGGATCAGACCAAGGGTCCCTCAAGCCCAGTATCCTGTTTCCAACAGTGGCCAATCCAGGCCATAAGAACCTGGCAAGTACCCAAAATCATGAAAGGACTTAAATGGGTAAATGTGAATCGGTTATTTACTTTTTCAGATAACACAAAGACTAGGGAGCAGTCCATGAAGTTAGCAAGTAGTTTATTTAAAACAAATCAGAGAAAACTCTTTTTCACTCAAAGCATAATTAAGCTCTGGAATTCATTGCCAGAGGATGTGGTTATGGCAGTTGTGTAACTGGGTTTAAAAAAGGTTTGGATAAATTCCTGGAGCAGAAGTCCATAAACTGCTATTAATCAATAAGGATTAGTAGCTTGGTATCAATTCATTTAATGTTTGGGTACTTCTGACTTGGAATGGCCACTGTTGGATACAGGATACTGGGCTTGATGGAACCTCAGTCTGACTCAGTATGATATGGTATATCTTATGTTAACTGGATAGGTTTGAAAGAATTGAAATTATGAGTGAGCAAAATATTCCTTGGCATGTATTTATTGTGTGTCTGTCTAATCCACTGAAAGTTAAGGGTTGTTTTTACAAAACTACAAAAGCAGTCTATATTCCAAACTTTTTTTCTTAAGTTAAATCTACCCCCTCCAAAAATCAAAGCCGCACAAAAATGCAATTATACTCAATTCCTATGCTTGGCTCTAAAATAATTTAAACAACAAAAAGTTCACTTAGTGGTTTTGGAAGCCTTCTGAATGCAGCAGTACCTGAGACAAAAAGTCTCTGTTCTGCCTTACTCTGAGAAGTTTCAATGCAGGCATCATCCCCCCTCCATTAAAGAGGGAGACAAATTGTGCTGTTGAACACTGGAGCATTCGGGAGTAAAAACAAGCCCCCTTGGCACAGATAACATGCTGATGCACAGGAAAGAACTTTTGGCACCTTAGTCCAGAGCCTTTCCGGCACCATCCATGACATCCTTCGTGGCACCAGCAACATCTTGGCACTGAGACTCCAGTTACCGGTGTCAAGCAGACAAAGAAGTTCATTCCAGATAGGCATTTTATGCCTATTCTGTCTCCAGAGTTCTTCTACTGAGATTTGCCCTGCCAAACAGGACCATGACCCCTTGATGAGAAAAATGTCTTGCCTATATCAAAAACAATTTCCTAATATACCAGACTTCCTACTCCTCCATCCCAGCTAGAACAAATGTCTCCCATTTTTTGGAGTCCATGGCCCCAAAATCTGAAACTGAGTCCACTATTCCACCATATCACTCTAGACCAGAATCAGAGTCTGTGTCTCAGGGTTCACCTGCCATTAAAGGTGGAACAACCTCAGAAGATCCACCTACAGTATTACCTGGCTCTCAGGAGGAATAGCAATTATCACTGATTCACAGACTTAAGGGAAAAAGCACAGGACTGCTTTACGGCCAAGTCCATAAGCAAAGCACGTCAAGAAGCACTGTCTGAATTTTCAAGAAGGCTCATCACCCAGTAAAAATGTTGCTAGCAGAAAATGTTTTTATGGATTACAATAAGGCTTGGGGATAACTGCACAGAGCAGCAGTTGCTACCCTTAAGAGAAACATGGAATAACCTGCACAGTGCAGCAGATACTACCATAAGAAGCTTTCTGGGCAGACTGGATGAACCATTTGACCTTTTCTGCCAACATTACTGTGTTACTATATCATATACTTCCCTGTCATATCCTTTTGATGCTGGTGAGTCCACAGCCTCCTAGAAGTACATCTCAAGCAAATGGCAAAAGCAAGTCCATTTACTTTGCAGGAGGATTCAAACCCAAGGGAAGATTTATTTGGTGCACTAAAGTATATCCAAGCTACAAAAAAAGTAGTTGCTGTTCTGGTGAACAGAGTATTACAGGAACTCTAAACAAGGAAGTGGCAGGCACTCTTGTTGACATTACCATAGCAAGGAAATTCAGTCTCAAATACAAAGTTCAACATTATCCTGGTCATCAAAAGGTACAAATACCTCATGAGTCAGTAGTAGTGGAATTAACTCTGCAAAAAAGCAAAGCATTCCAAAACACATTCTAGCATCCCTCCAAGAAAAGATGCCAAGTTATTGGGCATCATAGCAAAGATGTTTTTCCAATCAGCCATGTTAACATCTAGAATAGGTGGCCATCAGTGCACAATCCATGTATAACTCATTGTAAACACTTATAGACATGACCCAGAAACTTCCTTCAGACTCTGGAATGCTTCACTCCAGTACTTCAAGAAGCAGAAAAATGTGGGAAACACCTAAATAGGTTAGCGGATGTCATCTTTAGGACATCTGCAATAGTCATTGGAGCTAGAAGGCTAGCATGATTTTGGGCTTCAGGTCTTTGCAAAGATGTTAAGAAAAGTCTTACTGATGCTTCATGTACAGGAGATAATCTCTTTGGAGAGTTAAAAAAAAAATATGGATCTCATTTAAAGATCACTGTTCCACTCTCCTTACACAGTCAACTACAGCTGAGCAGTCATCTACAAGTAGGAAAAGTGAACCACAGTACTACTTTCAGTGGCCTTGCCTGTAACAGCAGCAGAGCAGGCCATGTGCTAGGGATCAAGACCAAGCACAACCCAAACTTCTCCATCAAACACAGTCAAAATCTAATCCTAGCTTTTGACTACAATAGCAATAAAGCTTCCCTATTAAATGCAAGCAGCCTTCCAGTTGGGGAGAAGGCTTCAACACTTCTGCCCACTATGGACTGCAATAACAAGAGATTGTTGAACTTTAAAGATCATACAGTGACTTTCAGTTTCTTTCCCCCAAACAATTCTGTAAAGAATCACTCCACAAATGCAAAACATCTCCAACTCCTCCAGCAAGAGCTGTCAGCCCTCCTGGCTACAAATGCAGTGGAACCAGTCTTAATACCACAGAAAAATATCGTATTCTCCAAGTACTTCCTTATTCCAAAAAAAAAAAAAACGGGTGGGCTTCATCCAATCTTGGATGTCTGATATCTCAACAAACATATGTAGAAAGAAAGGTTCAGAATTAACTCCCTAGGGCCCATCCTCTCTTAATTAGAGATCAATGATTAGCTAATCACATGAGATCTCAAAGATGTCTATACACACATTCCGATTCACAAAACTCACAGGAAATTTCTATGTTTCACTATAGCCAATGATCATTTTCAGCCTCTCCGTGGCAGCCAGGGTGTTCACAGAATGTTTCACAGTGGTTGCTTTTCATCCAAGAAAAAACACAACGTTTGTTTTCCCATATTTAGAAGGCTGGTTCATATCCAAGAAATTAATTCCTCCACACTCCAAACAATGAACGCCCTATGATTTGTAATCGATTTTTGAAAATCCAATATGGACCTATCTCATATAATAGACTTCATAGGAGCCCGCTTGGATACCACACTAGGGAAAGCGTTTCATCCTAGCAGAGAGAATACATGAACTGATATAAATAATTCTAACTGTTTCAGATTAGAAACAGGTTTCTGCCTATTTTTCCATGAATATGTTGAGCCACATTGTAGTAACAGTCCATGTTACCCCTTCTGCGTGTCTCAACATGACACAGGTTCAGTGCACCTTGACGTTTCAGTGGAACCAGCCTCTATGACCAGAGCCCCTTGTTTTCTGCGTTAGATTTTTCAAGATTCTGCAAGGAAAAGTTAGCAAATTCTGCGGCACTAATGTGGCAATTTTTTTTTTATGGAAATGTTTTTTATTCTTAACCATTGAGTCAGCACAACAGTATTACATCATACAGTAGATATAAAACACCAGTCTTCAAAACAAGCAAAGGAAATCTACCAACATTCTTATGAAGAGACCCAGGCTAAGAGATATAGGTTTTGTTGTTTAAATCCACCAACCCTTCCCCTATCCCAAATCTAAAGACCTTCCCTAGCCAAACTTAACTGAACCTTCCCCCCCATCCTAACAGAATTAGACCCTCCCCCCCCCCCCTTCCCTCAAGGACAGGATCCCCCCCACTAAGAGCCCGTTGAGACATTGTGTACCCTAAAGAGTCAGATAATCTATACATACACCATGGTAAAGGCCTCGTAGGTGTCTGGAAAGAAACATATAATGAGAGAAATAGTAAGAAAGACGAGCAATAACATCAAAGATATACATTAGTTCAGTTTGTCCCCTTCCAGTCAGCACGCTTATCACGTTCATGTACACAGACGTAATAGCCAGGGGGCTAACCCAGAATAGTCTCATTCAGTGCTCGAAAACGCTAGTTAGTGTTGTCAAGAGAAGGCTTTGCCAAATTAGCCATGTGCAGTTTTTCTTCTAAATTGGGTAACAGGGCAACCACATCGCTGGGCAAGCAATTCACATAGTCCATCCAAATAAGTCTCGTCCACTTTCGGTATTTCTGCGGACGCTGTTTAGCTGTCCAATACTCCATGTGGAGCAGTCCTATAAGCTTTTTATCCCAGATAGAGCGGTATCATGGGTTGGGTTCCAGCCATTGAGCAAGTATAGTTACTTTGGCTAACAAAAGAGTTTTTTGAAAAAAAATCGCCTTAAACCGATCTAGACAGTGGTTTGTATCCGTCAGTAGGCCAAAAAGCCAAATCTTTGGGTCCAACGGTAGCATGCAACCCCATAAGTCAAACAGAAACCGTTGCAGATAAATCCAGAATGCCTGGACTGCAGGGCAATCCCATATGGCATGGTAGAAATTCGGGATGTGATGCTGACATTTTACACAGAAATTAGAGGATACCTGTCCCATGTGAAACGCTGTTTGTTGAGTATAATAGGCCTGGAAATAAATCTGGTAGAGCTTGTCTCGCATCTGTACACTTTCCACCGTCCGTGGGATATTCTGCAAGCTGAACAAAAAGTCTTTGTGCGTGAGCGGTTCAGGTAAGAATCTGTTCCACTTAGACAAAGGTGCATCCGGCGCCAGTGGATAGAGTAGTGCTTGTACCGCTCCATAGTATTGAGCACAACGGTTACGCTTACCGTCCGAACCTTGTAGCAGCACTAGCAATTTATAGGAGGAGACAAAAAGTGGATGGGTCAGCAATTGTCCAATAAGGAAATGTCGTAGTTGGAGATAACAATAAAAGTCGGTATGCAAAAGTCCATACTGTTCTTTCAATTCTTGGAAACTAAAAGGGATAGGAGGCGATACAGACATATTTAAAAACTGAGATACATTCACTAAACCCCTATGCATCCATCTAATAAAAGGTTGTTGTTGCATACCTGGTAAGAAAAGAGGGCACCCCACAATAGGCAAACAGGCAGTATAAACAGTATCCACCCCTACAATCTGGCATAGCCTCCTCCACATGTGACGGAATGGGCTAATAGTGACACTGGACACAATAGCACTTGGTAGAGATTCGATCGGCGACTGCAGTACTGCACTAATTGATAACGGGGCAACCCACGTATCAAAATGGGCAATCGGTGAGCAGTAGTGCGTGTGCGCCACCCAGTCCCGTATGTGACGGAGCAGACTGGCATAGTTGTAAGCTTGCAAATCCGGGCACCCCAACCCCCCAGCCTGTTTTGACCTCATGAGACTGGATAAAGGTATTCTCGCCCTTTTTCCCCACCAGAGGAAGCGGCTGAGGGCACTTCTCATCGCTTGAATATCTATTTTCTTTAACCACACCGGAAGCATAGCAAATAAATAGAGCCACTTCGAGATTTCCATCATCTTGACCAGAAGGATCTTCCCTGATATTGAAAGTGGAAGGTGTTCCCAGGAACGTAAGCGAGTAATAAACTTATTTTTTAGTGGTAGCACATTCAAGGCATACAATTTCCCCAAGTCAGCCGGGATATAAATACCCAGGTACTTTAAGGATTGAGTGACCCATCGTAAGGGAAAATTGCCCGGCCATGTAGAACTAAGGGTACCCAAAATATCTAAGGCCTCAGACTTATCCACATTGACTTTTAAGCCTGCAAAAGCACCATATTCTCTTTGCACCCGTAAGACATGCGGTAAAGCCTGTACCGGGTTGCTTAGGATGACCAGCATATCGTCCGCGAAAGCAGCTACTTTGAACTCCATCCCCTTAAAGCGCACCCCTCGCAGCTCTGGGGCCAGTAAAAGTTTCCGTAATAGGGGATCCAAGGCTAAGATATACAAGATTGGTGAGAGAGGGCACCCCTGCCGCACTCCACGTTGGATGGGAATTCCCCCGGATAAAGCGTCATTTGCAGAAATATGAGAGATGGGATTGGCATAAAGAAGGGAAATGGCTTGAATGAGTCGAGGAGGAATACCAAACCGGGCCAACACAGAGAACATATAGTCCCATGAGACCCGGTCAAAGGCCTTTTCAGAGTCGAATCCTATGACCAGCGTCTGCAATTTTTTCCTGTGGGATGTTTCAATAGCTGAGAGTAAACGGATCACATGAGCCCCTGCATTACGACCCCCTACAAAGCCCACCTGCGAAGGCGAAATTAAATGAGGTAAAACTCTATTCAGTCTAAGTGCCAGAATTTGTGCGAAAATTTTTAAATCATAGTTTAAAAGCGATATAGGACGATACGAGGCTGCCAGAAGTGGGTCTTTTCCAGGCTTCGGCAATACCGTTATAAACGCCTTATTAAAGGTAGGGGGAAAGGTTCCATCCTGCCAAGCCTGATTGTAAAAGGCAGTCAGGGGACTAACGACTTGTTCCATTAAAATCTTATAATATTCCACCGGGAATCCATCAGGCCCTGGAGACTTTTGTCCTTTCCCAGTCTTTATGACCCCCCGAAGCTCCATCTCAGTAATAGGGTTACCAAGAAGGTCCCATTGAGCAATAGGGACCTGGGGCAATGGCAGGTCTCCAAAAAACCTCTGTTCCTCCCGTTCCCCACCTAACCGGTCCTCCGTATACAAAGTTTCATAAAATGATCGCAATGTTTCTAAAATTTCAGTGGATGAGGTAACATACTGGCCCGTGTTTGTACGTAGCCCAGAAATAAATGACTTCTTTCGTTTAACCGCCACCATTCTCGCCAATAGTTTGCTAGATTTGTTACCATATCGAAAGAAATGGTGATCTGAAGCTGCCATCATTTTGTGAGCACGAAGATGCAACTGGGCATTCAGTGCTTGTAGGCAGCTTTGGTAAACTTCCCTATGTACTGGGGAGGGAGATTCTGCTAGGTCTTTCTTTGCCTTCTGCAGCTTAGCTTCCAGGAGAAGAATCGCAGCATTCAGTTGTTTGCGCTTCCGAATAGTATAGGCAATTACCTCCCCCCGGAGCACCGCTTTACTAGCCTCCCAGAATAATGTGGGATCTTGCACATGGTCCAGATTATGTGTGGCATATTCCCTCCATTTCCCTTGCAGGAAGCTATGGAATTCCACATCCCTATAAAGATGCCCCGGGAGGCGCCAAGGTTTTTGTGGAGGCCTGTCCGTTGTAAACCAGACATCAATCCACACAGGCGCATGATCCGCCACTGCTATAACCCCAATGTCAGCTAGTGCAACCCTAGAAAACAGGTGCTCCGCTAGTAAAACAAAGTCTATTCGGGATAGAGTGTTATGAGCCTTGGAGACGTGTGTATAATCACGCTCTTCGGGGTGCAATACCCTCCATACATCCAGTAATCCTAAGCGTTTACACAATTGGCGTACACCCGAGTACTGCTGCGTTCTGTATCCCAAGGGGAGCTGAGATTTATCAAGACTACCATCCATCACACTGTTCAGGTCCCCAACAAGTATAAGGTCACCTTGTGTCTGCGTAAGCAGTATATTAATCACATTCGTAAAAAAACCCGGTTCCGGTGTATTAGGGGCATAGATATTACATAGGGTGATGGGCTTACCAGCAAGAGAACCAATCAAGGTAATGTATCTCCCTTCTTCATCACGCAATTCTTGATTAACTAGAAATGGGGTATTTTTATTTACTAGGATCGCCACTCCCCCCTTTTTTCCTTTAGCCTGTGAGAAATAGCAATCAGACACCCATTCTCTACTTAATTTTACACTCTCTGTATCTGACAAATGAGTTTCTTGTATGCAGGCGATATTAGCTTTTAAACGATGAAGGTGCTGCAAGACCTTCTTCCGTTTAATGGACGACCCCAGCCCATTAACATTCCAAGAAATCACCCTATATTTACCCCCCATAACCCATACAGTGAAACATAAAATAGGCACAGTGCAGAAGTAACAGGAAGAGGGGGCGAGGCTCCCAGCCTAACCCAACCCCCAGAGCCCAGACACCTTTCCTGACCGCCAGACCTCCCAACCCGACACACTGAATGTTTAAGATACTCTTCCACAACGTCTCGTGCTCCTCTTCAGATATAGCTCCATAATCCGGGTGACCCTCCCCTGCCCCCCACCCCCCTCCCCATCCCACTAAATATTCCATTATCTAAGCCCGCCCAATGTTATTCGGTATACCTTATTCCTAACCCTACACAAACGAAATGCAATACTTCCCTAATAAAGGAAACGTGCACATGTGGTTGGACACCGCGCTCCCCCACCCACATACATCCAGAGCCTTAACCAAACATTTAGAACCTCACCCAATTTTAACTTAGAACAGTTTGTACATTAGTTATGCACCAGAAACTTGCAAAAAGAACCAACAAAGTCCAAAAAGCAATCCGTTGTAGCCGCTATCGGCTTCCCCTTCGGACCCTTGTTGTCTCGAGCCTTCCAAAGTAAATGGATAGTCATTTGTCTGCCCGCCTCCATTTTAATCACTGTAGTGTGCAGCAATAAATGCTTGTGCTGCCACGGGGTCATCGAACAACTTGACTTGCCCCTCATGCCAAATACGAAGTTTTGCCGGGTATCCCAATGCAAATTTCACTTTTTTATTGAAGAGCAGTGAACATATGGGTGAAAATGCCTTCCTGAGAGCCGCGACCCGGGTTGAATAATCCTGCACAATCCGGATTTTATGGTTGTGATAAAGTAAGTCCGGAGTATTCCGAGCTGCCTGGGCAATACGTGCCTTGTGCGCAAAGTTGAGCAGTTTCGCTATCACAATTCGGGGTATCACCTCCGAGGCTCTCTTCGGGCCTAAGCGATGCGCCCGCTCAACAGCTATTATGCCTTTCAGGTCAGGAAGAGACAGAGCCTCCGGCAGCCATGTTTCCAGTGCTTGCCCCAGCTGGTTATCTTCCAAAGATTCAGGGAAACCGATGAACCTTAAATTTGAACGTCTAGCTCGGTTTTCAAGATCGTCTATCTTGTCCGCCTGCTCCAGCACTATTTTTTCCAGGGCCTGCAGCTTTGAAGTGTGGGCATGATTATCATCTTCCAAAGTGGAAATTCGACCTTCCACGTGGTCCACCCGAGGACCCAGTTCCGCGAGCGCTGCCTTTACCTCCTCCAGCTGCGTGCCTATACTGGCCAACTTTTCATCAAGAGCTGTGTGGATGATATCTTTTATTTCCCCAAGCAGCTGATCATTCCTCGGAGTTACCGCAACCGGAGAGTCTTTAGGCGCGGCACTCGGAGCGCTCGCAGTGGCCATTTTGTCCGGGCCCGACTTAGATTTTTCTTTTTCCTTCCGACTCCCCCGAATCGGTTTTGAGGGCGGCGTTTTCTGCATATAATGCACTATCGACATGTGCGAAGGGCCACTGGAGCTTCAGAAAGCTGGTCGGCGATAAAATCAGGGTTTCTGTGTGGGTGGAGGCAGCGCGGCGGCCAGAGCTAAGCAAAACGCGTCTTGCTCAGTCTATCCACATCACGTGACCTCATGTGGCAATTTTTAATAAAGATTCACACTTCTGACTATACAAAAGTATCAGGTTTTTTTTATTGAAGCCATTTACGTATGTTTTTAAACAATATTTAAACTATAGTCAAATACAAAATTTACCAAGTAGAAAGATCTACTGTTTATTAAGTAAAGACATATGTTAAAAACTTTTAACTGTGAAATGTCATTTTAGTTTTGAATTGAAATACAGTGCAATCAACCTTTTTATGTTTTCTTGAGAAGGTCCTTGTCTTTCCGAGTATCTCAGCTTATGTTTGTTGAAAATGCCCTCAGAATCAACAGTTCGTCATGCTGTTAATTACACATATGTGCACATATGTTGGACACATGGTAACAGACACAAAAACGGGTTAAATTACCACAAGTTTGAAACTTGGCAGCAATAGTGTTTTCATCAATGCTTTTATGAATTGAAATTTATGCCTTCTCTGCTAGCTAAGGGACACCAGCAGCTGCAAACTTCCAGAAAGGGCATCCAAGTCTTTGTAGCTGGTTTATAGTTGACCATGTATGCAGGTGCAAGAACTTTGTATAAAGATAAAATTCTTCTAAAGGGACAATACTCCATTCAAGAATTATTTTAAAATCATATTTGATTTGATAAGGATTTTAGAGATATTTGAGGGATCAAACATTCTGACTGCTTTTTCTAGCTACCCCTCCCCTCCTTTTCAAAGAACAGAAGGAAAGGGGGAGGGAACAACAAAAACAGAGAATTCCCTGCAAGCTGTTTATGAGGGAAGGGAAGGCCAGGAGCAGAGAAAGTGAGAGCTGAGACTGAAGGCAGGTAGGCATCCTGTAGCTTTCTTCAAGAGATTGAATTAAAAGGTAGGAAAGCTTCAGGTATGTTGATTATGCAGGAGGATGTCAGTTATGCAGTAACAAGCTAATTATGTGGTTTCTCCTGCAACCGCACAATCATGGGAGCCTGCCTATGATCGCATTCCCACAAGGTGAATATGTCCAACTCTCATCCATTCTCTGCCATGGTCCTACAAATTTATCGAAGGAACGATTTTTTCACGAACCGCAATTTCAAATTACAATAACAGATTCCTCAAACAAAGTTTGGTGAGCTCATTTGAACAGCCTTTATTCTAAAGTAACTTGGTCTACACAGGAAAGATTGCTCCACATAAATCATATAAAGCTGAGAACAATGTTCAATAACCTACAAGTATTCAGTCCCTGATTAAAGGAGAAAGTGCTGCTGATCCAAGTTAGACAATCAAGTGTTGATGCGCTGTATCAACAAACGAAAGGGAACAGGCTCTTTCAGTCTTTTTCAAGAGCACCTGCAAGGTTTGGGAATGGGCAGTATTCCTGATGTGTCTGATAGCTGTGTCCCTAGGAACAAAAACCAGTTAGCAGTCATGCTAAGTAGTCATGAATGGTCTTAAACCACTGAGTAGCACAGAAACTTTTAAACTTTAGGCTACTCCGCAGCTCTCTTTACAATACTATTGAACAACAAAGTTCCCACCTATTGCTCCAGGAGTCCAGCATAGAGCAGTCTAGTGGCAAATGTTTTGTTTTAATCCCATGGAATCGGGGGTTTCCTTATGCGTTCTCTCTGATTCAAAAGATAAGAGAAAAAGATCTAATGATTATGATGGCCCTTTTTTGGCCTTGCAAATTTGGTTTCCATGGCTTCAATGCCTAGCTGTTCAGCAGCCAATAAAATGGTGGATATTCCCATTCCTGATCACTTGGTGCAATGGCAATTTTTTTCATCCTAGACTTCAGTCTTTAGCTTTGACTGCATGGATGTTTAAAGTAAATTAGTCTGTTTTATGAATTTCCCTGCTGAAAGAGCCAATGTAACAAAACCTGTGCTAAAATCAGAGTTACATTTTAATGTGTGTGGTAAAAACATCAAAACTCCACAGAATGCAGGAAGCTAATGACATGCAAATAGACCAAGAGTAAAAGAAAAAGCATGCTAATGAGACTCTGCTTCTGAATGGTAGATGAATTGTAATGTGAACAAGTGCAAAGTGATGCACAAAGGTAACAATAATCCCAGTTACAGGTTCACGATACTGGATTCTGCATTAGGAGTCTCCATCCAGGTAAAGAACCTTCTAGTTCTTGCAGATAATAAAGTGAAATCCTCAGCTCAGTGTGTGGCAGCAATTAAAAATCAAATATATTATTTTCCATTCTTTTTTGGATCATTCTATTGCCTTTATATCGGCAATGGTTTGACACACCTTGAGTACTGTGTGCAATTTTGGTCAAAAAAGACATAGTGGATTTTGAAAAGGTACAAAAATATAAAGGGAATGGGTCCCTGAAGAAGAGAGGCCACCCAGAGGTTAGAACTCTTTGGCTCATAAAAGATTCAGCTGAGAAAGTGAGATGATAGAAGTTTATAAAATCATGAGTAGGGTGGAATAGGTGAATAAAAACAGTTATTTACCCTTTCAAAAACTACTAAAACGGAGAATCCTCCAGGAAACTAACAACCAGCAGATTTGAAACAAATTGTAGAATAATTAAGTTGCATAATCAATCAGTGCGTAATCAAGCTGTGGAATCTGTTGTCAGAGGATGTGGTCAAGGCAACTAGCATAGTGAGGTTTGGACTAGCTCCTGAAGGAAAAGTCAATAAAACATTATTAGCCAGGTAGACTAGAACAAACCATTCTTACCATCATAGAGCTCGTTTTAAACCATTAATGTACCGACACGTGAATTCTATACACCTTCTCTCAAGCTCATAATAATCATTTTTTCATAGATTCATCTAGCTCCAATACTCGCCGCCTTACGCTATATCATAATCCGGACTATACTCCATGCCCTTCTCCTCATCACTTAAAATAGTTGATATAAATTATCCAAGTTACATTTTGATGTTAATTTTAACTCGTTTGATGTCTCTTATTTATTATATTTTAATTCGTTTGATGTCAGTTGTTTTTCCTGTTTGTTGTCAGTTGCTCCCAAATGTATTAAGTTGTTATATCTGTAAACCGGAATGAAGGCAGCCAGCTAAATTCCGGTATATAAAAACTTTTAAATAAATAAAATAAAATTATCCCTGGGAGTGAGTAACGAGAAACGGATCAACTTTTTGGCATCTGCCAGGTGGTTGTAGCATGGACCAGCCACAGACTAAGATAGGATGCTGGGCTTGAGGGACTTGGGTCTGACCCAGCATTTCTTGTGTTCTTCTGGTCATTGTTCTGGTTTTTAATTTCTTTCGCTATGATTTGGCCGTAGGCTAAAAGATGAAATATGCAGTTTTTTTTACCATTGATCTTGGTCTTATGGTTCACATGATGTTTGTTGAGTAATTTGGCATTTCTCTCTCATTATGCAGGCCAAACAGAGACACAATATCACTTTGCTATGGGACCGGGAGGTAATGGATGTACTGGCAGATGGCTACAATTTGCACTATGGAGCCCGCTCAATAAAACATGAGGTACAGTAAAAAGCACAAAAAAGACCAGGACCGGTTTGGTAGAACCTATTCTCTAGCAGCTCTCCCTTCTTTTGCTTGCCCACAGTAACTGCTTTGGCTGTTTTTCTGACACACCCAGAAATATAAGGCTTTTTTGAGTTAAGCACACCATCATGGCTATGATTATATTGCACTTACAGGCTAAGACTGTCCCTGAGGCATGATCAGTTTGCTTAGCCCTCAGAGGCTTAGTGACAGCACTGTGTGCTGCTCTATAGGAGAGCTGGGTTCATCCTGACCAGATTTCTACTGCTTAGGCAGTTATCTGGCTAGAATTTGGCTGGATAAATCGTGGAGCTGCAGGAGGCGTTCCGGGGAGGAGTGGAGTTAGCCAGATAAGTTATATGAACCTCGTAATAATTAGGGTCAGAGTTGCCGAAGACCTGGGTTGGCTTCCCAAGCCTTGATTTCTACTCTCAAGACTGCCAGATCTGGGGGATGCTGTGGAGAGAGCGTTCACAGTGCCCTAACTATCGTTCGGTTCAGATGGAGCTGCAGACTGTGCCTTTGGGCAAGGATGTCTCTGCAGTGGTAGGGTTACATTTCAGAGGGGGTTTTAGAATGGGGGGAAACCTTGGGTAGCTGTGAATGAAGGCTTATAGGAGAGTAGCTCTAGTTAGGATGAGTTCCATTTGAGCTGGAGTCCAAAGAAAAGGTTTGTGAACCCCCTTGGACAGTATATATTATAGCACAATTTATTCTTAAAACATTTGATCCTAATCTAAAGTCTGATAACAGTATTGAATAAATAATTCAGACAAAAATTATATATTTTGAAATTTATTCAACAAAAAGATAAAACAATAAGTATCCTCGTGTGAAAAAGTATATGAACCCTTCATTCAGTAACTGGTGGCATCTCCTTGAACAGCAGTAACTTCATCTAAACGTTTCCTGTAATTGTTGATCAGTTTTTCAGATTGCTCTTAAGCAATTTGAGCCCTTTGTTTCATACAGAACTGTTCCAACCTTGTGACATTTAAGGGCTTCCTTCAATGAACAACTCACTTCAGTTCTTGCCCAAACATTTCAAGAGGTTTAGGTTTCGATATTTGACTTAGCCAAGCCAAAGCACAAAATCTCCTCCTCTTCATCCATTCTCTAGTAGATTTACTTGAATGTTTGTTTAGGGTCATTGTCTCACTGCATGATCTAGTTTCAGTTTACAGACATTCAGGTCTGGCATTCTCCTCTAGAATTTTCTGATAAAGTAGAGTTCATGGTTCCATCAATGATAAGCCATCCAGGTCCTGATGTAGCAAAACAGTCCCTCACCATGATACCACCACCACCATGCTCAACAGTCAGGAAGAGCTTCTTACTTTGGAAGACAGTGTTTTGTTTTTGAAAAATGAAAAACATAAGAATATAAGAAATACTGTAATGGGTCAGACAAAGGTCTCTCAAGCCCAACATCCTCTCTCCCACAGTGGCCAATCCAGGTCACAAGTACCCAGGAGGATCCCAAGGAATAGATCCATCGTTCTTGCTCATAACCAGGGAAAAGCAGTGGCTTTCCCAAATCTACCTGGCTAATACGCTGTTTTCACCACATCCTCTTTTTTAATATTACCAGAATGTTCAATTTTTGACTCATCTGTCCAGAGAATATTATTCCAGATGTCTTGTGGGTCATCCACATGTTCTTTGGTATACTTGAGGCAGGCAGCAGTGTTCCCTGTACGTACCCGGATCAGACCAGACCATGGGTTATGCCTCCCTTCCAGCAGGTGGAGACGGAGAAAAACTTGAAAGGCACCCATAGTTAAGCTGGTGTACCTCCTGCAACCCTTCTGTATTTCTATCCCTTAAAAGTAGCAAAGCGTGAACTAGCTATAAGTTGTGATCTGCAGAGTTCCCTATCCTCCCAGGGGGTTGTTAGATCCTGCGGGGTCATCCTCTCTGGAGGCAGGTTATTGGAGCTGGGGTTGGTAACCCCGCGGGGCTCCAGACAGGTAAGGAGCAGGGGAAGAGATTACTGGTGGTCCAGTCCCTCTCTTACCTTGTGCTGTTCCTGAGCATTGTAAAAAAAAAAAAAATCCAAATTTTTTTTTTCGGTCTGCTGCAATCCGGGAAACACCCCCCCCCCCCCCCCCCATCGGAATCGCTGCATTTTTAATTAATTTTGCAGTGTTTTTTGGGCCGTTTTTCCCCTCCCCCCACGGTGCCACGGCCATCTGTAGGTGTGGCATGTGGACAACCAGCCGCACAGCTTTCTAGGGCTGGTGTTTGCTCCCGCTGCCTCCCTGGAGGGAAAGGCAGTTCTTTTTCAGGGTCTGCAGCAGTAACCAAGCCTCGAGGGGCTTCAAAACGATCTGCTCAGAGGGAGCTGCAGGCTGATCCTTTCTCCCTCAGTGCAGAGATGGAGGCCATCTTAAGCACAGTTTCTGCAGCTCAGGCAAAGGCTATGGGGAGGGGGAGCTTCCCCCAGCGCTATCTCCGGTCCCTGCTAGTCTTGATGATACTTTGAATCAGGACCAGGATTTGTTTCAGGGGGATCCTGTTTTCCCAGGGGGGACAGGATATGGATTCTGATCCCTTTTCTTTGGATTTTGTCTTCCTTATGCATAAAGCATTTTTGGCTTCCAGGTCTCCGCAAAGGTGGTGCCTTGCCTATGAGACCCGCGCAGGGACCGCCCCCCAAGGTAGCCAAGCGCACAGACATGCCCAAGTCTCTATGGTTTGCGAAGTTGAGAGGCACTGTGGCTTCAGGAGGTTCAGCCGTTCCGGTGGTTCTTGGCAGTGCGGCTGCAGATGCAGGGGTCTCTTCTCCCCCCCCCGGGGGGGGGGGGGGGATTGGATGATGAGCAGGGCAAACAGGCCCCTCTGGAGGAGGTCAGTTTGTTCCAGAGAGAGGAATTAGAACCCCTCATTCCTGCAGTTCTATCTGAGCTCAGAGTGGAGCTCCCACCGCATGCTTCCTCAAGACACAGTGGATCCAGTCCTGGCTGGAGTGTGAACGCTGACCTGGGCTTTTCCTTGCCATCCCATGCTTCAGCAGCTGATGACCAGGGAGTGGGATGCTCCAGATGCTAGTCTGCAAGTTGGTCGAGCCATGGATACGCTATATCCATTAGTGGATGAGTTCCTGGAACTCCTGCGGTTTCCGAAGGTAGACGCCTCAGTTTCGGCTGTTGTGAAGCGGACTACTATTCCGGTTGCAGGCTCAGCGGCTCTCAAGGATCTTCAGGACCGCAAGTTGGAAGTCCTGTTTAAGCACATATTTGAGATGTCGGCCCTGGGTATCAGTTATATGCTGAGAGGGAGCTTGCACTGGGTCCAGCAATTGCTGACGTCTAGAGATTTTCCTCCGTCAGAGCAGGCACAAAATTTGGAAGCTGCTGTGGCATATGCGGCGGATGCACTGTATGACCTAATCCGCACTTCCTCTCGCATCTTGTCGTTGGCAGTATCGGCAAGGCAGCTCCTGTGGCTCCACAACTGGTCAGCGGATGTTTCATCCAAGGCGCAGCTTGGGGCTATTCCTTTTAAAGGTGGTTTCTTATTTGGAGATGATTTGGAGCAGTTGATAAAGTCCCTGGGGGAGAACAAAATTCACAAGTTACCAGAGGACAGACCGAGACCCTCCAGAGGGTTCCCATCATCCTGCTCTCATTTTCGGGGACAGCAGCAGTTTTGGCAAAACAGGCAACAGCGCCAACCAGTGGCCAGGAACCAAACCTGGTCCTCGTCTTTTTGGGGATGCATAAACACCTGAGAAGGGTGGTTCTTCCTCCTCTCTCGCCTCCAAGGCTACACAATGAGATGGGTGGGCCCTTCCCTTGGGTAGGGGGTTGCCTGTTCCGATTTTATGAGGCATGGGTCAGAATTACTTCTGATCAGTGGGTGCTAAGCATAATAGAACGAGGCTACGCTTTGGAATTTGCTTGGCCTCTCAGAGACTTTTACTTAATATCTCCATGCAGTCCACAGGTCAAATGGCAGATTGTTCGTCAGACTCTTGAACATCTTTTGGCTCTGGGAGCGGTAAAGCCGGTTCCTCTAGAACACTGGAGGAAAGGAAGGTACTCCATTTACTTTGTATTCCAAAGAAAGAAGGGTCCTTCCGGCCAATGTTGGACCTCAGAAAGGTAAACAAGTCTCTCAAGGTGCCACATTTTTGCATGGAGTCTCTGCGTTCAGTCATCGCGGCAGGTATGCAAGGGAGAATTCCTGGCCTCTCTGAATCTGATGGAGGCATACTTGCACATTCCCATCCGCGAGGGCCATCAGAAGTTCCTTCGCTTTATGGTCCTGGGAATGCATTACCAATGCGGATCTTAGGTTGAAAAGGGATATTGTTGGGGGGTTTCCAATACACCACTGTTAATTACTTATGTTCTTAGACTCCGTGTCGATTGGCGAGCATCTAGGTTAAAGGGGATATACTTGGAAACAAAAAAAAAGTAAAGCTGCAATGTTATTGTCCCAATGCTTCGGTTTCTTTCACTTAATATAAAAGGCCTTAACACATTTCGGAAGCGCCAGCTTCTGTTTCAGGAACTGCAGTCCCACAAAACAACCATAGCATTCCTGCAAGAAACACATTTAAGAAAGAGACATGAGAGGCTTCTATTCATGAAGATTATCCATCACAGTTCTTTGCATCTAGTACGATGGGATCCTGATATGCTGGTGTTGCAAATACTAATATCCCAAACACTTGTGCATGAGGTTTTATGACATTACGCAGATTCAATGGGCCACTTTTTGTTCATTAAAATTAGGGTCGGGGGAGATGTAATCACTCTGGTTAATTTATACTCCCCGAATGTTAATCAGGGCCACTTCCTACATGGAGATGAAACTGTCACAATTTGCAGAAGGATTATTGCTTATAGGAGGTGATTTCAATCTTACAATAAAATCCTGTCTAGACAACTCTAAAGATACAATGACTACACTAGTAGAAGCTAGGAAAATACTTTCTTCTCTAATGACCAACTGGGGACTGGTGGATATATTGCGGCAAAAGCACCCCTCCTCTCGTCAATATACTTTTTACTCTCAAACACATGCCACATACTCACGCTTTGATTTTTTTCTTGGTGGATAAAATGTTACAAAATAAGGTCTTGGATACAGGGCTAGAGGCGATAACCTGGTCTGACCATGCGCCTATAGGAATGGATGTAATGCTCTCAGATACAGATTGTGGCATACGTTTTTGGCACCTTAATGAAAGCTTGCTTGATGATCCTGACTTTAGAAAATTTATTGAAAAGAGCCTATTGGAATATTTCCAGCTCCAAAATCATCAGGAAACATCTCCAGTTCTCATTTGGGAATGTTCTAAAGCGGTAATTCAGGGACATTTCTTCTCACGAGCAGCATATTGGAAAAAGCGAAAAAGAACACAGCTCAATAAAGAGATGCAGATACTTTCTCAAAACCATATGCAGACACAATCCGCTGTAATCTTTAAGAGATTGTGTGCAATGCGCAAGGAGTTGCAATCTCTAAACGATGAGCTAATAGTCGACAGTCTTAACTTGCTTAATCAGAATTATTTTGAGGGCAGCAACAAAGTGGCCCGTTTAGCACAACGCTTGAAAACCATACAATTACAGAGTGCGATAGCAAAACTTAAAAACCCACAAGGGAAAATGGTGATCCAATCCGCAGAAATTCGCCAGGGCTTTACTTGCTTTTATGCTGCCCTCTACAGTGCTAATCTTTCGATATCGCTAGCTGATATTGATCAGTATATAGCTTTAATAAATCTGCCAGCTCTTTCTTTTGAGCAGCAACAGATGCTAGATAGCCCTATCTCCTCCCCTGAGGTGCTTCAAGCTATTAAATCTCTTAAAGAAGGAAAGTCACCAGGCTTAGATGGACTTTCAAGTAAATATTATAAGCAGTTCTCACATGCACTGGTCACAACTTTGACAGCTGTTTTTAATTCCCTAAGAGAGGAAGGACATCTAGGACCCTACTCCAATAAGGCAGGGATATCGGTTATTGTGAAACCGGGCAGAGACCCTACCCTATGCGGCTCCTATCGTCCAATCTCCCTCATCAATTTAGACCTTAAAACAATGGCGAGAATATTGGCTGAATGCCTTAATAAACTCCTCCCTGCTCTAGTGCACCATGATCAAGTGGGTTTTATACTAAATCGGCGGCTGACAACATATGTCGGATTATAGACTTAATTTGGTTGATACACAAGGAAAATATCCCTAGAGTATTATTGTCCGTTGTGGCCGAAAAGGCGTTTGACATGGTGCATTGGCCTTTTTTGTTTAAGACACTTGAAAAGATGGGATTTGGGACCTATTTCCTCGAAGGTTGCAACAATTATACGAAGCACCAAAGGCACAGGTAAAGGTCAATAGAGGCTATGGAGATTGTTTCTCCATTGCTCGTGGCACCCGTCAGGGATGCCCCCTCTCTCCCCTCTTATTTGCACTTTTTCTTGAACCCTTCACCACCTGAATGAGAGGCATGGAAAAAGTATTCAAGGGGTCCAACTAGGTACATCACAATTTAAACTATCACTCTTCGCAAATGATATTCTTTTCACATTGACAAACCCCCAGTTATCTCTGGAAATAGTGACAGATGAACTTAAGCAATTTAGTGCTGTCTCTGGATTCAATATACATTTCAAAAAATCCGAGATCCTTAATATTGTAGCGGAACCTACTGTTTGATTGCTTCAAGTGGCCTTTCCTTCTTGGCGGGCCTCAAAGTCATTGAAGTATCTTGGAGTTTACATTGGATCAGACATGACAGACCTCTTTACATTAAATTACAACCTGTTGTTGAAAGCTTTTGAAAAGGATCTATTATGATGGCATCAGGAGCTAGGTCAGATAGCAATAATTAAGATAAATATTCTTCCAGACTTCTTTACCTATTTCTGACTCTTCCTATTTATTTAACACCTACTCTACTATGCGCTATGCAAAAACGAATTTCTGACTTCATATGGAAAAAGAGTTTCCCGACTTGTCCTCTATCAATCCAGAGTAAAAGGGGGAATGGGAGTACCGATTCTTAGTTGGTACTATGCAGCCGCTCAGCTAAAGGTCCTCTTAAATTTTCATAATTCTAACCTATAAGCCCCTGGTTGATTGAACAATTTATCATCGGTGTAATGCCATTATCCGCTCTACCCTGGCAACCCCGTCAAACTTGGAGGACTCTCTCTAATATCTCTTTGCCTCTTCAAACAACCCTGAAGGGCTGGTCTTGCTGGAGAGGTAAATTAGTGGGAGACAGCTCCTACTTTTATCTTTCTCATATATTCCACAATACTTCATTCCCGATGGGCTTATCCAGCAATGCCTTCCAAACCTAGAAATAATTGGGGATGACACAAGTGGGACACATTCTGACACAGGGGAAGGTCATGTCTCTTTCTTCTATAATAGCATTTCATAATATTGATCCCTAAACTTTCTAGGGTATGCTCAGATCCAGCTTTTCCTTCTCTCAATGCAAACTTCGTATACTTTACGGCCGGGTAAAGTCCTGTTTGAGACTTACTGTACGCAAGTGAGAACGTTAAAGGGAGCAATTTCCAAAATTTACAGTATATTGCAAGGCCAGCCGACAACCTTGCCTTTATGACGGCCTGGGAGATGGATCTTAACTTAGCCCTAAATTTTGATGAATGGGAAAATATTTTCCTTCGAGTTCATAAGTGTTCAATATCAGCCAACCTTCAGGAATATTGTATTAAGATCCTTTGTAGATGGCATCTCATACTGGTAAAGCTTCATCGTATGTATCCCTCAGTATCTGACCACTGCTGGAAGAATTGTGGCCTCATAGGCTATTACTTTCATATATGGTGGCAATGCCCGGGAATCATACCACTTTTGAGAAATATTGCCGATTGGGTGTCTCAGTTAATTGGAGTAAGAGATACCAATGAGCCATATATTGCACTACTAGGGAAAGCCATAGAAGGGTTGGAGGCCCATCAACAATGTCTATGCCAGCAAATCTACATAACTGCTCAATGTGAGGTGGCATCTTGTTGGAAACGACCTGATTCACCGTCTATTCAGGCTGTATAACTTACAGAATCTAGAATATATTACAGCATTGCGCCACAACCGCTTGAAAATATATCAAAAAGTTTGGGAACCTTTGAATTCCTGGCATGAGACACACAGTAAATGAAGCTATTGCGTTTTAGGGGGAGAATTCACGCACTTCTGAAATTTGACATTAAGAACCTGTAGCTGCTGATTGGAAAGTTATACTGTTTGAGTCTATTTTATTTTATTATTGCAAAGTTATTTGTATTCTTTCTCTCTAATAAAACTTTAAATTGAAAAACAAAAAACCAAAAAATTGATGTTGACACATATATTTTAGCAGAGTACAGGGATATTATACTCTTACTCTGTAGTTCAGGCATTGTTATACCAAGTGTGCACTCAGAGGTTTTACTTTTACTACTTAATGGAACTTTGGTCTCTGTGGATTTCCATGCTTTCCAGTTCATTTACTGTGAATGTGCTCCAATCACACACACACACATATATATATATATATATATATATGTATATATATATATATATATATATATATGTGTGTATGTATGTGTATGTGTGTGTGTGTGGGATTGGAGCATATCCAGCTCAGAATAAGTTATTGCTTCCTGTACTTCTCGTCTGTGACTGTTTGATAAGTGCTAAGCAGCCTCATCTGTCTTCCTCAGGTTGAGCGCAGAGTCGTGAATCAGTTAGCCGCTGCCTATGAGCAGAACCTCCTGCCCTGGGGCTGCACCCTGCGCATTGCCGTGGACGACTCTGACAAAACTCTGCTGAAGACAAAGGACAGCCTTCCTCTGGGGCTGGAGTCAAAGAAAGTCCCAACGCTGCGCCTAGAAATTGTGGAAAAGGACAGCAAGGGCAGGAAATTGGACATCCAGACCCCGCTACAGCCCGAGGAGCTGACATATTTCCTCTAAACACAAGAAGAAGCAGCAGAACCTTATCCATCCAAAGGATGGACTGTTCCATGCGTGACATTGTGTTGTACAAAGAAGGGATTATGAGGGGCAAGACTGTTCCACTACATCAAAGGAGCTGCAGAAAGAAGTGGGAGAAAAACATCAACATCCATGATTTGAGGACATCATATGATTTCACAATAAAATATTCTCCCAGTCTTTCCTGTTTTTGCAATTTGGTGTTAGAATTGTAATGGATCCTTCTCTTGATCTGGGTATCAGAAGACACCTAGAGCATGTAGCCAGTAAGCACCTTAGATCATGTTCCCCGTGCCAAGTGAGTAAAAAATAAAATGTGCAGAAAAACATATTGGAATGGAGAGAAACTATAGAAATGAAAACCTGTGTCAAAAAAAAAGATCCTAAATAAGATAGGTTTAATTGCAGCAGGTGGTCACCCAAGGCTTTTATCTCTTAAGCATCCGCAGCCTTCCCCGAGAATCCTTCTCCATGAATTAGGTTCTGAGAATATTTCTCTGCAGACAGCCAGGTTCACTGTGTCTCAGAAATGAATCACAGGACTGCACATGGCAGCCAGAGCTTTCTGGGAAAATTTGGAATAGCCTGCATTGTTCATAATGTACATGGGCACTTCAGATTCGAGTACACTCCAGATGAGTTTCAAGGGGAAGCTACTCACGTCGAGGTGGATTTTGAGTTGCTTGCGCAAAAATTCCCACATGCAGATGTATGTGAGCCGCACATGAGCAACGCGTATTTTAAGAAACCGCAAAGTCCACACTTACCTACCCAAGCACACATCAAGAATTAAGGAGGGTGGAAAGAGGGCGGATACCCATACTCACGTGCGTAAGTCCGTATTTTAAAAAGGCTGACTATGGCGTGTGTTGGATTGTTAACCGTGTAACTTTACTGCTGGTCCTGAAGAGCAAGTCTGGAGATCTCGAGTTTTAGGGCATTTAGTACAGTGTGAGGGTTCAGGATGAAGAACCAGAGGGGTCTTGAACACCTCGATATGAACTTGGCCATCTGGTGGACAACTTGGGAAAAAGTTTTTCCCCTCACGCGAGCATGTTTTAAAATCCACCTGTATATGCATGTAAAAGCCGCTGAAGTCCTAGCAGAAATACACACAGGTTATTTACGCGAACCATCTCTTAAGATCACACGCATACATGCATGGGGAGGGGTATTTTAAAATGATGCGTGCATACTCGTGCGCGTGATTTAAAATTGCTGCGTATCTCTGCTCGCTCGCCAATGCACGCATTTACGGGCACACGTGTATTCCGTTTAAAATTACCCTGATTGTTTGCAGCTGAAAAGTATGTGTGCTAAAATCAGCCAGGCAGGAGCAAAATAATGTGCATACATTTGAAAATGAAAGGTTTGCACACCGTTTTCCTCCCCTAACCTAAACACACACCCCTCCAAAATACTTCTTTTTATAGCAGTCTGAAAACTGGTACTTACTTTGAGTTGGGCAGAGGAGAGCAAGTTCAAAAGTCTTCACTGCACAAGTGCAGCACTTCCTGCTGGCCCAATCAGACGTGTACCAGCAGGCTCTGTAGCTCTTTAGTTTGGCATTTGCATTCATTTTCCCCACAATCAGATACATTATTATTTTGGGCCAGCCTCATGGTCATGCAGGAAGATCCCTGGTTTGATCTGAGTCAGATCTTTCGCACCCAGGGTCAGCAGGGGCCGCATACGTAATCTCTGGGGGGGGGGCGGGGGAGTGAGTCGTCATTGTTGACTGGATTTAGAGCTCATAATAAAGGGTTCTAGAAAGGGCCCTGGTACTTGGTTCCTGGCGTCAAGATCATTACTGTAATGACACTAGGACCAGTGGGATGGTGGTTTAATTAAAATAGAGGGAAAACCCTTGGATAATTGAGAACAAAGGCTCATGGTGCCAAAATTCCAGACTTGGATCCAGTAGAGTTAGAAGAAAAAAGAGGAACTACCAAGACAAAAAGAAAAAAATGTTTGTTTTACCTTCTTTGTTGCTTTTTGGCCCTTCTTCAAGTTTTGTTTCTCGTTTTGCATTCTGCCAGATTGAGCCCTTAATATTTTCAGCAGGAAACAGGGCACTGAGCAGGCCTCCAGTCACTTTTATCTTTTGCAGTTGCCTTTTCTATGAAAAGAGATTTTTTTTCATCTTTTGATTTTTGTGTTAATGGTTTTTGTTGTCATATTAGGAGGAGGAGTGGCCTGATGGTTAAAGCAGTGGGCAGTGAACCAAGTAAAACAGCATTCAAATCCTCATCTCCCACAAACACTTCTTGAGACCTTGGGCACGTCACTTTATCTCCCACTGTCTCAGGTATCCATCCCTTAGATTATAAACTGTTTTGGGCAGGGAGTCATACCTGAATACATACCACCATTTTACTGCCTTCATATGGCCAGCAGTGCTATAAAAATGATTTGTAGTAGTATCAAATTTTTAAATATGTCAGAGAAGCAAGGTAATGGCTTCAAAATATATCCAATGTGAGCATGAAAGATGTTTATTGCTGGTCAAAATAGTGTACTTCATCTGCCTTGAGTAGGATCATGATATTGATGCCTGTGAAATTGTCTTCAGAATATCACCCAGAGTGGTTTAGTCTTAGAAGAACAGGCTCTGTGCTTTTCTTGCCTGTGAACTTAAACCCAGCTCCAAGAAACTGGCTTCAGAAGTTCAACAGGTGGTTCAAGAAGCCAGCCATGGTTGCGCTAGTGGCCAGGCCTTGCTTGGACGTTTACAGCCTCTTTAGCACCTGGTTCTGAGAAGAGGTTCATCTTCCCTCTCAAGTCTGAGCAAAAGCATCAAAGACTCATTCCAAGAGCAGAAAGCAGTCAGTTCTGAATCCTGAGCTCATTTGTGACAAAGTTTCCACATGCTCCAAAGTGAATGTGTATGGAGGGTTATCTGGTCTACCCGGCGTCTTCCTGAAGCCTTTACATTTTCTGTCAAAAGAGACTTCAGGGATGTATAGCTAACTGTCACACTGCAGTGTGGATGTCAGATTTGCCTTTATAAGGACCAAGTATACTAAGACTCTGGCCTCAGTGCCCTCATCAGAAGCCTAAGACCCTGTTGGGAGACTTGATTATTAAAATGCTATGCTACAGTCCCACATAGCTTCTTACCAACTTGATATAGTTGAACATGTGCAAATTACTTGGGAAAAAACTGCAAAGTTTGCTGACTATACCTCTCAGAAGAAACATGAATTTCACACCCTTATGGAGAAAGGCAAAAAATGTGAGAAATGTCTAGTTCAGACAAGCTACAATGTTTTTAATGGCATCAAATGCCTCTGTTATGGCCATAAATATTCACGGATTCTTATAGCTGCAAGTTTCAGGACTTTGGAATACCTGTAGGAGAGGCTTTAATGTGCAGTGCAGCAGGGGTGATTTGGAGATAAGATTAAGGAAGCAGTTGGTGTCGTATAGAATCACTGCTGCTCTCCACTGCCACATTTGAGCCAATTTCAGCATGCCAAGGACACTAGAATGGTTTCTTGAAGAAGCAGTCTTTTTCTTGAAGGAAATGCTTTCAGAGGCCCTCTTGCCCAAAACAGGACTCAAGACCTTGCCATCAAGATCAATAGAGCTCAAAATTCCATACTGCCATCCTGTCAAAACCAGGGTTTTCATTGTCTCCAGGAAAAATAACCAGTATTCTAGATTCTGTTCTGGAAAACCTACCTGTGGTGAGGAAGCTGGTTTTTCACAAACCTTTGGCCTATTATATCCTTAGACAACTGTATCTTACAGATTATGAGGGACAGTCACACTTTACATTCACAATCCCTCCAAATTACCCTCTCAAAACACATTATCAGCTTGTCCAAAATCACAATTTCCAATTTCCAATCAGAAATCTCCCTCTTGTTGGCCAAAGTGGTTGAACCTATCCTACTGCAGGATAGAATATAGGATTTTTACTACAGGTACTTCCTGGTCTCTTAAGACCCATCCTAAACCTAAGGGCCTTGAACAAATTCCTATTAAGAGACAAGTTATAGATGATTTCTCTAAGTACTGTTCTTCTATTCTTAAAAAAAAATTGTAATGGCTAGTCTTATACCCACATAGAGATATCTCCTGTGACTCAGATATATCTAAGATTTGTGGTAGGAGGACTGCATTTCCAGTGTGTGTACTGCCTTTTGTACTAGTATCAGATTTTTACTAAATGCCTAGCTGTGGTTGTGACTTATTTATGCAAATGGGGATGTATATGTTTCCCTACCTGGATAATTGGCTGATCAAGAGCTCATCTCAGTCAGGGTTAGTATCAATGCAAGTCACCATTTTGGTACTGGAATCACTAGGGTTCAATTACTCCAAGTTTTATTTTAACCCATCACCACAATTGGAGTTTTTGGGTATGTACTATATAAGACTCAGGCATTAATCTGTCTCCCCATAAACAGAGCCAACAGCAAAATGCCTGAAGTAGGAGAGATGATAAAGTCAGACATCAACTTGGTCCATGTTGAAAATGCTGGACCTGATTACCTCCACAGTGCAAGGGACTCTTATGCCATACCTCCATGTCACAATAAAATCAAGCCATACAGAGTCTTCAGGCTTGCTTCTATATTATGAAAGAGCTCAAAGGTTTCCTGTCTTGATGGTTCTTCTGTTCTCCAACAGGCATGAATTTGTCATTACACGTGGATGATGTCATCTGATGGCTCTGGCACAGATCCAGCTCCGAGCTTATTTGTACAGTACTGCGTACATCACATGTGTGGGAGTGCCCGCATGCACACACTGCTTTGTGAACAGACTTTCTTCTTCCAAGTTAAAACATGGATGTTTCCCAGTGTCTCTGAAATTTTTCACTTTCAGGCCTTATGCCTTCTTTTACTGCCTTGTTGCTTCTCTAAAGTTTTGCTGCTGACTCGGCAGCTCCTCAAACAGCACTTTTAAGATCCATCTAAAAAATAAATAAATAAAAATAGAAAAGGCCAAGAAGCCTGTAGTTAGTAGCTTCAGGACCTATATCTGAGGTCACCAAATGCACATATAGTCTGCTATTGCTGCCTGAGTCATGATGATGACTCCTACAGCTGTGGTCTGGTAGTCCCCAGGGTGCAGCAGCACTCTGCCTAGAAGATGGAGGGCCTAAGCAAGGCACAGAGGGTAATAGCCCAAAGCATTGTCATGAAGCTGAGAAGCAAAGCCGCTCCTCATCTAGGAATGAGATGTAATCGGACTCTTAACATAGGAAGTCGAAAAGTGATTCCCATTTTCAGTCTCAAAAATACTGGAGAATTGATCCACTTCACTTCAGGGGTTGAACATGGCAATTGATAAGGCAAGAGAAGAGGGCTCAAATGATGCAAAGGACCCCATTCGGAAGTAGTCTCCTTAGTTGCCCTCATCCTCTTCAGGATTGTGGCTGTATTGCTTTTGGTCAGGAGAGGAGGAGGATTCTACAGGAAATCCTTCAGTTCCCCTGCCAGATTAGCCCCAGCATACTTCTCCAGAGGATCTCTGCTACGCCAGTTGATTGGACAAGCTGACAAAAGACACTGTCCATCATTATCAGGAAGGAAAGGAAACTGAGGATAGATCTCTTCAGTTTCTTCAGCGTCCGACAGATTCCGTGGCTATCCCAGTTCACAAGCTCCAAAAGGACGTCCAGATGAGGATGTGACAGACACTGACATAATGCCTACCAATGGCCTGAAAGCTGGATTTAAAATACATAGTCCAAGCTTCCCCAGGTTTTGGGGTCATCCAACTGCCTCACCATTTGGCAGTGGTAGAGTTGCTGTTGAAACCTGCTAAGCACACTCATCACTCCAACATGCCTCCTGGGAAGGACTCAAAAGGCATTGGTCGCATTAAAAAAAAAAAAAAAAGGTTTCTATGAGATCCATGCTGCTCATCAGCTCTACATGGTGTAGTATCCATAAATATGTTCAAAAGCTTAAGCCTCTGATGGATTTGACAGACTCTGAATGGATTGACTTCCACTGAACAGTGAAGGACATGGAGGAATGTGAAAGCTTTTGTTGCTGTGGCCAGGACCTCAGCCTTTTCTGTTCACATGGTTGCAGGCTTTGAGAAGGTTTGCATGAGCATCTTGCAGATGTGCCCTATAGTGGGGGATAATTTATTCAGCGACAAAATTCAGAAGATGACATTGATTAAAGAACATCAATCCACCTTGCAATTACTATCTGCTGTGACAGGGAACCAACTGGCTCCTGCCCGACACCAGTATTTTTCCTTCAAATGTCCATTTTTCCAAAAGCATCCATACTGTTGGTTACAGCATCATCAAGCTCCTCCTGCATTTCAGTAGCAAGAGCTGTCATCCAAAGTCAATGGAGGGAAAGGCATCAGCCTAAACTCAGCATTAGTTGCAGCTGAAGGTGGGCACCAGTTTTTGACAACTTTGAAACCTGCCTCCCTACCTCTGGTGGGGAAAGCGTTTAAGTCTTTCTCCAGGAATGGCTCTTTATCATAAAGGACTGGTGGGTCCTGAGAATGGTTGAGTATGGCTACTGTTTATCCTTCCCTCACAATCCTCTGACCCATTGGACATCAATCTTTAGGTCTGATTCTTCTCAATCTGCTCAACTGCATCTAGAAATGGAGTTGCTCTTTCAGCAGAAGGTGATCTATCCTTCCTCAGGAGTGTGATCAGGATTTCTGTTCCAGATATTTCCTGATCCCCAAGAAGCAAGGGAAATTAAGACCTATTCTGGCGGAGATTTGAACAAGTTATTGGTGCAGGAGAGGTTCAAGGTGAACGTCATCCGGACGATTCTACCATTCATGTAATCAAGGGATTGGATGTACGTTCTAGATCTAAAAGATGCTTATGCACACATCTCCATTCACACTGCCTATTGGATGTTCCTCAGGTTTGTGGCGAAGGATGCATACTACCAAAACCGGGTGCTCCCTTTTGGCCTCTTTGAGGTCCCAATGGTGTTCACAAAATGTCTTGCGATAGTGGTGACCAGCTTCATCATCAGGGCATTTGCATGTACCCATACCTGGCTGGTGACAGGTCCATCCCCATCAGGAGTTCCAGAGTTTGAGAAGTCCATATGGCTCCTCCAGTCCCTGTTTCCTTATCAACTTTGCCACTGGACCTGGCTCAAATAATTCAGTTCATAGGAACCTGGATAGACTCACTTCAAGAAAAAGCATTTCTCCATAGTGAAAGAGCCATATTGCTGATGAGCCTGGTAAAGGGGTCTCCTTCACCAAGACCGAGTATTGTCAAGGTTGGTCCTGGTCATTCTTGGATACATGACCGCTGTGGTGCATACATTTCCTCTGACCCATCGGCACATGCAAGACCATCAGTGGAATCTCTGAAATCAAAGGGATCAGCTCTATCAGCCATTATTCTTCAAAATTTGTGATACCCCCCCTCCCCCCCCCCCCCCCCACCCAGTGGGAGTATCACTTCAGTGGTGGATGAATTAAAAGTTCTAATAGTGGTTCTTTCATTTCACGTTATATTGCATCAAGTGGCTGTCCACTGACACCTCCACCAAAAGGTGTGGGGGGGGGGGGGCACACACAGGTATGGCATGAGATGTCATCTACAAATCACCCACCTAGAACTGCAAGCCATCCACCATGCGCTAAGGATTTTCTTTCATCGTTTGGGAAAGAGAGTCTTGATCCTTAAAAACAACTAAGTTGCCTGCTAGGAGGCTCTCTGAATCTGGTCATGGGAAGAACATCACAGTGCCTATCTTCACATGACCTACCTTCCAAGGAATCCAGAATATGTTGGCAGATCACCCTGGCAGAGTGTTACATCTTCATGAGTGGCCCTAGATCCAAGGGTTACGAATGACTCATTTAGTCACTGGGAAAAGCTGGTGACCAAATTTTTCACATCAGAAGACTACAGAAAAGTTGAGAAGTTCTGCTTCATGCATATGAGCAGCTACAGGTTGGCTCACAGTGCTTATGTACTAGACTGAAGCATCTGTCTATTCTATGCACACCCTCCGGTTCCTATAATCACTAAAATTATCCAGAAGATCCTTCAGTACAAGATGAGAATAATCTTCATAATAACAATTTGGCCATGACAAGTGTGGTATCCATATTTTCATCCAGCTAGCATTTCTTTTCTCAGTTTCTTTGAGAACATCTCCAACTCTAATCACATAGGAAGACAGCAGGCTCTGTCATCCAGCTTTCCATCCCTAGTCCTCATGCAGTAGATGTTGAATGCATAGTAGTCTCCTCCTTGCTCCATCCAGAGGAGCTGAAAAAGGTTCTTGTTTTGGTGTGGGCCCAGCCAGCTGGATCCCTTCTCCAGTGGCCCAAGGAGCTTGCTTCAACATCTGTTCTTCCTCTTGTCCTCAAGCTTTAGAACTTCTTCAATCAGAATTCATCTCAGGAAGAGTTATGGCATTTCAAACCTTGAAATAGTAAACTTCAGTGCTGTGGAACCTCAGTGTAGTCCGACCTTAAGTTGTGAAACCTTCTTTTTAACCACTTGAGTTGATAGGTTTAAAGGGGAAAATATTCAAAGCCATTTAGCCAGATAACTCACAAGTTATTCGTCTAAATGCAATTTTGTTAATATTGAGCCAATTATCCAGCAAGAGTTTAACCAGATAAGTCATTATCTAGTAAATTCTAGCTGGATAAGAGGAGGTGTTCCAAGGGGTCTAAATTATCTGTCTAACTTAGCCAATTTTCATTTCTATCTAGCTAAGTTAGAGGGAAATTTACTAAGCACTTTTCCGATAGAGACAGAATGGGAGAAAGTTTTTTGTAAATAGGCCACTTAGCCAGATAACCTTAGGCCTGCTTCAGAAGACTATAATGCACATTGTTATGAGTTAGCTGGCTTACAAATTACAGCTTCTGTCAAAGCTCATCAAGTGAGAGCCTGGTAATTTCACTGGCTCATCTCCGGGCCACTCACATTAAAGACATTTTCAAAGCTGCTGCTTGGTCATCTAGGCACACTTTCACATCCCACTGCTGTCTGGTACAGCATGCCTCAAGGATACAGTAACTTTGGGCTAGCCTGTGCAGCCTGTTTATCCATTAGTCCACGCTTCTCTTGATGGGGGCCAGGTTGCCTTTAAGTAAGTGCTTCCACATTGTACCCTCAGCTTGGGATTCTCCATGTGTAATGGCTAATTCATGCCTGCTTGTCAACAGAGGAAGCAAGTTTACTTATCTGTAAACATAGAGAGCAGAACAAATTAGCTATTCTAGAAACTGATTATCTTTTTTTTATTTATCATTTTCAAAAATACAAAAATCAAAAAACTTTTGCATTACCGGAAATACATGAGTTAGTGTTCACAAACATTTACAAGAATGTCAAAAAAAAAAAAAAGCAACATCAGTATATTCTTAGAACACTAAAAACATTGACATATCAAACAAAAGGAGAGTTGCATTTGGTTATACAGAAAAAAATGGGAGAAACCTCATATTAGCCTCCTTAAAAAAGAAAAACATGGCAAAAACCTTGCACTGCATTTTTGCTTTATTTCTGGGCAATCGGAGAAGAGGTTGGTAATTTTCTTTGTTCAATAAAAAGTTTTAGCTGGTCCGGATTGAAAAAAATAAATGATTCCTCCTGTTTACTAAAAAAAACATTTGCATGGAAAACGTAATTTAAATGAAAAACCCATCGATATCAATTCATGACGATAAACTAAAAAAGCTTTTCGTCTTTGCTGTGTAGCCACAGCTAGATCTGGAAATATTTTAATAGGTGTTTCCAAATAGGAAACAGGAAACTTATTAAAATATTTCTTCATAATCTGATTTAAATCATTTATCGAAAAAAGGGTCACCAGAAGGGTTCCCCAATCTATGACATTAGCACTGGAATCCTCCAAGAAATTAGTGAGATCTCCTTGAAACATATCTTCAGAAATATTTCTTATTCTACTCTATTTAGGAAGAAAATAACAATTGTTAACTATTGGTGAGTCACTTGATGTAAATTCAAGCGTTTCATTGAAACATTTTTTTTAGGGTAATCAATGGGGTTTCCCCGGTCACCCTAGGGAAATTCAGAATCCGAATATTGAAACGTTTAGTGACTCTAACCTTCTGGATAATTGTTCTCTATCTTTAACAACAGCTAGGTTAAATTCTTGCAAGATGCACTGACTACCTCTTAAAAGCTTAAGCTCTGGAAGTGTTTAAGGGGCTCACAAGGCAGCATGCAGAAGCAGGAACTCCTGCATATACTCAGTAAAGTCTTTACTGAGTTCTAAGAGCTGGATCCATGTCAGGGGAATCAGATGATGTCATCAGATGAAGGTAAATAAACTTGCTTTCTATTATGACAACAGGTTTACCCTTCAACATTTTTCCTCACATTGTTGTCAATACTATAATGCATCAAACTCGGGGTTAGGAGCCTGCTTAGAGTGGCTTCATGTTCAGGATCTATGGACCTTCTAGGAAAAATCCCCACACATAGATCTCTTGGCTTTGAGTGCAGTACTGAACACTGTAAAAGTTTTAAAAAATCAGGTGGACAACACAATTTTTTTAGTTCAGACATTCAGATAATTGTTCTACCTAAGCAAGAAGAGGACCAGACTCTTGTCTTCTGTATTTGGAAAGAGTTAAGGTGTGGAATTGGGCCATCTCTTGAGAAGGCATGCAAAGAACCACATGCTTGGTAGGGAAGACATCCTGGCAGACAGTCATCACTTGGACCAGTGTATGATAAATAAAGTCTTTATCTAATGGAGTATACCTGAGTTGATTCTGTTTGTATTAGTCCTAAACAGGCAGATACCAGTCTTCTACTCCAGGAGGTGATCAAAAACAGGACTAACTGCAGATGCCTTCTTCATTCCTTGGGAACAGGTCTTCTGTGTGTGTATTCTCTGATTCCCCTAGTAAACAAAACCTTGGTAAATCTCAGAAGGGACCAGGGAACTACAATACTCATAGTTCCTTTTTGGCTGAGACAGGTTTATTTATTTATTTTATTTAGCATTTTTTATATACCGAGGTATAGCAGAGTTGCCTTCACTCCGGTTTACATACAGAACAACGTGTTACATAGAACGATGTATGAAGATTACAATTTAAAATTAACGATAGTAAATACAACAGGTGAATGTATAACAAGATAACACAGGATTTGATTAAAAACATAAGAATTTGCCATATTGGGTCAGACTGAGAATCCATCAAGTCCAGCATCCTGTTTCCAATAGTGACCAATCTAGGTTTCAAGTACCCAAAGATCCCATGCTATTAATTTCTATAATAAGCAGTGGCTATTTCCTAAGTCAGCTTAACTGATAGTTTATGGGAACTTGTTCAAACCTTATTTAAACCAAGATAAGCTAATTGCCTTAACAAATCCTCTATACCATAATTAGTGACATATATTGATTAGAAATTTTTATTGTATACAAAAATTGTATCTAAACACTTCAATACATTTTACAATATTCTTCATCAGATACATTGAGTGAATACCAAATTCTCAAAAAACACAATCATTAAAAACAATAATTTAAAAACCACTGTCACTCCTTGTGACTTTGGGCAAGTCACTTTACCCTCCATTGCCTCAGGTACGAACTTAGATTGTAAGCCCTCTGGGGATAGGGAAATACTACAGTACCTGAATGTAAACCACTTTGAAGTGCTGAAAAAGTGCGAAAAGCAGAATATAAAATAAATAAATTCCATTCATACATACATCCATACAATTTTTTAAAAACTCTTAACAATATTGCACTCCCTTTTTTTATAACACCATTTCCCCACAAATTGATGCTTCTTTTTACACTCCCTTTATACTCCCAATATGTTTCGCCACTCAATAGGCTTCTTCAGAGGAGCATAATGTGCATCATTGCTAACACCAATCTTCAACGATCTTTCCAACAATTCACCCAAATGTATCCTCTCTATAGAAATAATATTCCAATAATCATTATTAATCATAATTTTACAACATTTATCAAAAGATTACTCCTTTAATCAAAAAAATGCATCAAATATTCTATCATCACTGCTATACAAACCTTTGTCTTCTATTCCTCTTAATTCTTCCACTCCGAGGATAAGCAAACGTCCACAATTTCACCTTTGTTTTCTAAAAAACAGTCACAAAGAAACACAGAAATGCCCCTACGTTTTCAGAATACAATTCCACCCATCCTCACAATAAATTTTAAAGGACTGGAAACAAAACTGAAAAAAACCTACCACCAAAGTGCTGCACTTCCATTCTTTCAACGAGTCCACACCATGATTTTACTTTCATTTTTTACTTCCTTTCTAGAAGACCACAAGCAAACATTACAGCCAATTCTTAAAAGTCAATTTTAACTCCTATCTAAAAACACAATTCAAGGAAACCTACCACCAAAAAAAGCACAAAGACGCTCCCAACTTCTCAGCATTCTTACATCCCGTCTCACAGCTGTTTCTAAGAAAAAGAATTGTTTAAAGGGCTCCCTATTGCATGTCATAAATCTGGCCACAGCCAATCAAAAAGCTCCATTTTCTGAACATTCTTACGTTCACTCAGCTGTTTCTAAAAGGTGGAGTTATCTCAAAGGCTCTCCATTATTTATTTAATTTATTTATAAACTTTTTTATACCGGTGTTCGTAGAGTTACATCACGCCGGTTCACATAATAACAAAAGTAGTGAAATTACATAACAGGGAAAAGGGATGGGGGCAACATAGTAAAGCATGGAAGTACAACTCAGATGCAACAACAAATGTTTCGAGAGTATTATACCTTATGAACTCTGCCACAGCCAATCGAAAAGCTCCATTTCTCAAAATTCTTACATTCTTGCGTTCTTGTATTCACTCAGCTGTTTCTAAGAGGCAGAGTTATTTCTCAATGATCTTACATTCCTCAGCTGTTTCTAAAAGGCAAAATCATTTAAAGGGCTCTACATTATACCTTATAAAATCAAGCTGCAGCTAATCAAAGAAACTCATTTCCTCAACGTTCTCATGTTCTCTCAGCTGTTTCTCAAAAAACAAAATTCTTTAGAAAGCTCTTCACTATACCTTATAAATAAAGCTATAGCCCATCAAAAAAAGGCTGCAATTCAGAGACAAGCTGCCCAATCCACCCGATCATTCAAACCCATGGGTATTAGAGTTTTTAAAGAAAAAATCCATCTTTGTTCAGCCCTTAATAACATTTTGTTCACATCCCCACCTCTTCTACTTGTAATAGTTTGGAGTACAAAAAAAATCAGGTCCTCAATCAAGTGTTCTTGCTCATGCCAGTGGGCCACCAAAGGGCTGTCTCAACATTATTTCTAATCCGGCTGCAGTGTTCCATTATCCTTGTTTTTACCTTTCTGGTTGTCTTTCCTACTTAAAATAAACCACATGGACCCTTTATGGCATAAACCACTGATGCCGATTGACAGGTGGTCACTGATCTCAAAACAAATTTCCGTCCCGTAGCCTGTCACACAAAATCCTTGATTGTCAATGAAAACCTACATACCCCACATTTATTAAATGGGCTATGACCACCAACAGCTTGATCTGAAATATCACCTGGCATCAAATCTGAATGTACTAGCATATCTCTAAGATTTCTAGATCTACAAAAAGAAAACATTGGTGGGTCTTTCAAACCAGAAAAACCACTCACCAAATGCCAATGTTGCCTCAGAACTTGCATAAGATCCCCCACTCTATTGGAAAAAGGTAACACACATACCAAAGAGGGGGATTCAATCTTCTTCCTTGACGTCAATAGCAAATCACGATTTATGTACTTAGCTCTTTTGTATGCTTGTCTCACAATACGTGCAGGGTTACCCCTTATATCAAAACGATCCCGTAGATCACCAGCATGTTTTTTTATAGATAGCCACATCTGAACAAGTTCTTCTCACTCTAAAAAAAAAATTGACTTAGAGGAATATTTTCTCGTATGTGTCTGGGGTGAAAACTAGTAAAGTGTGACAAACTGTTTCTATCGGTGGCCTTGCGATATAATTCAGTTTTAAAAATCCCATTTTCTCTACAAATTTTCATATCCAAAAAGGAAACAGAATTTAATTGGATATCACTCGTGAACATCAAATTCACATCACTCTGATTCAAGTAGAAAACAAATTCTTCAAATTGCTCCCAAGATCCCGACCAAATGATGAGAATATCAATATAACGACACCACAGCCTGGCATGTCTATACAGCAAAGAGGGGTACATATATTTCTCTTCAAAAGCTGTGACATATAGACATGCCAGGTCTGGGGCCATAGTTGCACCCATTGCCATCCCATGAGTTTGTTGAAAAAAACTCATTTTTAAACAAAAAATAATTTTGGGTCAAAGCAATGATAGCCAATATTCACACCCCCAAAGGGCCGGTAGGATCTTCGGATAGTTTACAATAAAACTTCTCATCAGTAAGCTGTCGATAAACTTCCTGCTCATATTTACTTCGATCTAAAAGCATAATCGCCCCCCCTTATCAGCGGGCTTAAATACCAAATCCCTCTGCTGTTTAAGATTTTCCAAAGCTTGATGCTCTTCCTTTGTCAGATTCCAAAATGGAAATTTTTGTTCTGCCTCCTTAATTTGTAAATCTCTTTCTACAACCTCCTCAAAAGCCACCATAAGAGGGTGAATCGGACCCGGGGGCATCCACAAAGAGGGTTTTTTCACAACTGAACTTTCATCAGTGGTCATACTATTCCCTTGAAAAAATATTTTCAAACACATCAGGCTAAAAAACTTTTGTAAAGCCAAATGAATCTCAAAGGGATCATAATATGGAGTAGGTACAAACGACAACCCTCGATTTAACACCCGTTTCTCTACAGAAGTCAAAGAATATGATGACAAATTTATAACTAAATCTGACATCAATCATTGCGGATTCTGATCTCGTAAGCGTACTGGGCTGCGGTTTTGATTGAAACAATCCCCTCTTCCACCCCGACGCTCTACCCCATACCTGGTCTTTGGGGCTTGTTCTAAAAAAGAGACATGATTCCCTTCCTCTCCCGAGGAATCACTGGATGATGAATCAAAATTATTAGTTTTCTTGGATTTCAAACGATTTTTATTACACCATGGGTATACATACCCATGGGTGTAATCATTCTCATCCCGTTTAAATTTCTTTAATTTTGATTCTTTCAATTTCTCATGCAAAGTCTCAATACTCTGATTCATTTCATTCAATTTGATATCAAAAGACTCTAAGGGCATATTATTCTTGAGGGTGGACACAATATATATCAATTTCTTTCTCAGTTTCTACTACTAAAGCCTACGTGGTTTCTACTATTTATTTATTTATTTATTTTATTTAAAATTTTTGTATACCGACATTCGTTAAGCAAACATCACATCGGTTTCCATGTAACATAAAACTGGCCAACAGGGCTTTACAATGAAACTGATAAGGGAACTGGGAGGTGGTAAGAGAGGGGAAACAAAATGGGAAATACTGTACAAAAATATAAGCGTTCTATGGATTTAATGATACTATGAGTATCATTAAATCCATAGAACACTTATTTAAAATCGAGTTCCATTTGGCTAGAAACATTGGATCATCAGCAAATAAATGTGGTTCCTTATATAATAGCAAACCTCATGGAATCCTTTTCACCCTTAAATATTCAATTAAGGTAGAAGCATGTAAATTTGATCGTATAGACCACATATGTAGTTGAGATAAATCTTTCCATTATTTGTCACCCACAAATTCAACCTTTTTTTCAAAGGCACACTTTTTAACAGTGAATTCAAAACTGTATCAGAATAACTAAACACTGAATCAATTGAAAAAGCCATAATACATCTACAAGATTCAATATGTGATATATTTTTATAATTGCCAATTTTTTTGAATCTTAAGAAATCCTCTGGCAACAAATTCCAGAGCTTAATTATGCTTTGAGTGAAAAATAATTTTCTTCAATTTGTTTTAAAAGTGCTATTTGCTGATATATTCACCAATTCTAGTCTTATCATGATTTTATAGACCTCCATCATATTCCGCCTCAGCCATCTCTCTTCTCCAAGCTGGAACAGCTCTAATCTCTTTAGTCTTTCGTCATAAGGGAGCTGTTCCAACATCTTTATCATTTTGGTTGCCATTCTCTGTACTTTCTCTAGTGCATTAATATATTTTTTGAAATGTGGCGACCTGAATTAAACAGAGTACTCAAGGTGTGGTTTCACAATGGAGCGATATAGAGGCGATATGACATTCTCCTTTTTATTCACCATTCACTTCCTAATAATCCTTAACATTCTGTTTGCTTTTTTGATTGCCACAGCACACTGAGCAGACTGTTTCAATGTATTGTCCACTGTTTGCTTTTTTGATTGCCACAGCACACTGAGCAGACTGTTTCAATGTATTGTCCACTATGAAGCCTAGATCTTTTTCCTGGGTGGTAACTCCTAATATGGAACCTAACATCGTGTAACTACAACAAGGGTTATTTTTCCCTATATGCATCACCTTGCACTCGTCCACATTAAATTTCATCTGTCATTTGGATGCCCAATCTTCCAGTCTCGCAAGGTCCTCCTGAAATTTATCACTAACCGCCTGTGATTTAACTACTCTGAATAATTTTGTGTCATCTGCAAATTTGATCACTTCACTTGTCGTATCTCTTTCCAGTTCATTTATAAATATATTAAAAAGCACCGGTTTTCCTGTTTTTTAACCAGTTTGCAATCCATAAAAATACATTGCCTCCTATCCCATGACTTTTTAATTTTCTTAGAAACCTCTCAGTGGGACTTTGTAAAATGCCTTCTGAAAATCCAAATGCACCACATCTACCATCTCACCTTTATCCACATGTTTATTAACCCTTTCAAAAAAAAAAAAATGCAGCAGATTTGTGAGCCAAGACTTCCCTTGGGTAAATCTATGCTAGTTGTGTCCCATTAAACCATATCTATCTATATGTTCTGTGTTTTTGTGTTTTATAATAGTTTCCATGATTTTTCCCAGTACTGAAGTCAGGCTGACCGGTCTATAGTTTCCTGGATCACTCCTGGAGCCTTTTTTAAATATCTGGGTTACATTGGCCACCTTCCAGTCTTCAGGTTCAATAGACTATCCCTCAGGAAACCAATAAACTTGCAATTTTCTCCAAGCGTAATCACAGAAAAATAGGGATTGTTGCTGTATCCCAAGAATCCAGTTCTAGCTCTTACAACCCGGAAGCTGAAGAGGATGTACTTTGATCACTCAGTTTTTCAGATGAGCTTTCTTATGTCCTCTTAGCTTCTAGAAACGAAACCACTAGGAGGTCTTATTTCAGATGGAGGGGATTTGTCATCTGGTGTGAGACCAAGGCTATAGAACTCTTCTCCTTTCCCACACAAAAGCTGCTTGAATACCTTCTATATATCGAAAGCCAGGCCTCAAAACATACTCTGGTAGGGTTCACCTCTGTGCAATTGGTGCTTATCACTGCCATGTAGAAGGAAACCCTATTTCTCTTGGTATTTCTTTGTCAGATTTATGCAGGATTTGCTTTAGTTGTTTAATCCAGTTGATGAAACTTGTGAGTGTAAGTACTGGACCTGGAAAGATGCTTTTTTAGTGGCAGTTATTTCATCCTACAGAGCATGCTCCAGGCCATAAGGAATTAATCACCTTACACTAGATCAGTGTTTCCCAACTTTTTCCTGGAGACTCAACTAACCAGTTGGGTTTCAGGATTGCCACAATGAATATGTAATGTATGCAAATTCTCATGCATATTCATTATATCAGTTCTGAAAACCCAGGAAGAGGGTTAAGGAACACTGCACTAGATTTCATCAAAATAGAATAGTGCTTCACATGCATCCCAGGTTCCTGCCTCAAAGTAGTGTTAGACTGACACCTTAATCAGTCAATTATCCTTCCAATATTTTCTCTAGCCCACATGCCTGAAAGGGTGAAAAAGATCATTCAGGAGGAAGCTTAGATGTATAGGAAAAGGTATAGTTAGCAGAAAAAAAGAAATTGTAATGACACTATACAAGTCATTGGTGAGGCCTAACTTCAATTCTGGAGGACATCTCGTAAAGGACAGAAAGAGGCAACTACAGTGTTTTGGGGACTGAAGATCTAAATATATGTACACTTGAGAAGAAGAGAGATGGGGATATGATAGGAGACATTTAAATAACTGAAAGGCATTAATGGTGCACAAAAGCCAAAACCTTTTCAACGGAAGGGAAGCTGCAGAACCAAGAATCATGATGTGAAGGTCCAAGGGGTTAGGAATAACGTCAGGAAATATTTTTTCACAAAAAGGTTGATAGATGTCTGTTTTGCCCTTCTAGGAGAGGCGGTAGAGACAAAAGCAGTAGCGAAAATTATGTCCAGGTAACATTGATCTTAGGAAATGCCAAGGCCCACCATGTTAGGGCCATGGCAATGCCAGTTGCCAAGCTAAGGTCTACTTCCCTTGAGAAGATTTACAATGCTGCAATGTGGAGTTCAGTCAACACATTCATATTATATTATTGTTTGAACCCATTCATCCATCAGGATAGTAGATTTGATCTGTCAGTCGCCTTGGAGGGGTAAAGCCAGTCCCCCACCACCATCACAACCACCACACTCACTCTTAGGGCCCATTTTTATGGGTTTGGGTTGTCTTCCCATTGTCAGTATTCTTTAAATACTTGCATTTATTTATTATTGACATTTATATTTGCCTTTCCTCCAAAGTCCCAAGGTAGCTAACATAAATGAAGGGGTCTCTCTGATGGTGACTGTCGTCATGTCCTCCCCTTTTATGTTACAGACAGCTCTTGGCTAGGGAGTCCCACTTGTGTGATTTGGTGAACCTGCTTGTTCTTAAGAAAGCAACAGATATTCTTTAGAGGCAGCAGCTCACCAGACACACAAACCATCCGTCCTCCCCTTGAGAGTTGTTCCTTCTTTAAGGCTTGTCTAAACTAGGAACTGAAAGAAACTGCACAGCTGCCGCAATATAGGGAGTCAAACACACATTCAGTAAAACTGTTGGGGTCAGTATTCAAAGGCATTGAGCTGGATAATGTGTGAATTATCTGCTAAAGACTGACTTTTTAATATTTTGGCACTTATCCAACTAAAATGTACCTGGATAACATAGGGGCTTCAAGTAGAATTTCTGAGAGGAATTAGGTTAGCTGGATAAGTAACTCGGGTTGTCCCACAGTATAGTTTTCTTTTAATTTTTTAATTTTTTTTTAATTTTTGCTCTTCTAACAGAAAAATTATAGAAAAATGTTCCAATTTTTACATAACATTCAACCAATAAAACATAAATTTTTAAGGCATACAAAAATAAGGTAAATTTAAGACATTGCCTGTCTACATATTAATCTCTCACCCTTAATCATAGGTAGATAAAAAAGATCCAAGATTTACTAGAACATATATGCTAATAAATGGAAAAAGAAGATAACCCTATTCTTAATTATCCTGAGTTGGTTGGGCTACATTACTCTCAATTCCATGATTATCCAACAAGAATCTCAATTGGGAGAGTTCAAAAAAGAGGTATCGAGTATTGTTCAAGTTTACAAGGCATTTACAAGGGTACCTAACTGAAACTTTTGCCCCCAGCTGTCTAGCTTCTTGACACATTTCCAAAAACTTTCTCCTCTGGGCTTGGGTGGCCCGGGTAATATCTGGGTAAACCCAGATCTTTTGCCCTAAGTACACTTTACTTCTGTTTTGAAAGAACAAATTTAACACTGAATCTCTATCCATTGAAAGAGCAGATGATACCAAGAGCATCCCCCGATATTCAACTTGTTCCTCTGTTTCAAGAAATGCAGTTAGATCTATTTCTGCACCCTGTAGCAACCCAGACGGTACCCCTTGTTCTTTCATTGTTGATGGTACAAAGTATATATTTGATATTAGAGGTAAAGCTTCCTTTGAGAATTGGAGAACTCAACAAGATACTTCTTGAACTGCTCTCTAGCAGAAATTAATTTAACTTTTGGGAAATTTAGTACTCTCAAGTTTTTGTATCTTATAGAGTTTTCCAAATTCTCAATTTTCTTCATTGAAACACTCTCATCCTGAATTAGTTTAGACTGAAAGTCCTGCATAGAAGACATCTTTATTTCTAAATCCTTTATTTTCATATCATGAGAGGCCAACATTGGTTCCATAACTTGAATTTTACTCTGAGAATTATTAATAGCCTCTGTTAATGAGATGATCGAATTTTGAATCATCATTAAAGCTTCCAGACCGTTCCCAAAGTGATTTCCTCTCTTTAAGTTGGTAAAGGAGATACTCGGCCTTGGGGTGTCCAGATTTTCCATTGCAACTCGTGACCCTCCCGGTCGCACCCCCACATCTGCCATGTCTCCAACTAGAATGCCTCCCGTTGAAATCTTGGTTCCAGCCTCTGCAACCAAGTCTGCACCCAAAGATAATTGTCCTGCAGGCCAGTCCTGTACCCGGATATGGCTATTCTTAGGAGGAGATGTAGTCTCAGGAGCCCCGGGGCTGAGAGATGTATGTATGTATGTCCAAGGAAGCCTGGGTGTGTTCTTCACACAGCTTCTCAGCGGATGCTCCTGGAGTTGAAACGTGGGTTGGGGCGAAAAACCCCTCAATATTTGGTTGGGAAGGTATGGGTACGGTTATTGCAGGGAATTCCAGCTACGCCCTTCCCTTCCTCTTCGTGTGCAGCATGTAATTAAGAACTAAAGTCCAAAAGAAAAAAAAAGGAGCTTATCCTCTCCTTTAGAACACAATCCTTGGATCTTATAAGGGTTTGGAGGCTTAGGAGAAGGAATTATATTATTAACTTTAAACTTTACTTGGACTTTACTTACTTTTGAGTGGAGGAGACTCTTGGGAGAATGGAAAATTCAAAAAGTCCTTAATTCCAAAAGAAAGCCGCGCGCCACTTCGGCGGCGCACCACTTTGGCGACGCACAGGCGGCAGCTGCACACCATAGGAAGGCCAGTTTTTGAGGCCCTTCACCGGACCCTCCCCGATGATGTCATGGGCCGAAAGTCGAACACTGCGATGCTGTCGGGGCCAGGTTTCCTTCCTTACCCCTGGGATCAGCTGTAGGCAGGTAATGAAAAGTAAATACCCTCACTCCCTTCTCCTCCACCTCTGCATAGTTTTAAGTTTAGTTGAATAAACTTATCCAGCTAACTTTACCAGCCATCTAAGGGCTGAATATGAACCCCATTGAGTCTTTACTAGAAAGCTCTGAAAGTATTCCACCCAGTGCCATACATGATCACGTGGCCCACCAGTTCTGCTCTCTTCAGAGAACATGTTTTACAAGTAAGCAACTTTGATTTGTGGATCTTTGGGTCTCAGGGAAAAAAAAGGACATATCAGAGGTTATGATATTCTTTTTTATATTTTTATACTCAGCTGTTGTATCATAAAAGCATAGATGACAGCAGATAAGGACTAATTAGCCTAGATATTCTGTCTATGTTGGTCTAGTTGTTAGCCTATAAGAGGGATTGCCTACAGGATTATAATAATTTTAATATAACAGTGAAGGATGTTACCCTCCCTCCTTGATCATGGAGCTCTAAGGGGAAAATACCTACTGTACCTAAATGAAAATCGCCTAGAGCTACCAATAAAGCAGCATGAGCTAAATATAAATAATGTGGGCCCAGTTAAAGAAAAAAAGCTTGCCCAACCCTATTTTAAAAGATCATCTCTTCATACAGCCACCAGATGAAAATGCACACAGTGTCTGTTGTAGCATGCCCCTGTGCTTTTTGCCAGGTGTGCAGGAAGCATCAACACTGAGCGAATTTGGGATTCTGACAACAGCAGGAGCACAGAGTCCTCAACCTAGTCTGTGAAAATGTTTCATCCATCTTAAAATCTGCCAGCTTTGTTTTCACTTGATTTTCTTTCATTCCTGAAATAAATGTAACAATTGCTTTCCCTACAGAAGGAAGTCTGAGTTGCTTACCTGTAACAGGTGTTCTAGGACAGCAGAATATTAGTCGTCACACATCAGTGACATCATCGGATGGAGCCCGGCCCGGAAAACTTATGTCAAAGATTCTGGACCACATGTCCACGCAGGGTCCCTCTTCAGTCTCGTAACAAAGAATTACAATAGAAATAAAAACAGGAGAAATCCAACTCTGCAGGGTGGCGGGCCAGTTTCGTGAGGACTAATATCCTGCTGTCCTAGGAGAACACCTGTTACAGGTAAGCAACTCTGATTTCTCCTAGGACAAGCAGGATGGTAGTCCTTATACATGGATGAATCCCTAGCTACAGACTGCTCCCCAACACAAAAGGAAACCAACAAACATCAACCAGGTGCCAACGGGCACAACAGCAACAGTGCTCTTGGTAACAGAGGGGGAGACAACCTGAATCCAAAAAATAGACCCTAAGCAGGGAGAGCTGGGTTCTACACTCAGAGATATTCCAAAGGACAGACTGGCCAAACCTACTAACATGTTGGCCATACCTATACAGACAGTAGTGAGATGCAAATGTATGGAGAGAACTCTACATCGCAGATCTCCTCTATGGGAAGTGCCTGCAAGTAGACCACCGACGTTGCCATGGCTCTAACAGAATGAGCCTTGACATGACTCTCAATATGCAGTCCCACCTGGGCATAATGGAAGGAGATGCAATCTGCTAGCCAATTGGATAGTGTCTGGCAACGGCAACTCCCAACCTTTTCCTGTCAAAAGAAATAGAGTTGAGTAGAATGTCTATGGGCTTCTGTCTGCTCCAGATAGAAGGCTAAGGCTCTCTTAAGAACAAAAGAAAATGCCATACTGGGTCAGACCAAGGGTCCATCAAGCCCAGCATCCTGTTTCCAACAGTGGCCAATCCAGGCCATAAGAACCTGGCAAGTACCCAAAAGCTAAGTCTATTCCATGTTACCATTGCTAGTAATAGTGGTTATTATCTAAGTCAACTTAATTAATAGCAGGTAATGGACTTATCCTCCAAGAACTTATCCAATCCTTTTTTAAACACAGCTATACTAACTGCACTAACCACATCCTCTGGCAACAAATTCCAGAGTTTAATTGTGCGTTGAGTGAAAAAGAACTTTCTCTGATTAGTTTTAAATGTGCCACATGCTAACTTCATGGAATGCCCCCTAGTCTTTCTATTATCCGAAAGAGTAAAAAAGGATTCACATCTATCCGTTCTAGACCTCTCATGATTTTAAATACCTCTATCATATCCCCCCTCAGCCATCTCTTCTCCAAGCTGAAAAGTCCTAACCTCTTTAGTCTTTCCTCATAGGGGAGCTGTTCCATTCCCTTTATCATTTTGGTAGCCCTTCTCTGTACCTTCTCCATCGTAATTATATCTTTCTTGAGATGCAGCGACCAGAATTGTACACAGTATTCAAGGTGTAGTCTCACCATGGAGCGATACAGAGGCATTATGACATTTTCCATTTTATTCACTATTCCCTTTCTAATAATTCCCAACATTCTGTTTGCTTTTTTGACTGCCGCAGCACACTGAACTGATGATTTCAATGTGTTATCCACTATGACGCCTAGATCTCTTTCTTGGGTTGTAGCAACTAATATGGAACCTAACATTGTGTAACTATAGCATATGCGTCCCTATATGCGTCACCTTGCACTTGTCCACACTAAATTTCATCTGCCATTTAGATGCCCAATTTTCCAACCTCACAAGGTCTTTCTGCAATTTATCACAATCTGCTTGTGATTTAACTACTCTGAAGAATCTTGTATCATCTGCAAACTTGATCACCTCACTCGTCGTATTCCTTTCCAGATCATTTATAAATATATCGAAAAGTAAGGGTCCCAGCACAGATCCCTGAGGCACTCCACTGCCCACTCCCTTCCACTGAAAAAATTGTCCATTTAATCCTACTCTCTGTTTCCTGGAAGAGAGAGACTGTCCTTGTGACCCTATTGGATGATGATCTCAGAAACCATGATTGAAGCCAAGCAGCAGTCCTAGTGCTCCTGGATTTCTCAGCAGGGTTTGACCACGCAGATCACAATTTCATGCTGTCAAAGTTAGCAGAGGCCGGTTTAAGTGGCAAGGTCCTAAACTGGTTCACTTAGATACTGATCTGTAATTTTCAGTGGCATCTTGTCAACACCCTGGATCTTAAACTGCAGGTTCTCCTAAGGTTCTGTTTTATCACCAGTATGTTTCAATACATACTTTAGACCAATAGCACAGCAGAGCCAAACCTTTGACAATGATCAGCTCATTCTACCAATGGAGCCAGATCCATTAACAGCTCTCCAAAAACTAAACAGCCAGCCAGGACTGGACCAAAAACAACAAATTCCTTCTAAATCCAAACAAAATGGAGTGTCATTGGATACAAAACATGCATAGACCAGTCCCTGACCTGAAAATCCCATTCAGCTACCTCTGAGCTCCCGCTAAAATCAAATCTAAAGAGCTTCAGAGTCCTGCTGGATTCTGAACTCGCCATACTCTCACAAGTCCCAGACCTGTGAAGAGCTGCCACTTCCAACTCCATAACCCAAGAAGACTGAATCCTCTTATTGAGAAGACAATCCTTGTAACAGTAGCCCGTGCTGTGCTAACCTCAGGGGCTTGTGTGGTAACACACTATACAAGGGTCCAGCAGACAAGGCCCTCCACGAAATGCAGTTAACACAAAACACCGCCACACGTCTGATAGAAGGATGCAAACCACATAGTCACATCACACCTATCCTACACAAGCTACACTGTTTACTAGTCCCCTGCAGAACCAAGTTCAAAACTCTGACACTCAAGTTCAAGGCTCTTAGAGGAGATGGCTCATGACCATTAAGATCCACCCTGAGTATCTCCACAACAACTCTGTTAACAAAAGAAATCCAAAGAACAGACACTCGCCAGTGATCCTTCTCAGGAGCAGCACCCACCCTATGCAACTCCCTCCAGAACAGCTCAAGAAAACATGTTAAAGCCTGGCAGCCATAACTGCCTTCACTTGAGAAAGCAGCAAAGCAGGCACCACTTCCACGATAAAAAAAAAAAAAAAAAAAGGAATAATGTTTTGAGTGACTGAGCATGCTGCTAAAAACCTTTTTTTGCCTACTTAGATATGTATTTATTTTTTTTATTTTATTCTAATTATATTTTATGGTTGCATTTTAAATATGTTATTGTTTGTGTTTACTCTCTGCTTGGTTATTATTTGAATTTTATGTTTCTGTTTGGCTATGTTTTTATTTATACTTTGTAAACTGCTGTGGTTGATTCAGAACGGTATATAAATATTACAAATAAAATAAACCTAGGCATTACTCTTTGTAGGTTTATATGTAACCATTAATATAATTTCAGATTCATGTGTTTTTAAATTAGTAGTGACTTATCTCTGGTTCTGTCCTTACTGTTCACCTTCTTACTTGTAAACTGTTGCTACTGATCTCTGATTGTATGCTGCCATCCATACATGTTGTACCCCGCCTTGTGTGAATTTGTTATTCAAAAAGGCAGGTAATAAATCCAAATAATAAAATAAATGATTGATTTTATGTTTAAACGTTTTTATTGGGTTTTATGGAAAAAAAAAACAGTACAATACAGGAGAGAGTAGACTCAGATCTCCCTCCGCAAAGAACCCAACAAGGTGCAACTGTTTCCCCCCCCCCCCCCCCCCCCCCCCGTACACAAAAAACTCTCACCCCTCCCCCCCCTCCCCTGTCCCCCCCGAGGGCTTATACAGTAACAATAATATTAAGGGGAAGTCGTATAAGAAGGCCTCATTTGTACGGCCCTCTGCTGAGGGGTGATCAATCATTCAGCACCATGCTCCTTGCTCGGTGTGGTAATTGTTGAAGATACGGACCCCAAATACTAGCAAAGCGACGTCGACGGCCAGGGGAATCTCGGGCCTCCAAGCTCTCCATGGTCATCATGGCATGAAGTTGATTGCGCCAAGTCCAAAAAGAGGGAGCTGCTGGAGATCGCCATGACAGTAGAATCGTTTTCTTCCCCACCAAGCTCGCCTTTTGTAGCAACAGGCGATAGCCAGGATCTCTGACCCTAATAGGGGAGATGCAACCGAACAAAAACCACAGAGGGGATATAGGCAATGCCACATCTATCAGATCTGCTAGATAGTCCGCGATCCGGCGCCAAAACCCTCGTATTCCAGGACACGTCCAAAACCCATGAGACAGGGTGCCCACCACTCCGGAGCAGCGGATACAAAACGGTGTGGAAGCTATGGTCAGTTGATGGGCTCTCTGGGGAGAGATGTAGGCCCGAGTTAAAAACTTGTATTGCATCTCCCTATAATACATGTTAGTAGAGATCCTGGCCAGGCGCCGAAAACAAACACGTAAAATAAAACCCGTGAGTTGAAACTCACCATCTGCGTGCCAGCGCGCAATCAGGGTAGTGCAGACATCTACCTGTGCCCGTTGTTGAAGGGCCCTGTAGTAGCGTGACAGGGAGGGCAGGGCTGCCACCCCAAAATGAAATATATCATTGAGAGACTTATATGTTGCTATTTCCCTTGTAGCCAGAGGTAAGGACTTAAGATAGTGATGGGCTTGTAAAAAGGGAAACACATGGGAGGGGCCCAGATCATAAAGAAGTTGAAAATCCTGAAACTGCATTAACTCCCCCTCAGTTGTCCACAAGTGGCCTAAATAGGTCACCCCCTTGGCTTCCCATATCCGGAACATGGAAGACTGGGAACCCGGCTGAAACTCAACATTGCCTCTAAAGGGCAGGAAGTAGGCACAAATGTGGGGAAGCTTCAGAAGCCGAGTGAGGCGGCTCCAAGACTGTCGGAGTGGCCGGGTAGTCGCCGAGTGCTTTATAACAAAGGGGAGACAACAGGCTCTCGCCTGCAACACGTAAGAAGGAGCCAGTGGGTATAGCAGGGTCCGATCTAAGGACAGGGGAACAGAATGGGAGGTGCCCTGTAACCAATTGCGTAGAATCCGCATGTTACAGGCGAGATTATAATGGGCAAGGTCAGGTACCCCCAGACCCCCCCCCCCCCCCCCCAAGCATTTTGTAGCCACCTGAGGGGGAGCCTAGACCGTCCACCCCTCCACAGGAAACGGCGCAGGACTCCCTCCATACGGACAAGGTCCCGTTTAAGCAAAAATAAAGGGAGGTTCTGCAATAAGTAAAGCCACTTGGGGAGCAATACCATTTTAAACAGTGCAACCCGTCCCGTTATGGAGAGAGGAAGAGACCTCCAAGTGGTAAGCGTGGTTTGAGTGAGACGAAGGAGTCGGGGGACATTAGCATGGTAGACTAAATCAGGGTTCGAGGGAAGGTACACCCCCAAATAACGAATCGTATCCCCCGCCCATTGGAGCGGAAACCCATCTCCCCATGTGTCTCTCAAAGTAGGCGGATAGGCCAAGGCAGAAGACTTGGCTTGGTTAAGCCGAAAACCAGAAAAGGTCCCGAAGGTCCTTAATAACTGTAATAGTGGCGGCAGGGAGGTGCGGGGATGAGTGATGAAAATAAGTAAATCATCTGCAAAAGCCACATATTTAAATACCCCAGATTCCATATAAAGACCCCGGACCTCCGGCGTGTCGTCGATCGTGTGTAGCAGGGGCTCCAATTGTAGCAAGAAGAGGAGAGGAGAAAGTGGACATCCCTGTCTGGTACCCCGCTCCACCACGAACTCTGCTGATTGCGAGCCATTGGCCACTATGCGGGCACGAGGGGCTGTATATAGAAGCTGAATAGCCCGCAAGAAGAAACCCTCGAAACCCATGCGTTGCAAAACATAAAACAAATACCCCCATTCCACCCTATCAAATGCTTTTTCAGCGTCGAAACTGATGGCGAGATAAGGGCAGGACAGGCGCTGGCTCAGAGTCATAGCCGCTAGGATCTTACGGATGTTAGACAATGCATATCTTTGGCGTACAAAACCCGCCTGATTTTCGCCAACCAAAGAAGACATGCAGGTAGCCAATCTCTCCGCCAAGATCCTAGCCAGTAATTTATGGTCGTAATTTAACAGAGAGATGGGGCGGTACGAGGTAGTTAGTAAGGGGTCCCCTCCAGGCTTGGGTATCAAGACAATATGGGCCAAGTTAGCATGGGCAGGGAAGAAGCCCTGATCTACCAACTCTGTAAATGCCAGCGCTAAAGGTTGGGACACAGACTCCCGCAATAATTTAAAGAATTCCGCTGAGAAACCGTCGGGGCCCGGGGCCTTAAAAGTCTTGGAACTGTGGATGGCCGCGGAAACTTCTATCTGGGAAATAGAAGCGTTAAGCATCTCCCTCTGTGCAAAGGTCAGCTGGGGAAGGGACAAGCCCTCGCAAAACTTCTGACAAGCACCCGGGTCCCCCCCTTCAGAGGAATACAGCGAGGAGTAAAAATCTCGAAAACACTTTAAAATGGTGGGAGTATCCCGAACCACCATCCCAGATGACGTGCGGAGCGCCGGAACATAGCGGCTGCGCCTAGTGGATTTTATGAGATTGGACATCAGCTTTCCTGCCTTATTACTGTACTGATATAAGTTGTATTGATAATATAGATAACTTTTCTTCGCACGTTGATGTAGCAGAGCATTGAGAGCGTGCTGGTTAGCCAGATATAGAACCTTGTCCGCCGCCAAGTGGGAACGGATCCAAGAGACCCTGGCCCGCCGCGTCTGCTCGCTCAGGTCGAGAATGCGGCGGTCCAGAACCCTCCGACGCTGGGCAGTATAAGATATAATTTCACCGCGTAAAACCGCTTTAGCGGTATTCCAAAATAAAATGGGTTGAGTTGCATGAATTTGATTATTGGCCACATAGTCTTTCCACTTAAGTGTGAGAAATTCCTTGAACTTCTCATCCCGGGCTAGATAATAGGGATAGCGCCAGTGTCATTGTGATGCGGCGGGGGGCTGAAACCTCGCCTCCATCCACACCGGGGCGTGGTCCGAAACAGCTATGCTCTCAATGCCCGCATCCTGTATATAATGGAAAGCGTGTGTACTCATTAAGAAATAGTCAAGTCTAGCAAAGGAACCATGTGCCCTCGAGAGATGCGTAAAGTCACGCTCCATCGGGTGCAACGTCCTCCAGACATCAAGGAGTTGTAATTGAGATTCCAACAATGCGGGACCCCTCCCGACACCCGAATCCCAGCCCCGGCTCCAGGAGGCATCCACCTGAGGGTCTCGAACTGTGTTAAAGTCCCCTCCGACAATTAAGATGTCAGATAGATAAGGCATGAGATGCGTAAACAAACCCCTGTAAAACCGTGGGTCATAGGTATTGGGTGCATAGACATTGCATAATACCACTGTGCAGTTAAACAGGTCAGTGACCAAGATGATGTAACGCCCTAGGGGGTCCTTAATTTCCGTGCGGACGGTGATGGGGAGTTGTTTGTGGAATAAGATAGCTACCCCCGCTGATTTGGTGGATGCCGAGGCATACCGTACCTCTCCCACCCAGGTCCTACGAAGCTTGGCATGTTCATCATCCGTTAAGTGTGTCTCTTGTAAGAAAGCCACCCCTGCAGATTGTCTTTTGAGTAAGGAGAGTACTTTCGTGCGTTTGATGGGCGAGTGAAGACCGCACACATTCCAAGAGATAAACTTTGTGGGGTTACTCATGGCAGACAACTACAGTAATAGGAACCATAAAGTGTGATATGATGAAAACAGAGAGGGCCCTCCCAGCCGAGGCCCTCCCATACTGCAACTGGGCTCTCAAGAGCAGAGACCTCTTTGAGTTAATACAAAAAAATGTAGACACACAACACCCCCACATTGTTACCTGATCGCCCCCGTCCCTCCCCTTCCAAACCCCCCTCCCCACTGCAACCCATCCCCACCCCCTCCTCCCTTCCTCCCCCCTACCCTTCCCCCCCCCGGACACCTGAGGTGTCCCCATTCCCAATACCCGTTTTCCCGCCACCCATGCCTTCATGGAGAAGGCTAGAGATCCGTATAGATGTGTACAGGTCCACCCCCAATGGAAATGAACAACTCTTAATTGCAAACAACATACAGTAAAAGCAAACTCTGCGTCAACCGTACGCATACTAACAGGTCTATAACCAGTTAACTTGTAACTCCAGTCTTGTAAGACCACAGCCAGTAGTCTGGTGCATTGTAACTAAGAGTTAGAGAAAGAAAAAAAAAAACACAACAGGGCCTAGCAAGGAAAACCAGCCCGTGTGACTGGGGCTCCCAGTGACCTGCGTAGCCTCTACGCCAGGGGAGTGTTAATAAAAAAAAAAAAAAAACGCAGGTTAAATAAAAAAAAAACCAGTCCCGAAGTGGACCGCCCTGGGCCCAAAGTCAATGGACCCGCTGCAACAAGACAGAATCGGTCCTGATAATGTCTGTTCCACTGAATTCGTGGCCACTCCCGTGGCATAGTGATATGGTACAAACAGCGCGTAGCAAACTGGGGAAGTACAGGGAATCAAGATCCCAAGAATACGCGCAAACATACTGCCGGCCAAGCCTGCTACAGTGAAAGATCCGTTTGATAAAAAGAATAATAAAAAAAAACTCCTCGGGTACTGACAATAAAAGCGCCACCACTTCATGGGTGTGCTGGATTACACACGGCCCGCTCCGGGCTCACTCAGGGCAGCTTGTCAACAAATTGCTGTGCTTGATCCGGGGAGTCAAAGGTGTGTACAGCGTTGGCATGCCACAACCGCAGGCGAGCTGGGTACAGGAGGGAAAACTTAACCCCTCGGTTGTGAAGCGCGGTGCAGAGAGGCGAGAAACGCCGCCGGGCCTCAGAGACTGCGGAGGAGAAGTCCTGGAAAATCCGGATGGTGTGTCCTTGGTAGGTAAGCTGCGATTTGTTACGAGACGCCCGCCAGATCTCAGCTTTGTGGGCTGAGTTTAAGATTTTAGCGATAATTAAACGTGGCCGGCCCGGAGCAGCTGGACGGGAACCTAGTCTGTGGGCTCTCTCTACCACCAATTTCCCGCTGAGCGCAGGCAGCTCTAGGGCCTCCGGTAACCAGGCCTCAAGTAAGGAGCAAAGCGTTGCATCAGCAATATCTTCGGCAAAGCCCATAAATCTCAAATTGTCCCGACGGGCACGGTTCTCCAAGTCCTCCACCTTCTGTGTGAGCGCCGTGATTAATTTAGCGTGGCTTGCCACGTTACTCGACACTGCCCCGGCGCCATCTTCCACCCCCGACACCCGCGCCTCCAGCTGATCAAGACGGGGCTGCAGAGCCGAAATAGAGTCCCGGACCTCCCCCAGCTCCGCGTGGAGCAAGGACCATTTTTCATCAAGAGCCTCTTTAATAGCGGCTTTAATGTCCATAAGCGTTAGGGCCGGGGGGTCCGGGGCCGACTCACCCGCGCTGTTGTCCGCCATTTTAGCTTCGGGAGCCCGTGGTTTGTCCTTCTCTCTCCTCCCGCCCTTGGTGGTCATTACCGGCGAGTTCTTGCACCAGGTGCGAATGGAGGACATGCAATTAAGATCGGGTACGGCTCAAGAAGGACCGAAAAGCAATTTTCGCGCTGCGATGGGCCGCGATGGGTGGGGTGGGCCTGAGAGCCTGAGGTCTGCACGTCCTCATGGCTCAGCACATCACGTGATCTTGTAAATGATTGATTTTAACCATTCCAAAAGTCTCTTTTGTACTATATGTTGTCTTGGTTAGATTGCAAGCTCTACTGAGAAGGGTCTGTCTCTTCTGCGTATGTCGAAGCGATCAGTAGTAGTAGTAGTAGTGGCTGTGGGTTTCTGTAGTCCTGACTCCCTTTCTCTGTGCTTTGCTACCCTCTCAAGGTATTTGATATTCACAGGACAGCAAAACCCTTTCATTTACTTGTCCCATCTAGCAGTGTAACTAGACAGTGCCACTTCTTGTTGCATTCATAACCAGGCCTGTCACTTCCAGCCTGTACTTTTGATGCCCTTTCGTGTTGAGTGAGGAGGGAAATGTCGCCTGGGAGGTAACAATTAGATTACTGCATTTCCATTCAGAACATCTAGGAAAGAGAACCTGCTTGGTTGTCTAATGGGATAGTGTTCTATGCTGACAGACAGAAGACGTCAGTTCTCTGGGTGGAAGGAGGAGCGAGATAAATACTACTTAAACATGCAATATGACAGCAGGGAGGACCATAAGGCCTGCCTAGTCTGATCTATTTAATTCCTGTTGTATTACCTTAGGCCCCAGCTGATCTCCGTCTTCTGCTTCACTCCTTTATAATTAAGGATTCTCCATGCTTGCTCCGTGTCGTCTTGAATTTTGTTATTGTTTTTGTCTCCTCCAGCTCCATGGGAAGCTGTTCATGCACCAACACCTTTTCCGTAAGAAATATTTTCTAATGTGACTCCCGAATCTTCCCCTTTGAGCCTCATATCATGACCACTGGTTCTAAAATTTCCTGTCTACTGAAGGTGGTTTGCTTCCTGTGCATTGCATACAATGGAGGCAGTGCATGCAAATCTTTCTCATGTATATTCATTATAGATATTCTGAAAACCTAGCCTGTTTGTGACACTCGAGGACTGGAGTTTGCCATCACTGGACTAGAGTCACAGGTCATAATGCTTCATGGTGATTAATGGCTGGCAGAATATTAGTTAGAACGTCTGACAAAAAAAGGAACTTCCAAGGCTATCAGTATATTAATGCAGTTACTCTGGGATAGATATTCAATGGGCAGCCAGCTAAGTAACTTAGCTGGATAACACTTACCTGGCTAAATTACAAGGATATTCAGCAGCATGGCTTTGCAGCTGAATATCCGCTAGCAAATTGCTACTTAGCTGGATAAGCATTATCCAGTTAAGTCTAGATGTGCTCAATAGCAGATCTAGACTTAACTTATCTTGCTACTTAGCCAGATAAGTTATCCAGCTAAGTAGTACCAGCCCGATCCGCCCATTGCCCTCCATCGAAAAGAAAGTCAGATAAATGACTTATCCAGCTATCTAGTGGACGCTGAATTTAACCAGATATTCAGTGGCTGCTAGATAGCTGGACAAGTACTGCTTAGCCGGCTATCTCCTGTTTGAATATTGGGCCGTTTAGGGTAGAAGGCAATGCAAAACTGGGTAACAAAATTGGCCCAGTATGAGTTAGAGCAGCAAAGCCAACATGTACCTTCCAGCTGTCCCTTATTGTGAGGGTGACATCTTCAGAGAAAAACAGACTCCCCCCCCCCCCACCCTTACCATGTCAATAAGCTCCATCCTGGACTGAGCCCTTGCTCAATGGATCTCAGAAGGGATGAGGCTTTTGATGTGACTACAAGTCAGTTCTTGAACCATTTGGTGTTCTTCATACACTACATTTAAAGAACTACCTGCTTTTTAACACTGTTTCTCTATCATCAGTGAGAGACTGTTCTGTTTGAACTCATGCCCCTGTGATCAGAGTTCTCCAGTCTGCATGACATCTTGTGAACTCTCAGACTGTCTATATGACTTTTAAACTAGTCACCTTGCATTTACTGGCCATTTACCAGCTGCCCAAAGAAAACTCTTTTGGGGTCATTCATATGCACAGCATAGGCCGCTCACTAAAACGGAGCTGCTGTTAGCATTGCCTCAATGCCTGTCATGCTGCAAGTGCAGAGTACTTCACTGTTAGGGATGGAGCCTCCCATCTAGAGTTAGCAATCCTGTGAGGGCAGCATTGATGAAACTGGATGGAGTGATGATGTAGAGTCCAGGACTTACATCCATAGAATTAGGAAGACAACTGCACAATAGTGAATCTTGTCGTATCAACACCATGCTTGTTCCACAGGCACTTTCTGAAGTATCTAAATGCAAAATTTGCCTTAGCCAATCTGATACTAACATCATCAGTGTTAATGAAATAAGACAAGAAACTGCCAAGATTGCAGAATCTGTCAACAGCTGTTAACCTGGAGGTCGATATTCAAAAGCCATTTAGACAGATAACTGAAAAGATATCCATTTAAATGGCTACCCGGCAATATTCATCATCGTATGTATCTAAATTCTAGATGCATACCTTGCTATGCGTCTAGAGTTTAGATGCACAAGTCGGAGGCATTCCAGGGGCGGGCAGGAGGCGTTTCTGAGCAGAGCAGAATTAACTACATAAGTTATGTGACAACTCTGATCGGCCCATAGGGCTGTCCTAAAGTTAGCCAGTTAGACACAACCAGCTAACCAGCATGACCACTGAATATACCCTGCTAGTTAGCCCGATATAATTATCTATCTAACTAGCTGAGCCACACAGAGGCTGAAAATGAAGCTCCTGCTGTCTCTGCACACACACTTCTGACACAGATGGATTGCTACTTGAAAAGTCTTGTTTAAGACCCACAGTCAAACTGAAAATGCTGAGCAGATGATACAAAACAATCAAATAGCTGTTGAATGTTACGTAGTGAACGTGCCATCAATGCACAAGCATCTATAAAAGATCATGGATTATTTTTATATGTACCTTTGTTTTGACTTGCCTGAGGTTGAAGATGCCACTAAGAGTATGAAACTGAATCAGGATGCCCAAATTGCAGTTTTTGAAAACAACGAACAGAAGCAATAGCAAACAGAAGTGGAGCTCGTACACAGCCCTGCTTGCTTCCACTGGAGACTAAGAAACCCTCTGATCTCTCACCTGCATCCAAAAGATAAGCCCTCATACCTTCATGAAAAGAGCATAGAGCATCTATACATTTATTTGGCCAGCTAATTTTCCCAAGAACCTCCCTGATGCTACTCATGACATTTTTCCCATAACTGTCTGGCTGTAAGTATCGTAGCCATATTGGATCTCAGGAATGATATCGTTGGCTGACTTGTGGATTGGCAGTCTATTGAGAAAGACATACTAGGGATTTTCCCGCTTTAGACGGCATGCTTGATTACCTTTACGCTTAAAGATGTGGATAATAAGTGCCATGTAAAGCGTGAGACACAACTTCCTCTTGCCATATGTGAAAAATTAAATTAGTTAACTGGCGAACCAACTGATGGCCACCAAATGTAAACACTTCAGATGGCAGGCCATCTTCACTAAGTGCTTTTCCAGATGGCAGCTGCATGTTGGTTTACACAATATCCTGCAAAGGAAGGACATGCTAGTTGTATTGCTACATCCCAAAGAGTTTTTGAGCACTGCATGGAAGTACTCTTAAGATCTTAGCACAGACAGGGATTAGAATAAATTCATCCTTTGAGTGAACTGGTGTACTGCTGGAGCTGAAGGGCCCAAAAACCGTCTTTATACCATCTAATGCTTTTCTAGCCCAGCACCTCTCTCATATCCCAGTCATCCTTGTTTAATACTGACATAAGCAGCCCTTTTTTCCACTGTCAGACTGGTCATTGATCCATACCAGCTGAGTGACATGGAAAGCATCCAGTAACTGATGAGCTTCAGTATCTTGCTCATCAAACCAGTCCTTGTGATGGATAGTACAGAGGCTGAGGACTTCTGCAGAGTTCTGATAAGCCATGGTCTTCAGATGCCTCCAGACTTCTGAATATGAGATATGCATAGTAGACTGCTTACTGTTGATCTGCACTTCTGGAAGCTTCCATAGTATGACATCCAATTTCTTCACTCACTTTTCTTGCTGCTTGTGTTTAGAAGGAATAATGACAAGGAACATGATGCTGCATGCAATGCAATGGCTGGAAGTGCCTTCATGACACATGTTGATCCGATATCAGAAGGCCCACGATATCTGTGGTGATATAATCCAGCATCCAAGCATTCTTAAACTTACTAGTTTGTTGAAAGACTGTGTTGGTGATGAACAGGTCATGCTGAGAGCAGTTTCATTACTTCCAACATGACACCACATTACATTTTTCCATACATTGTGATCTTGTCCAACACATGCAAAATCTCCTAGTACAGGGCTGGCCCAGAAGCTCAGTGCCAGTGTTTTGCAGAAGGTCCCCAGTTTGAACCCTGAGTCCAGTCTTCTGCACTCCAGGTCAGCTGGGACTGAGGATACTGCTGAGGCAGTATTAACAGCCCCTGAGAGGAGAATGAATTGTGGCCATTACTCAAGAGTGACACCTAGTGGCCAGATTCAAGACCCATGATTGGAGGGTTCCAGAAGGTGCCCTGGTGCATGGTGTTTTCATGTTTTTTTGTTATAATCTGCCAAGGGTAAGCTTTTTGGATCCGCAGACTATAAATGATTTAAAATAAATAAATACTTATAGAACATGGACTATCATTCAAACATTCTAAATAGACTTTTAACATTCACAATATTTTCAACATTTTTAAAGGATGGTCAAATTTGGAAAAAATCTCCGACTAAATTGTCAGAGAAAACTCGCCATTTGTAATCCTAGTCCTGTTCATTTTCATTTTATCCTTGGTGCTTCCCATCATGAATAATGCATTTTATATCAGCTTGGAAGCCTAACATTCCATTTTCGTGGAGACCGCACCCTGTTGATTTTACAAGCCCAGTGGTTAAAGCAGAGGGCCGGGAATCAGGGAAGCCAGGGTTCAAGTCTTGCTTTTGATGCTCCTCATCGCCTTGTGAAAGTCACTTTTGCAATGCACTTTGTCTGCCTCTTCAAGGGCCAACTGCAAGTTCTACCACTAGTTGAAAATGCGGGAGCTAGATTGATTATATAGGCTGTCAGCGTGGTGAGCAGGTTATTCCACATTTCAAAGAACTACCCTGGCTTCCAGGATACATTTCAAAGTACTGATGCTGACCTATAACACGATTTAATCTGCCCACCGGGTTCGCTTGCACATATGTCCCCATTAAGAGAATGCCTTGCAGACATTTCTTTTGATTTGACTAAAACAGTGATAGTTGGAGACTTTTTAATCTTCGGGTGGGCAAACTTCTTTTTATTGTGTCCATGGAAGCTTTGAATTGTAAAAACTCATCGGGCAGGAGATGCTTTGGATTTGGGATTTAGTAATCTGAATGTCCTTAAAATCAATCCGAGTGCAACTGATATTTATGCTGTCCCATGGTCAGATCACAGTGTTATTTCATTCAGTATTTCTACTTGTATCAGACAGGAACAGCAGGAGATAAAGCAAGTGAACGTGGAAAGACTAAGTCATATTGATAGTGATAAATTAAAAAAAAACATTCCCTCAAGAATCAGAGAAAATGCAATTTATAAACGTGGACAGTGCTGTGGAAAGTTGGAATATTATCATCTTAAGTGTTATTGATTCTGTAGCCCCCTTAAGGCAAATTAAATTAAAATCTAACAAGGAGCGTAAGAGTTTTCTGTGGTATACTGAGGAAGTGAGAATTTGTAAAAGAGAATTAAGACAGAAAGAATATGGAGAAAGAACAAATCTACTTCTAACTTGACAGGGCACATTTAACAAAATATTAAAGAATGGTTAATAGCACTAAAAAGCAATTTTATTGTAAAAAGAGCCATGCTACTGGGTCTGAATGTAGAATTTTATTTCGGGCTGTTAAGAGCTTGACTAATAATGTACCTACCATCTTTTAGTTGTGAGTAATATGCACAGTATTGTAAGGATAGAATTGATACTATTTGTAATCAGTTTCCTCCACTATTAGACTCTGTAGTTACCGTAATACCCTCTCATCCTTTGGAATCAAAGTGAGAATCATTTTTTTGGATGTGAGATTCAAGTACAACAGATTATTTAAAAAATGAATCCAGCCTACTCTAAGCTGAATCCAGCCTCCATTAGTTTACTAAAACTAGCAATCGAGGATGTCTCCCCCCTGTGTTCCTAAACTTGTGAATCTCTCACTAGGTGAAGGCCACGTAACGGACGATGTCAGAAAGGTGACAGTGAGGCCATTGCTAAAGGATGAGAAATCGGACAAAGTTTTACGTACGAGTTATCGACCAATTTCAAGTGCATCATTTCTAGCAAAATCCACTGCGTCCCTGGTTCCGACTCAATTGACCGAGCACTTGGAAGGATTTTCCCTGCTTTGTGCAAGCCAGTTTGGTTTCAGAAAAAAAAAACCCAGCAGCGCAGAAACTCTTTCTGTTGTCGCTTTTTTGACACAGCTTGGTGCGGCTTCGACAGTGACCAGAAACATCTCCCGCTACTGTTAGATGTCGCTTTTGACGCGACCACTCATAAAACTCTTACCAGTCGCTTGAGAAAACTGGGACTCACTGGCACTGTGCCTAAATGGTTTGGATCATTCCTGACTAATAGATCGCAGCAGGTACGTTTTGGGGGAAAAAAAAAACCCCCATCTGACTGGATGCAAATAAATACAGGTGTCCCTCGGGGGTCGGCGTCATCCGCCATGTTTTTTTATATCGATTTGATCCCCTTGTGCAAATTACTTAACGGTTTAGGACTAAAATTTTTCATTCATGCGGACGATGTACAATTTCTCATCCCGATAATAAAAAAAAATTCCTTCTCTTCCATAATGTAATACTTAAAAATGTATATAGAAGCAATTAGTAAGTGGATGTGGCATAATCGATTAGCACAAAAGTTTTCTAAAATAGACTTTTACGAGCAAAAGATCTAGATGGGAACCTAAAGTTAGAATTTTGTGGAGCCTTTATCCCGATATTAACCACTTTTCGTGCTATGGGAATCTAATTTTTCTATGAAGGCTCATATCAGAAATCAGACGAAGTCAGGCTCCGTGAAATTAATAAATGCTGAGACAATTGCAACCCCCGTCTAGACAAAGAGGATTTCAGGACAGTCCTACGACTGGGACTATCGTAATTCATTACTGTTAGGTGCTCCAAGCTCTACAAAACGATCTTCACCCTGTTACAAAATGCTGTGGCGCAGATGCTGGCTGGTAAGAGAAAATATGATCGCATTACGCCAGTTCTGGCATCACTGCACTGGTTGCCTATGAAGGGAGGAGAAATAGCCTAGTGGTTAGAGCAGTGGGCTATGAACCAGACCAGGATTCGAGTCCCACTGTCGCTCCTTGTGACCTTGGGCAAGTCACTTTACCCTCCATTGCCTCAGGTACAAAAACTTAGATTGTAAGCCCTCTGGGGATAGAGAAATACCTCCAGTACCTGAATGTAAACCGGTTTGATATCTCGATTGAGATCAAATGTCAGTATATAAAAATAATAAATCAAGGATACAGGGTAAAGTTCTAATGTTAATGCACAAGCTATCAATGAAAATGCACCATGGCGAGGTGCTTTGTTACAAATCACCGACGTGATATATTTGATGAGCGGCGGTATATAAAAACCAATAAATAAAATAAAATAAAAATAAATAAATATATACACCATCGTAGGTCTTTACGAGCTCAGGATGAAGGCCTCATAGAGGTCCCATCAAGGCGACGGGCACATGCTGGCGAGGTCAGGGACCGACTGCTCTTCAGAGCGGGGTTCAGTGTTGTTGAATGCCAGCGCAGATAACGAGTCACGTTAGACACTAATACATTTAGGGGAATTCCTAAAAACGTGGTGATTTAGGCAGGAATTTGAAGAGCACTCATAAAAGGAGGAGAGAATTTTGCTGTGTATTTTCTTGCTGTAAACCGCTACCATCATTGGGAGGTGGCGGGGTAGCAAAGTTTTTAAAAATAAGCAAAACATTACTAGAAGAGAGGCCCTTGTAGCTGAAGGAAGTGCTTCCTCTCAACCATTGCATTCAGCAGGTAAATGACGGCTCCGAGTCCCTTCTTTTGGGGATTTGTCGATTACAAGTGATTCGGTTGTTGCACCTTCACTCTGGAATGAACGTCTACCAGAGACCAGGGAGAGACTGACTTTACAACTTTTAAAAGAGAATTCAAGACCTTTTCATTCAAGCTTTTCAAGGCTTTTCCTTAACCGTACAGCCCTCTCTTTTTTCACCTATTTAACATTTTGTGAACTAGTTACTGTTTAATGGTCTGTGTTTGCAATTGCCTCATTAATTTGTAGTTTAAACATGAATTAGTGCACTCACTGGAAACCTCAATCCGCCTACAACAAATGGCACTGCAGGAAGCAGAGTAATCATATTTTTTAAATAAATAAATCTTGGACATTGATGTCATACAACATTGCAATGCAAGCGTTCAGCGTGTTGCTGAGGCGTGATGTGATTTGTCCGAGGCCGCGTGCGCCGCTGGCGCCACCGGTTCTGCTCGTCGCTGCCCCGTTTCTCCTATCCATGCTGTGCTCATGTTATGCTTGCCGGCGGCTTACAGGTGTTTCCAGGAACAGGGACTGGAGGCGCTTATGATGCACGGGGACACGTAGCCAAAGTCAAGTATTAATATGCATTTCTCCTTAGAGAAACAGATTTAAAAAGAAATTCTATGCTTTTGTGTTCCAAACTATACAATCACAGGGGAATGGAACCCAATGAAACATTAAAAAAAAAAAAAAAAAACCAAAAAACCCCAGACCCAGATTGTTTTATTTGTTTTGTATTGTGTCTCTGGATCAGGAGCCTGTGTTGCCTTTCAGCAAACAGCACAGGGTTAAAGGGCTCCCAGTGACAGAGCAAATGAATGGGTCTTGGTGGCCCACCCCAGAAACAATACAAGCAGGCAGGATCCGGAGGGGGGGAGGACGACAGGCTGTGACGGGAGAAATTCAATTAGCGCCAGCCTTCGGCCCCGTGCCGGCCTTCTAATTCGATTACAGCAGGCAGGCAGGGCCTCGGCGAGTGGAGAATCCGTGTGCGTATGTGTGGCCACGAGCAGTCAGCCCAGCGACGTCTGCCTGGAAATAAGAAAGTGTATGGGGGGGGGGGGGGAGGGAGGGCAGAATTCCAACTCTTTATTTCAAAGCTTTTGAGCTGGAATATAATTGCCGCCTTCTGCCGCATAAAACCCGTCTACTCTTGTTGAGGCTTCTTTCCGTTCTGCAGGCCTCGGTGAGAAGTGGGGTTTTTTGTGGTTTGGGTGATACCATCCCTGCAGTGACCAAAGGGAGAACGAAGGTGTGGGAAGCAGGAAGGGTGACCTGAAAATGAGACGGGAGCCCGGAGACTCGGCGGCCAGGGTTCTGTGCTGCCAGGCGGACGGCCCAGCTCCGATTCACAAGTCAGGGCCTTCTCCCTGGGGCCAGTTAGGGCCGGGGCTGGTAGGTGAGCATTGTTCACAGCCTCTGTAGGGGGAGGGAGTCTCGGCTGTTGCTCACCAGTGACTCCTAATGGCCAGATTCAGGATCCACGTTAGTTGGGTCCAAGAGCTAAGCACGATTAGTGCGACTCTTGGTTGTGGACTATCACTGCAATGCCTGGGCTAAGTTCAGAGGGGGATCTAAACACAGAGGAGGAACCCTGGGTAGTTGTGAACAAAAGCTCAATAAAGGCTGATTCTGACTGAGCTGGAAATCCAAAGGAGCAGGAGGAAACTGAAAATAAAAAATGCAGGTGGCAGAGGAGGGGGCATGAAACAGGTCTGGTGGCCAGAATCCAGTAACAGGAATCATCAGATTCAGTTTATATTTCCATAAAAGTCATAAGAACTGCCATACTGAGTCAGACTGAGGTTCCATCAAGCCCAGTAACCTGTTTCCAACAGTGGCCAGTCCAGGTCACAAGTACCTGACAAGTACCCAAACATTAAATAGATACCAGGCTACGAATGCTGGCAATAAGCAGAGGCTATTCCCTATTGATTAATAACAGTTTATGGACTACTCCTCTAGGAAGTTATCCAAACTTTTTTAAACCCAGCTACACTAATTGCCTTAACCACATCCTCTGGCAACAAATTCCAGAGTTTTATTATGTGCTGAGTGAAAATAAAATGTTCTCCAATTTGTTTTGAATGTGCTACTTGCTAACTTTATGGAGTGCCCCCTAGTCCATGTATTATCTGAAAGAGTAAATAACAGATTCCCATTTACCCATTCAAGTCTTTTCGTGATTTTGTAGTCCTCTAGCATAGCCTCCCTCAGCTGTCGCTTCTCCATGCTAAACAGCCCTAATGTCTTTAGCCTTTCCTCATAGGGCAGCTGAGATTCAATGCCAAGAAGTGCAGAGTCATGCATATGGGGTGTGGAAATCCGAATGAACTGTATTCAATGGGGGGAGAAAGGCTGATGTGCACGGAGCAGGAGAAAGACCTTGGGGTGATAGTGTCTAACGATCTGAAGTCGGCGAAACAATGTGACAAGGCGATAGCTAAAGCCAGAAGAATGCTAGGCTGCATAGAGAGAGGAATATCGAGTAAGAAAAGGGAAGTGATTATCCCCTTCCACAGGTCCTTGGTGAGACCTCACCTGGAATATTGTGTTCAGTTCTGGAGACCATATCTCCGAAGGGACAGAGACAGGATGGAGGCGGTCCAGAGAAGGGCGACCAAAAAGGTGGAAGGTCTTCATCAAATGACTTATGAGGAAAGATTGAAGAATCTAAATATGTACACCCTGGAGGAAAGAAGGAACAGAGCTGATATGATACAGACTTTCAGATACTTGAAAGGTTTTAATGATCCAAAGACAACGACAAACCTTTTCTGTTGGAAAAAAATCAGCAGAACCAGGGGTCACGATTTGAAGCTCCAGGGAGGAAGACTCAGAACCAATGTCAGGAAGTATTTCTTCATGGAGGGTGGTGGATACCTGGAACGCCCTTACGGAGGAAGTGGTGAAGACCAGAACTGTGAAGGATTTCAAAGGGGCGTGGGATAAATACTGTGCATCCATAAAGTCTAGAGGATGTAAATGAAGAGAAGAGGCATGGGGGAGGATTGCGGGAATGACAGCTACTACCTGGAGACAATACCCTTATTCAATAAACATACTCACTATTAATGTGACTCCAACATTTGTCTATGCTTCAACGGCAAGAGGAAATGTGGAAAAAAGGATTTGCATTCACAAAAAAGCAGGGGAGTAGCTTGCTTGATGCGACGGTTACTACTCCAAACCAAATAAGTCTGATACTTCACTTTCAATGCATATCCAGCATAGCTCTCTGCTTCAACAGCAGGGGGGAAAGAGGAAAAGAGGGTTTATATTCAGACAACAACTAACAAGGACTGAATTACATAGTTTGGGTAAACAAATAAGTATGGCTGTAGCTTGCTTGTTACAGCGGTTACTACCCCGAATCAATTAAGCCTGATACTCCACTTGGAATACATATCCAGCGCAGCTCACTGCTTCAACGACAGGGGGAATAAAGAAAAGAGGATTTATATTCAGATAACAACCAACAAGGACTGAATTGCACAGGCTGGGTAAACAAATCAGAGTGGGAGTAGCTTGCTTATTGCGGCAGTTACTACCCCTAACCAATTATATGGATTGAAAGACACTACCTTGGCATGGTTTAGATCATTCTTATCTAATAGATCTTTTAAAGTAAAAGTGGGCACAATTGAATCAGATAAAATAGAGTTGCAGACATGGGTTCCACAGGGCTCTTTGTTGTCCCCAACACTTTTTAATGTATATATGGCCCCGTTATGTAGATTCTTATCAGGACTAGGGCTGGTTCATTATTTATTTGCAGATGATGTCCAAATTATCAGGCCAATACAGTAAAGTGCGGCCGCAGTTACCCTGCTTCTAACCCGCTTTTTACCCACAATTTGGCCGTGTTAGTCCAACCCGCGATTCACTATCCCCTTTAACCCATCCTTACCGCCTCTTTAAATCAACGGGTAACCCTTTCCGCCCGCGGCATGTATATGAGATGTAAACGATCGGATTAGCTATTCCCTCCCATACAGTAACGCGCGGCCTGATTATCGCTTTTTAAACCTGCAGTTTTGCCGCGTGTTTAACCTGTTAATTTACCGCCTACCCCTACCCCTGCATTAGTGTGGAGCGTCAGGCAAGCCGAGATGAAATTTCATGGGCCACGGAGCAGCCCCAGCCAGCCCCGCTTCACTGCCTGACTCCCTAACTCCCCGGGACAAGACCAAGCAAACTTTCCGCCAGCCCCCGCTCACCTGCCCTGGCCGCGCCCATGGATGCCGATCTCCCGCGCTGACAGCTCCTGAGCAGCCCCAGGGGCTGACTGACCCCCTAACTGACCCCCTAACTCCTCCCCCTCCAGGACTCCTTCCTCTCAACAGGCCAGGCCATCCTCTCCCTGAGCCCCAGTCACCCCCTGACGCCCCCCCCCCAACTCCCCCCAAACTTTCCGCCAGCCCCCGCTCACCTGCCCTGGCCGCGTCCATCTCCCGCGCTGACAGCTCCGGAGCAGCCCCAGTCCTCTCTCCCCTCCTCCCGGGGGCAGCCGGCGGCGAGAGCGGCTTCGGCAGCCCGGGGCGGATCGGGCGCCCCCCATGGCTCCCTATTCTCTAAAAGGTAATGCGTGCACGCCGTGACCTCGGACGTCCAGCCGAGCGCTCAGGTCACGGCGTGCGACGTCCGAGGTCACGGCGTGCACGCATTACCTTTTAGAGAATAGGGAGCCATGGGGGGCGCCCGATCCGCCCCGGGCTGCCGAAGCCGCTCTCGCCGCCTCCGGCAGGGGAGAGAGGACTGGGGCTGCTCCGGAGCTGTCAGCGCGGGAGATGGACGCGGCCAGGGCAGGTGAGCGGGGGCTGGCGGAAAGTTAGGGGGGGAGTCGGGGTGGCTGGGGCTGAGGGGGAGGATGGCCTGGCCTGTTGAGAGGAAGGAGTCCTGGAGGGGGAGGAGTTAGGGGGGTCAGTTAGGCGGTCAGTCAGCCCTTTTCCTGTATCCACTTCCTGACATTTGAAATGACAGGTACCAGCGCACCCAGGATACTGTATAGGCGCTGTATAAGCGCCTATACAGTAAAATGGATTGCGCTTCATGGACGCGCGTTGGACGCGGCTTGCATTTGCATGCCATTTAAATACTGAATCGAGCGGTAGGTGAGCCGGACTGTGCGTGCAGCAAACGCGGGTGCGCCCAGCACTAACGCAGCTCTTCCTTGCGCTCCTTACTGTATCGGCCTGTTTGTTACCCAGTAATGATTTTCTTCAATCAGCCCTAAAACTTTGGGAAGTATACTTTTCATCAATAAAACAATTATTGTCTCATATGTCACTTTCTTTAAACAGCTCAAAAACAGAAATATTGTACATGAGCAACAAAGTTACAGAGAAAATAGACTTAGAAATAAAGTCTCTTTTACCATTATATAAAATTAACTATGAAGCAAGAGATCTGGGCCCTATCTTAGATGCAGAATTAAATATGAAAGCAACAATCAAAGCAGTAAATAAAGAAGGTTTCTATAAATTACAGATTTTAAAAAAATTGAAACCTTTTTTACATATTGGGGGTTTTCGTACGGTACTGCAGGCACTTATTTCACCAAAGTTAGATTACTGTAATGCCCTTTTGCTAGGAGTACCAAGTTCGATTTTGCGCCCCCTACAGTTGCTACAAAATGCAGCAGGACGTTTATTAACCAATAAGAGGAAGTACGACCACATATCACCTGTCTTGAAGGAACACCATTGGTTACCGATTCACTCTAGAATTCATTATAAATGCTTATTACTTATTCATAAAACAGTGTATGGTGACAATTCAGAATGGGTAAATGCTTCACTTTGGATACACACACCTGCCCGCAATTTGAAATCTTTGGGGAAAGCATTGCTTACAATTCCTTCACCAAAAAATAGCACATTTCAGCTCAGTCAGAGAAGGATTTTATCCTTGGCGGGCCCAAAAATTTGGAATGCACTGCCTGTACCAACATCCAGAAGTTTAAAAAACTAATAAAACGTGACTATTTGAGCTGGCTTTTAATGAATTAAACACTTAGCAGGTAATATCTGATTTAATCTATTGTAAGTATTTAACGAGTTCTATTACTTAGTTTTATTAAAGTGTTTTAAGTTTTAGTATTTAATTGTATTAGTAAGAATTTTAAATATAGAAATGAAACAGGTTAGGGTAGTAACAGATGATCTGAGGAAGGTGATAGGATGTTTTAGACTTATGGATACCAGTGGTGAATAATTTTAGATAAAGATTAGCTAATAATTTTACTTTGTATTAATATATAATGCTTGTGTTGTTGTTTTTTATGCTTGGTTATATTTTATGTGATTATGTTTTAATGGAAATGTATTGATGTATTGTTAACCGACTTGATTTCTTTTGAGGAAGGTCGGTATATAAATACCTGTAAATAAATAAATAAATTAATTAATTAAGCTAGATATTTCACTTAGATGCAGCTCCAGCACTGCTCTCTACATCAATGGCGGGGGTGGAAGGTAACTAGAACCAAAAAGTTACTAATAAGGGCCAAGAGTAACAGATAAGTAATAGAAAAAAATTAAGTGTGAAAGCTTGCTGGGCAGACTGGATGGACCGTTTGGTCTTCTTCTGCCGTCATTTCTATGTTTCTATATTCCATGCCCTTTATCATTTTGGTCACCCTTCTCTGTATTTTCTTCAGTGCAACTATATCTGTTTTCAGGTGCGGCGACCAGAATTGCACTCAGTAGTCGTGGTGCAGTCTAACCATTTAGCAATACAGAGGCATTATGACATCCTCCATTTTATTTGCCATTCCCTTCCTAATAATTCCTAACATTATTTGCTTTTTTGACCGCCACAGCACACTGAGCCTACAATTTCAATGTAATATCGATTATGACACCCACATCTTTTTCCTGGGTGGTAGCTCCTAAAATAAAATGGAACCTTACCATGTAACTTCAGCATGGGTTATTTTTCCCTATATGCATCAACTTGCACTTATCCACATTAAATTTCATCTGCCATTTGGATGCCCAATCTTCCAGTCTCGCAAGGTCCTCCTGCAATTTATCACAATCCACTTGTGATTTAACTACTCTGAATAATTTGTGTCATCTGCAAATCTGATCACTTCACTCGTCGTACCTCTTTCCAGAACATTTATAAATATATTAAAAAGCACCGGTCCAAGTACAGATCCCTGAGGCACTCCACTGTTTACCTTTTTCCACTGTGAAAAAAGACCATTTAATCCTACTCTCTGTTTTCTATATTTTAACCAGTTTACATCTGGTCTGTGCTTCTAAGATGGTATTTTTTAACATTGTCCACGCCTGTTGTACACTCTTAACCTTTGTAGCTGCACCTTTCAGTTTCTTTCCATTTTTCTCATTTTATCAAAGTTTCCCTTTTGAAAGTTTAGTGCTACAGCTGTGGATTTACTTATTGTCCCCCTTCAGGTCATTAATTCAGATTTGATCTTATTATGATCACCACTGCCAAGTGGTCCCCACCACTGTTACCTCTCTTACCAAATCCTGCAGTCCACTGAGAATTAAATCTAAAATAGCTCCCTCTCTCATTGGTTTCTGAACCAGTTGCTCCATGAAGCGGTCATTTATTCCATCCAGGAACTTTATCTCTCTAGCAAGTCCTGATGTTACATTTACCCAGTCAATATTGGGGTAATTGAAATCTCCCATTATTACTGCACTGTCAAATTTGGTTAGCTTCCCTAATTTCTCTTAGCATTTAATTGTCTTTTCATCATTTTTGCGGGTGGACTATTCTCTTCCCCAATACACATGGAATTTCTACCCATAAAGATTCGATTGTACATTTAGTTTCATGCAGGATGCTTATCCTGTTGGACTCTGCCATCTCGGACATAAAGCGCCACCGTCCACCAAAATGCTCCTTTCAATCATTGCAATATAATTTGTACCCCGGTATAGCACTGTCCCATTGGTTATCCTCTTTCCACCATGTCTCTGAGATGCCAATTAAGTCTATGTCATCATTCACTGCTCTACATTCTAATTCTCCCATCTTACTTCTTAGACTTCTGGCATTAGCATACAAACATTTCAAAGTGTGTTTTTTGTTTGTATTAACATTCTGCTTTTCATTTGACAGGGATAAATTGGAATCTTTTAGCTCAGGTGAGTTTTTAATTATAGGCACTTGGACTTCTTTTCTTATTATTGAAACCTCTCTGTTGGGATGCTGTAACTCTAACTCTTCATTAGTATCCTTCGAAGATACCTCCCTCCAAACCATGCACTGCTGAGCGACTGTGGGCTTTCCCCTTTGATTTAGTTTTAAAGCTGCTCTCTCTCCTTTTTAAAGGTTAGCGCCATCAGCCTGGATCTACCCTGGTTAAGGTGGAGCCCGTCCCTTTGGAAAAGACTCCCCCCTTCCCCAAAAGGCTCCCCATGTTACGGGAGCGCTGGGGAGCAATCCTGATTCCGGGGGAGTTGTGTGCCCTTGGACCTCGCTGCGACTGCAGAGAGCTCCGTAGAAGCACCGAGGCAGGTGAGACGTATCCAAGCACAGGCGGACAGGCTGAAGACCAGGGACTCTGGCCTCCGCCGAACCTGACGCATCAGAAGAGACCCAACAATGCAATACTGGTCTATGGGGTAGCCCTCCGGCCACTCGATAGTCCTTTCGGACCTGCCATACGGGAATGGCAAATGCATCAGGATGATCAGAGGTCGAGGACGGAGGATCCAGGAGCAGTCCAACTCCATGACTGACTCCTTGCGAAGGCAGTGAAGGTCTGAAGGCTGAGCCCCTTTTGTAGGGCTGAAGAAGAACACCCAGGATGACATCACTAGGAGGAGCCAGAAGGACTGGCCCTTTCAATCGGCTGAAGAGCCGTGGCCCAACGCCTGGGGAGGCAGGACCAGGGACAGTGGCAACCATGCTGCGAAGAGGAAGCTGGAGGTGGCACTCCCTGTCACAGGAGGGCCCTGGCAAGAGCGGCTCCATGCCGCAGAGGAAATGGCGTCAGTGGCCTCCGGGCCACGAAGAGGAAGAAGGATGTCGGCGGCTCTTGCCGCGAGAGAAGCTGGGGGCAGCTCCAGCCACTAAAGAAACCACGGTGGCCCACTGGGCTGCAGAGGAAGGAGGACAGCGGCTGGCCCGCTGCGGAGCATGGCGGCGGCAGCCCCAACTGCCGCAGAAAGAACAACAGTGTCAGTGGCCTCCAGGCCATACAGGCTGGACGACGGCAGCTCTGAATGCCACGTAGCGCAGAAGACGGCAAGGAAGCAGGCAGCTGGAGGTGAGAGGCTGCTCGTGGCCTAGCGGCGAGCAGAATCGTAACACCCCAGTTCCTAACAAAACTGAATCCCTCTTCCCTGCACCATTGTCTCATCCACGCATTGAGACTCTGGAGCTTTGCCTGCCTCTGGGGACCTGCACATGGAACAGGGAGCATTTCAGAGAATGCCACCCTGGAGGTTCTGGATTTAAGCTTTCTACCTAAGAGCCTAAATTTGGCTTCCAGAACCTCCCTCCCACATTTTCCCATGTTGTTAGTGCCCACATGTACCAATACAGCTGGCTGCTCCCCAGCACTGTCTAAAATCCTATCTATGTGATGCATGAGGTCCACCACCTTCGCACCAGGTAGGCATGATACCAGGCGATCCTCACACCCACCAGCCACCCAGCTGTCTACATTCCTAATAATCGAATCACCAACTATGATGGCCAGCCTAACCCTTCCCTCCTGGGCAGTAGCCTTGGGAGACACAGCCTGTTTCCAATAGTGGCCAGTTCAGGTCACAAGTACCTGGCAAGATCCCAAACAGTAAATAGATCCCATGCTGCTATTGAGCAGTGATAAATAGTGGCTATTTCTTAAGTCTACTTGGTTAATAATAGTTTATGAACTTCTCATGGATTACAAACTGGTTAAAAGATAAGAAACAGAGAGTAGGATTAAATGGACAATTTTCTCAGTGGAAAAGGGTAAATAGTGAGTGCCTCAGGGATCTGTACTTGGATCAGTGCTTTTCAATATATTTATAAATGATCTGGAAAGGAATACGACGAGTGAGATAATCAAATTTGCAGATGATACAAAATTATTCAGAGTAGTTAAATCACAAGCAGATTGTGATATATTTTAGGAGGACCTTGCAAAACTGGAAGATTGGGCATCCAAATGGCAGATGAAATTTAATGTGGATAAGTGTAAGGTGATGCATATAGGGAAAAATAACCCTTGCTGTAGTTACACAATGGGCCCTATTTACTAAGCATTTTTTCCACAGACACAAAATAGGAGAAAACCTTTAGTAAATAGGTCCCAATGTTAGGTTCTATATTAGGAGTTACCACCCAGGAAAGAGGTTTAGATGTTATAGTGGATAACACATTGAAATCGTCGGTACAGTGCGCTGCGGCAGTCAAAAAAGCAAATAGAATGTTGGGAATTATTAGAAAGGGAATGGTGAATAAAACGGAAAATGTCATAATGCCTCTATATCACTCCATGGTGAGACCGCACCTTGAATACTGTGTACAATTCTGGTCACCACATCTCAAAAAAGATATAGTTGTGATGGAGAAAGTATAGAGAAGGTTGACCAAAATGATAAAGGGGTTAGAACAGCTCCCCTATGAGGAAAAACTATAGAGGTTAGGATTGTTAAGCTTGGAGAAGAGACGGCTGAGGGGGGATATGATAGAGGTGTTTAAAATCATGAGAGGTCTAGAATGGGTAGATGTGAATTGGTTATTTAAGCTTTCAGATAATAGAAGGACTAGGGGGCACTTCATGAAGTTAGCATGGGGCACATTTAAAACTAATTGAAGAAAGTTCTTTTTCACTCAACACACAATTAAACTCTGGAATTTTTTGCCAGGGGATGTGGTTAGTGCAATTAGTGTAGCTGGAATTAGAAAAGGTTTGGATAAGTTCTTGGAGGAGAATTACATTACCTGCTATTAATCAAGTTGACTTAGAAAATAGCCACTGCTATTACTAGCATCAGTAGCATGGGATAGACTTAGTTTTTGGGTACTTGCCAGGTACTTGTAGCCTGGATTGGCCACTGTTGGAAACAGGATGCTGGACTTGATGGACCCTTGGTCTGACCCAGTATGGCATGTTCTTATGTTCTTATCCTCCAGAAACTAGTCTAAACCTTTTTAAAACTCAGTTATGCTAACTGCCTTAACTACATTCTTTGGCAATGAATTTCCAAGCTTAATTGTGCGTTGAGTGAAAAAGAATTTTCTCTGATTTGTTTTAAATGTGCTACATATTAACTGGGTGTCCCCTAGTCTTGGATAAGTATTTACCTGGCTAAGTACATAGCTGGATATCTTGGGGGCAGGCAATGGACAGATTGGGGCGGGACTAGTTATCTGGTTACCTTAACTGGATATGTGCTGATATTCAGACTTATCTAGTTAAGTTATCCACATGTTTATTCACCCATTCAAAAAATATTAAATAGATTGATGAGGCAAGACTTCCCTTATCTAAATCCATGCTGGCTACATTTCATTAAACCTTGTCTTTCTATATTTTCTGTGATTTTTTTCTATAGTATAGTTTCCACAATTTTTCCCAGCACTGAAGTCAGACTCACCAGCCTATAATTTCCCGGATCACCACTGTATCCCTTTCCTTTCTCCAGTTACAATGTGAACCGGCATGATGTACCCACTAATGCCGGAATAAAAAAGTTTTTAAATAAATAAATAAATAAATAAATAAAGATCAGCATTACATTGACCCTCCTCAAATCTTCAAGTACAAAAGATGATTTTAATGATAGGTTACAAATTATACTAGCAATAGATCTATAATATTATGTTCTAGTTCTTTCAGAACTCTGGAATGTAAACCATCTGATCCAAGTGATTTGCTACTCTTTAGTTTGTCAATCTGCCCTATTACATCTTCCAGGTTCGCCATTATTTTATCAGTTCTTACAAATCATCACCATTAAATACCATTTCCGGCATGGATATCTCTCCAATATCCTCTTCAGTAAACATCAAAGCAAAGAATTAATTTAGTCTTTCTGCTATGGCCATATCTTCTCTAAGTGCCCTGTTAACCCCTCAATCATCTAACAGTCCAATGACTCCTTCATAGGCTTTCTGCTTTGGATATATTTTAAAAAGTTCTGTTATGAGTTTTTGCCACTATGGCCAGCTTCTTTTCATATTATCTTTCTGCCTGCCTTATCAATGTTTTACATCTAATGTGCTAATGCTTATGCTTTTTCCCATTTTCTTTTCCAATTTTTGAAAGAAGTTCTTTTGGCTAAAATAGCCTCTTTCAGCTCATCATTAAACTATGCTACAAATTATTTGATCTTCCTGCCACCTTTTTTGCATGGAATATATCTGTTCTGGGCTTCCAAGATGGTGGTCCAGATTTTCAAAAGCCTACACAGGTAAATCCAGCGGATTTACACATGTAGGTGGGCTTACACCTGCCGGGCCTATTTTAAGAAGGCTCGGCCATGCATTTAAAGCCCCGGGACATAAGTCCCAGGGCTTCGGGAAAGAGGCGGGGCAGTCCGGGGGCTGGGGTGGGTCAGAGGCTACCAGCACTGCGGCCATTTGCTGCTGTGCTGAGGGATTGCTGAGGGATTGCGTGCTTCAAGCAGATACAAGTGGTAAGTTATACATTTTGGGAGGGCTAGGTTAGGGGAAGGGGTAGGAAGGTTAGATTAGCGGGTAAGGAAGTTCCCTCCCAGGCCAATCCTAAATTGGAGCGGCCTGGGAGGAAACATGGGAAGGCTGTGCATGTTATAAAATTGGGTGCCCATGTGCGCACACTGAGTAGCGCGCACAACTTTATAAAATCTATCCTGGTATTTTTAAACAATGTCCATGCCTGATGTAAACTCTTTTCTTCATTTTATCAAGGTTTCCATTTTGAACGTTAAATGTTAGAGCAATAGATTTATTCAATGTCCTTCCTCCTGTCATTAAGTCATATTTGATCACATTATGATCACTGTTGTTGATCAGCCCCTTTACTATTATCGCTTACACCAAATTCTTCATTCTAAGAATTTAGTTTAAAATGGCTCTCCCTCTCATTGGTTCCCAGACCAGCTGCTCCATGAAGCAGGCATTCATTTCATCTAGAAACTTTACCTCCTTAGCATGTCCTGATGTGATATTTACCCAATTAATATTCAGATAACTGAAATCTCCCATGATTACTGTGCTGCCAAATTTATTAGCTTCCCTAATGTCTGTTAGCATTTTATCATCTGTCTGTTCATTTTGGTCAGGTGGACGGAGGTATACCCCCACTGCTATACTCTTCTCCCATCTTACATGGAATTTCTACCCATAAAGATTCTACTGTGCATTTAGTCTCCTGCAGGATCTTTTATTCTGTTGGACTCTATGCCATCCCTAACAAAAATAGCCACCCTCCACCAAGTTGATCCACCCTATCATTGCGATATAATTTGTACCCCGGTATAGCACTGTCCCATTGGTTATCCTCTTTCCACCAGGTCTCAGAGAAGACAATTATATCTACCTCTTCATCCAGTGCTATACACTCTAACTCTCCCATCTTACTTCTTAGATTTCTGGCTCTAGCATACAGACATTTTAAGGTATATTTTTTATTTATATATATAGCTTTCATAGCAGTTAACAGGGATAATTTAGAATCTTTTAACTCAATCTGTTCTTTACTTATAGGCACATGGCTATTTTTGCTCTAATTTACCTGTTTCTTTAGCATCCTTTGAAGATACCTCTCTCCAAACCATGCACTGCTGAGTGACTGTCCATTTTCCCCCATGTTTTAGTTTAAAAACTGTTCTATTTCCTTTTTAAAGGTATAGCGCTAACAGCTTGGTTCCACCCTGGTTAAGATGGAGCCCTTCCTTTTGGAATAGGCTCCTCCTTCCCCAAAACGCCGCCCAGTACCTAGCAAAACTGTATAATAGTGGGGTATGCTTTAATACACAAACAATTCAATTTTCTTACAGGTAGCAACATTTTTCTGGGGTGAGCAGCCTTCTTGATAATTCAGCCAATGCTGCTTGAACGTGCTTTGCTTTTGGACTTGGCCATTAAAGCAGTCCTGTGCTTTTTCCCCTAACGTCTGCATATCAGTATCTTGAATTGAAAAAGTCAGGGCCCAACATTGGCTGTCATCTAAATCCAATTTCCCTTTTTACCTCCATTGTCAAAGTGGAGAGCAATGTTGCAGTTGTGTCAAAAGCATCAAGGTTAATTGGTTAAAGTTAGTAACTGCCACTCCGTGCAGGTTATCTCCATGCACCCATTTCTTCATGTCCAACCTCTGGCCTTTAGGGATATGCAGTGTTTATCCCATGCCCTTTTCAAGTTGTTTTTGTCCTTGCCACCTGCTCCAGAAGGACATTCTATTTTATTATTTTAATGTATTTATTTGTTTTTCTATACCGATGTTCATCATACATATCACACTGGTTTACAGAGTAACAGAGGGGTCTATCGATGTAGACTTCCTATTTTACATTGGAACTTTGCGAGCTCATTGAGCTTTGTAACATTATGTATCATTATACATTGTACAATGAACTTAGTAGCTTTTTCAATGAAATTAGTAACTTTTTACAATGAAATTAGTAACTTTTTACAGTGACATTTAGGTCCTTTAAGATAGCATCTTTGTGGCTGTCTAATGATTGGTCTGTGCATCCACCACCCACTCTGTAAATAAATATTTCCTGATATTGCTTTTGCGTCATTCCCCCTGGAGTTTCATTTCGTGCACCCTAGTTTTCCCTCAGAAAAGGTTCTTATGTTCTTACGATGTCGAAAGCAAATAGTGATTACTGAAAAGTGTTCCCTAATATGCAGCACAAATGCATTTCACAGGCTATCCCCTTTGCTAAAATTTCTGACTCAAGCTAGAGGCATGCTCCTTAAAATCAGAAGGATTCACATATTCGTTTGGCCCACAAGAGCTGACTCACTGGTAGATTCCATGTGAGATGCTTAGGATGGAAACTTTAATAATGCAATAAAGTAGCCCAGTCTGACGTTGTGATCCCAACATCATTTTTCATTATGCAAATTATCCAGCAGAGAACTACCTTTATTATCAAATTGATGATAATTTGTAAATTATGGTCACAAGAATTAAGCCAAACCTGGAAAGCAAGTAACTCTTCAACCACATTAATCCAAATAACAAAATGCATCTTCTATGTAGAGTTTCCACACATGGATTCTTTCCTTCCATTGAGACCTCAGTAACCAAGTTGACTCAAATTGTGAAACATAAAAATGTGCAGTATTGGGGGCCATGGCAACCTCCATTGTTGCTCCCCTTTTCCAAATGTAAAAGGAGCCCTCAAACAGAAAATAAATCGTCGACAAATCAATACATGCAAGGTCAGAAATAACGTCAGATTAAACTGATGTGGTATCGATCTTTTCTGTACCGTGTTCTTCACAGCTACCTGGGGTCTCCCATTTTATGGTCCTGTCTGGCCACCGCAGTGACGATCCTTGGTCAGGGGCCAGAGACTATGGCTCTCAATGCATCCAGGAACAAGGCTGAAGATAAATGGTTTTCTTTTTCAAAGATCTGCTTTTAGGGGTAGATTTTTAAAAACTACGCGTGCGCGCCGGTACACGCATATTATAAAATTGGCGACGGCACACACAAGGTGGGGGGAGGGGGTCATTTTTGTACACATTCATGCGGCAACGCATCGGAGGCCTTCCCCAGTTCCATCCCATTATGCTCCAATTTAGGAGCGGACTGGGAGGGAACCTTTCTACCCCCTACCCTAACCTCCCATCCCCTCCCCCTCTCCTCCCCACCCTCTAAAAAGCAAATTTAAATTTTTTTACCTTTTTTTTTTTAAGTTACTTCAGGGCCCAACAATGGCGCTATCCCAGACCGCCCCCCTGCCCTGCCCAAAACACACCCTCTGGCCCGCCCCTTTCAAGAGACCAGGCACTTGAGCACATCGTGGCCTTTACGTGTGTGGCTGGGCCTCTTGGAAGATTTTCCCGGCACGCGTAAGACCCAGCCACGTGCATAAAGGCCGAGATTTATGTGCACAGGGCATTTAAAATCTGCCCTTTAGTGCATTTCAAAAATGTGAACGTTACTATGAATTTCGATGTCTGTCTCGCCATCAGAGGAGCTGTCCAGAACATGGTGCTGAACTGCAGTAAAATGTATTGTACTAAATGCTAAGGTTTATTGATCATATTTGCTTCCGCCATGCCACCCTTAGCCAAGTCTGCTGAAGGCGAGGGCACCAGAAAATTGTCACTAGGATATGGTTCACTATTCCTATGGCCTGCAGCCCCTTAACTCTGCTTCACCATTTTAGGAATAGAATTAAGAGAAACAGACCAGTGCTTTGAGAAGAAAATGTATGTTTGATGCTTTGTATTATTGCAATGACTCTCTCTGGTAATAGAAAAACATTAGCCATTCAATCATTTTGTTCTATATTAAAGCAGCACTGTCTTATACAATTATGCCCTAAAAATTGTTAAAATGTCTTATTTCAGCCCTTGAAGTTGTTTTCAGTATTTTTATCCTGGATTTTCTGTCATATGAAATTTGAAGAGCTTTTCCTTTCAGATCAGTTGGCTAAGTCCCCCGAAGTAGCCTTCCGCCTGTGTTTCTACCCAACGCACTCCTCTCACCTCATCCTCACCATGCAGCCAACAGGAACTCACATTCCATAACACTCAAAAGGAAAGACGTGGCTACAGAGGGTAAAGCCTGAGAAGTGGAAGGACAATCTTCAAAGTCCTTCACCCAGGTCTGGCTGAAAATTTGCCCTCAGGCTTCTGTAGCAAGTTAGCTTTTAGCCAACTTAAGGGAGAGCTATTTCTGGGGGTTGTTTAGGGTAATGCATGTGGATTGGAATTTCAGATCTATGCATGCTGTTTGCCAGCTATGATCTGCCCACAAGAAAAGCAGGTACAAAGTCTATGGCTTCTTTGTATCTGTGGACTGTTTTCCCTTTGAAAATTAGGTACAAGGTTTGCACCTAGGCAGGCTGTTTCAAAATTGTCCCCTTAAAGCGAATCATACAAAAAGAAAGTATTCGCTAATAATTCTAAGGCATGGGGAAATGAAGGAACCTGCTTTGTTATCTAGGTGGAGGGGGTCAAGATCAGATTTAAACAGAGAACCTTGTCTGTCCATTCCTAATGCAATTCCACGGAGTCTACCCAATCTCAGATGTCACCGTTGCATCCTTACTACCAGGGCTGGGACCCTCTGTGCTTCTCCCTGGCCTTCCACAAATCTCTTACTGGTTTTGCCTTCATTGCCACCATTCAGTAAAGTCCGCAGGAGAGCAGGTGAACGCCTGCTCTCCCGGCGCGCGCACAGGCCACTCGCCTGTGCATGCGATACAGTATTTAAATGAGGCCCGGTGGCAGAAACAGGCAAAAGGAGGCGCTAGGGACACTAGTGTGTCCCTAGCGCCTACTTTTGGCCTGGAGCAGTGGCTCTCAGCGGGTTTGACAGCCGACGCTCAATTTTGCCAGCGTCTGTTCTCGAGCCCGCTGACAGCCACGGGCTCGGAAACCGGACGCCGGCAAAATTGAGCGTCCAGTTTTCGACCCGACAGCCGCCGGCCGACTTCACATTTTTTTTACTTTTTTTACTCTTTGGGACCTCCGACTTAATATCGCCATGATATTAAGTCAGAGGGTGCACAGAAAAGCAGTTTTTACTGCTTTTCTGTGCACTTTCCCGGTGCCAGCAGAAATTAGTGCCTACTTTTGCGTAGGCACTAATTTCTGAAAGTAAAATGTGCGGCTTGGCTGCACATTTTACTTACTCAATCGCGTGGGAATACCTAATAGGGCTGTCAACATGCATTTGCATGTTGAGGGCGCTATTAGGTTCGGCGGGTTGGATGCGTGTTTTCCGCTCCTTACTGAATAAGGGGTAAGGGAAAATGTGCGTCCAATGGCGGGTTAATAGTGCGCTCCATTGGAGCGCACTGTACTGTATCGGCCCGATTGTGAGGTCATTCCATGCATCCACCACTGTTTCCAGGAAGAAATAACTTCTGATGATACTCCTGAGTCTGCTCCCTTGGAGCCTCATAAGGACTCATCTGAACTTCCCTTCCACTGAAAAAGGTTTACTTCTTATGTATTATTCATACCTATGAAGTATTTGAGTGTCTCTCTCATATTCCCCCACCCTCCACCCCAGTCCATCTCCTTTAGTGTATACTGTGATTCTTCTAGCACCATATAAAGAAATCTTCTTTAAAAATCTTTATTAAAAAAAAAAAAATTGTTACGCAAACGCCACATTAAATTCCCATATGTCAAACCTCAAAATAATATTGCAATAAACCCTTGCACAATTCATTCATGAGCAAAACACAATAACTCCTCCTACTGTCAAATGTCAATCTCAAACTTAGAGTTCTCATTGATCCTTGTAGTTACCAAGAGAATGGATCTCATCTGGCCCCCATACCTTTGTTCACATTCAGTTTTAATACTTCCACGGGAACCTTCTTCGCTGTAAATGGAGTGATCTTTGCCTTGAAGCCAACCTTGAGAGATCCTTCGCCAATCCCCTTTTTCAGTGTTTATTATTTCTTCTTTGCCCTCATCACCCTCCACACTTTCCTCCTTTTTTTTCCTTTCAGTTTTACAATCCCACATCTGTCCCTCCTCCTTTCACTAACCCACCTGAGCATTTCAGAATGCCGAGTTTCGGTCTGTGGTCAAGAAACTTGCAAACAGTTATGGCTACTAACCAATCCCAGGTCAGCTTTCAAAATGCTCATTGACATCATAATGAAGGGATGGGGTCAAGAGGTGCTTTTCCATCTGTGGCCAGCATTTTAGTGAATTGGATCCCCAGTTCAAAAGCTATTGGAGGAGGGGCAGCTAGACAGATGGACACACAGACATGATGACTTTAGCATGCCAGTTTCTTTGCTGGAGGCTTGGCTAAAGAAGAGGCCTTGTTACTTGGTCTTACCGCCTTAGCTATTTTTATTTCTGCTTCCACCTTTGCTTTCCCAGCTACCTTCCCTGCTTTCCTCAGCCTTTCCAGATGTCAGCATCATCTCTAGATCATTCTTAGTTAGGACAAAAAAATGTATCACAGCCTGCAGACAATCCAGTATTCTCCAAGACCATTATGGCTACACCGTATTGAGTATTGAGAGTTTGTGTGCTTAATTATTTATTTATTTATTTATAGTTTTTATATACCGGGAGTTCCTGTATACAATACATATCACTCCGGTTCACAGTTAACAGAAGAACTACTGCCGGGGGGCAGTTTACATAGAACAGTTTACATGGAACAGTTTACATTGAACAAGACTTGAAACAAGTAAAAAAACACTAGATCTAAATAAATAGGTAAAAACCAAAAACTAAGCTCAACTTTAAGTAAATAAATAAATAAATAAATAAATAAAAAGGAAAGCTTTTGTGTCATCAATATCGTTTGCTGTATTATGTTTGCTTGTCTGTTATCGGCAAAGTTTCATATTGTGTCTGAGGATCACTCAATAAAAAGGAAAGCTAAGTAAATGTAAGTGTGTGCACCTGATTAAAAGAAATGAAAGGTAGATAGTTTTTTAGCATGTCTTTCTTTCCTACCTACTTACCCCCAACTCCCACTCACCCCTAGCTCATTCTTTGATTTGTAACCTCTTAACCTGTATAAGAGTATAAGAGACATTTTCACACCAAAAAATCTATCAAGGATTTATCTAAAACAAGGGAGTGACCCATCCCTTATCAACAGATTAATTATTGTCCCCTTGCAGGTCATTGCCAAATTAACATTAAATACACCACATAATTTTAAAGAACGTTCGTTTACACATTCCTACTCCCTTAGCAATGTAAGTTAACTAAGAACTCAATAATATTAAGATGCAGATAGTAGTCCAGCAACAAGATAGGGGTCTTCTAGTCTTTTTCTCTGAGTGACATATGTATGATTATCTACCAATTGGTGAGAGGTTGTATGTGTGCACCTGGTGCAAGTTGTTCCTGGTTGTCAGAGAACGAATCCGATCTCTGTAGGCCAGAGTGGCAGACTTGGAGGAACTGAGGCAGACAGATAGGTATGTAGAGGAGACCTTCAGGGACATAGTAGCCAAGTCCCAATACCATTCTGGTAGCCTTTATACTGCCTTGGAGGAACATGGTCAACTGAATGGAGAGCATCACCTTGGTGTAGTAGGAAGAGATGCATTATCCTCTTCAACCAGGAAGGAAGGGTTAGGTCGGCCATCATAGTTGGTGATTTGATTATTAGAAAATTAGATAAATGGGTGGCTGTTGGACATGAGGATTGCTTTGCAACTTACCTGCCTGGTGCGAAGGTAGTGGACCTCATGTGTTACCTAGATAAGATTTTAGACAGTGCTCTACAGGAGCCAGGTGTCATGGTACATGTGGGCACAATGACATAGGAAGGTGTGGGAGAAGGGTTCTGAAAGCTAAATTTAGGCTTTTAGGTAGAAAGATGAAATACAATACCTCCAGGGTAGCATTCTCACACACAGGACTCCAGAGGCAGGCAGAGCTCTGGAGTCTCAATTTGCATATGGGATGTCTCAATTTATGGATGGGATTCGTGCTGTTGTTCAGAAGCATTGAGGCATTCTGTTTTTCAGTAGTTACCTCTTTTCTATTCTCCCAATCTCTTTTATCTATTATCTTATATCGTCAACACTATCATTGCCATCAACACTATCATTGCTATCATTGCCATCAACTCTTCCATCTTTTCATGGCTGTTTGACTACAACAGCCCTGGACTACTCTCCTGCTTAGTGCCAGCCTCTGACCTTAGCTTTGGACTTCGCCTACATCTTGCTTAATATCATAAGAACATAAGAATTGCCATGCTGGGTCAGACCCAAGAGTCCATCAAACCTAGCATCCTGTTTCCAAAAGAGGCCAATCCAGGACAAGTACCTGTTAAGTACCCAAACAGTAAGTAGATCCCATGCTACTGATGCTAGTAATAGCAGAGGCCATTCCCTAAGTCAATTTGATTAATAGCAGTTAATGGACTTCTCCTCCAGGAAATTATCCAAATCTTTTTTTAAACCCAGCTAGACTAACTGCACTAACCACATCCTCTGGCAATAAATTCCAGAGTTTAATTGTGCATTGAGTGAAAAAGAATTTTCTCCGATTAGTCTTAAATGTGCTATTTGCTAACTTCATGGAGTGCCCCCTAGTCATTCTATTATCCAAAGGTGTAAATAACCGAATCACATCCACTCATTCAAGACCTCTCATTATTTTAAAGACCTCTATCATATGCCCCCTCAGCCGTCTTTTCTCCAAGCTGAACAACCCTAACCTCTTCAGCCTTTCCTCATAGGGGAGCTGTTCCATCCCTTTATCATTTTGGTCGCCCTTCTCTGTACATTCTCCAGTGCAATTATATCTTTTTTGAGAAGTGGCAACCAGAATTGTACACAGTATTCAAGGTGCAGTCTCACCATGGAGCGATACAGAGGCATTATGACATTTTCCGTTTTATTTACCATTCGCTTTCTAACAGTTCCCAACATTCTGTTTGCTTTTTTGACTGCTGCAGCACACTGAGCCGACGATTTTAAAGTATTATCCACTATGATGCCTAGATCTCTTTCCTGGGTGGTAGCTCCTAATATAGAACCTAACATTGTGTAACTACAGCAAGGGTTATTTTTCCATTAATGTAACACCTTGCACTTGTCCACATTAAATTTCATCTGCCATTTGGATGCCCAGTCTTCCAGTCTCGCAAGGTCCTCTTGCTTGCCACCTGCCCTGACCTCTGCTTTGTTTCTGGTTATTCTCTAACAGCACTAGTCCTGACCTTGGCCCAGCCCTGCCTTCTCTTTCCGAATACACCCTGTGGGGACCCTCGCCTGAGTCCTGCTGGCCCATGAAACCAAAGGCTCAACCTGCGGGGAACTGGGCTGGTATAGGTGAAGCTCCAGTCTTGTCCCACACCAAGGCATGTTCTCCAGCTGTTGGTGTGGGCCTAGTAGGTTCATCAATGATGCCAGAGAACAAGGGTCCATTATCCTTACACCGGATAAAGGAGAGAGCTGTGGTGAATGTGCGTGAAACAGGCATCTGAAATCTAACGGGGAGCCCAGCCTCTCCTGCATTTCCCTACAGGTATAATAGGAGGTTTGCCAAAGCACAGTTTCAAATCTGGTAGCGCGAATCCTCCCATATTCACAAAGGCGTTCGCTGCTATTCTTGCTGTCTTCTCTGGCCATAAACCTTCCCTGACAATGCCCCCAAATATATGTAACTCACTGCAGCATGCATAGAGAGAATAAAATGTATTAGAAAAATAAAAAGGAGAGCCAAGACTAAAACCGAGATGAAGGAAAAAAATCCATCCAGGCAGCGCTGCTCAGGAATGTTGTCAGTTGCATTCTGGGGCGGGATTTTTTTTGTCGCAGGCTCCTAACCGGGTCCTTCGAAACTTGGAGAGCATCGACTGTGGGTAGTGTTTGCCACCTGGCTCCGTGTCAGAAGGAAAGGGAGCCAGGCCGTAGGGTAAAGCCTGGCCTGGATTCATCTGCCCCTTCTGACACAGAGCCAGACCACAACTCGTGCACCGGAGTAGCTTAGGGAGCAGTCTCTGCTGATGAAGGGCCGCACTTCCTCCCTCCCCATCCAATTAACATCTGACTGCATCTCTGTTAATGACTTTGGGATTGCATTAGCAATTTATTTTGTTTTTCCACTGCAAGAAATTGCAGGAACTAATATGACACCGAAATGGTCCCTGTGTTAATGGAAATGAACATCGGTGCTGCAGAGGCAGACCTCCCTGACAGGACTGGATGCCTAATTTGAGCCATCTGGGTGATATTAATGAGGTTTGAGTAGCATGGAACGGATTTTCTGGGGCCTGCTCGCTCTTCGTCTCTCCAGCCTTCAGGGCTCGCTCTCCTGGGCGGAGGGAGGCAGACCTTATCAGATCCGGCCTTTCACGTGGGGTTTAAACAAACAATTATATGGCAAGAAATCCCTGCCCCAAAGAGGGCTGGCCAGCTGGCTCCATATTTTTAGAACAGGTAAGATCCAGTTCTGGTTTTGTCCCATTTCCTGCAGAGAATTGTTTTCATCTCCCTGAGAGAAGCAGGACATGCAATGGCTTCCCAAAGGCAAGATGGCTCTCGCTTCTGTAAAAATAACCCCCAGCTGAGATGCCAGTCTGGCTATTACGCAGGATCATTAGGAACTGCTAAGCATGAAGGCTTGAATAGAAAGCCAGGCCTTTAACCTTTTTCAGAAGCCTAGAAAATCTTTTCATCCTCTGAGCTCAAGCAGTAGTTTGTTTGCCTAAATCAAAAGCCCTAGATCATGTTGATGCCAACCCGGCCACTTTCATGGTGAATATCTCTAACAGCAAACCCCAAGAACTGAGCACTCAAGAACGCTTATGACCTATGTGAGGCAGCGCCCCCTAGTGTTCCCCTATATTCTTTAAATGTTAAACGGCACCAGAACACCGGGTGCCTGTGCACAGGGATGCCACACACCATCACCACCGGGTTCCCTGAAATAACTAACAGTGATGAGAAAGACAGAAAGAAAAAATAGGTGAAAGAATCCATCTGGAACTGAGAGGGGAGGGGTGGTGTGTGATCCTCGATCAGGAGACCCGCCCCCCACTGACATCACTCTGACAAAGCGGCGTGACAAAGGGGCACTCCCCTTTGTGCACCCCTTTGTGCATCCTGTAGTGTTAGCCATTCCCCAATTTCTTTTATATCCCTTGTTAACAATCCCCATATTTAAATGTTTAATGTATTTGACAAAGGTAACGCATGAGTTCCTGCAAATTTTGTTTAAATGTAAACCGATGTGATATGTAAAATCAAACACAGGTATATAAAAATAAATAAATAAATAAATAAATAAATAAATAAATATTCCTGTGCAGGACCAGGCTAGATGCCTGGTCCACCTTAAATCCGCTGAGGAGAGCATGCACTATGGGTGGAATCCTGCAGGGCAGGCGGGGCTCAGAGGGCATAGCCAGAGACTGGGGAAATAAGAGCTGGGATCCAGGTGGGGATAACCAGACCAGGCCCGGGTCTCCAGGAGGAAGGCAGCCCTTGTATGCAATACTGTCCAGACCCTGAGCTTAGACGAAGCAACACACTGTAAGTAAAGAGAGAACCCTGTCTGAGGAGAAGACAGTCTATGGTTGTGCATGTGTGAAGTTATAATAAAGAGTTATGTTTCAAGAAGGCTGGAGTCAGTCTACTTTGTCTCCAGGCCTGTGGGAATCGCCGCTCATTCACACAACTTCCTTTAGATCTTTTCAATAAGGAGCTCCTTCCCCCTCAAAGGCTTCATATGCAAGAAACCTATAAGGAAAAGAACACATGTAATGGTTGTTTTGTGTATCTGTAGACCCTCTTGTCTTGATGCTCTTGTTATTTGAGATGTACGGTGTTAAAGTTGATGTGTATGCCCTTGAATTTGACCTTTTACATTGTAGGCCACCTTAGGTCCTTTTTTGAAGGAGGGCGACATACGGATGGAAATTGAAATGAAATGAAAAAGGTTCAAGACTTTGACACACGCTCTAAACTCTACCGGTAGCCAGTGAAGGCTTTTCAGGATTGGCATCATATGCTTTCTGAGTTTTATAAAATGTAATAATTTCACTTATCCTAATAATCTAATCTTACCCACCAAAATATACAACATATTTAACTGGAAAACATCTCTGGCTCCTCTCTCTTTTGCTGCAAGTGAGGTAGGTGACGACTCCTCTCTGGTGCCTCTCTCCTGTGGAGGTGGTGGGGTAGGTGGCCCCTCTCATCTCTGGCCCCTCTCTCCTTTGGTGGCAGTGGGTTAGGTGACTCCTCTCCTCTCCTCTCTGGTGCCTCTCTCCTGTGGAGTTGGTGGGGTAGGTGGCCCCTCTCCTCTCTGGCCCCTCGCCTTTTTGGTCATGGTGGTGTAACAATGGTTATAGTTATGTGGGAGACTCCAAATTGAGTCTCTTTTTGATTTCTAGGAACACAAGATGTTCTGGGTGGGCGAGATCCCTTATGTATCATGTTTGACTTGTTTGGGAAATGTTTTGTATGTTTGCTATTATAGTACAAACAAATGACCACTGGATGACAATTTAGAGCCGTGAGCATTTCAGCTCTATATGACAATGTGGTTTGGGTTAAGGAGTGAGTGTGTGCTTAAATGTGGGTTTCTCTGATTGGGTGACAAAGGTTTAGTGGGAGGTATAAAAGTGGGAATCTTTCGTGGGGTTTACCCTTTTCTGTTCCCTTCTCGTGGTAGGGCTGGTGGGCCCAGGGACTCTCCCAGTGGGAGCGGAGCCCTGCAGGCTCTCTTTCTCTCAGAGGCCCAAGGCCATGGATGGAAGTGGTTTCTTCCTCCTCCCGAGGAAATGAAAAGAACTAGGGTGAAGTGGCAGCTGTTTCCCCTCTTTCCCCCCCCCATTGAGGAAATAAGGCCAGGAGAAGAGTCTGGCGTGATTTCCAAAATGCAGAGTGTCCCAGGAGGTCTATGGTGTGGCGATGCTAGGGAAGTCTACATGCTATGGGCCTGGAGAGGTAAGGACTTTGAGTGGTAGGATGGAGACCAAGAAGTCGCGAGTAGTTCTGAGAACAGAAATTGCGCTATCCCCTTTGGATGGGAATTTTGATAGGAGATGTATGGGGAGGTTCAAAGGCGTGAACCCCATTCCTTTATAAGAGAGGTGGGATGGAGGGAGCATGGAAGAGGAATCTGAGAGTTTCGCCTAACCCTTGGTGGGGATGGGGTGGGTTTGCTCAAGAGGAAATGAGTACTTGGGGATTGTAATCAATATGTTCTGGAGAATCAATAGGTGGGAGATGTGAAGGCTGAGAGGCTACTCCCTTGTGCCTTCTGAGAAGGAGCGATTCTGACGGTTGTTTCTCATGAATGCTGATGGAGTCGCTATTGACACTTTTTCCCCTGTGCAAATCAATGGCTGGAGAACCCAGAAATAAAGTTAATAGTTGGAGTTTTAAAGTGGTGTCCGTTACACTTTGTTTTTTTAGCTCTCACTAACGGGCAGCACGGGGCCAGGGTTCATGGAGGGGAGATGAGGTGGGTCCTCCCCTTCCAGTCAGCGGAGAGAGCGTGGGTCACTGCCACCCCAGCTGACTCCGTAGAGGTCCACTTCACCGTCTGGGTGACCTAATCTAAGAGCCTACAAAATAAATTTGGGGAAGACGACCCTTACTCATCAGGAAAATCTTTTCCATCATTTCCTTGACCCCCCCCCCCCCCCAAAAAAAAGGGGTTACAGTTATGTGACCTGCGTCTATCATATGCACTGGGCTCAGAGAGTTACAGTTACCCCCAGAGGCATCCTCAGAAGACTGGACGTTGAATGGAGTCTCACTGCAATTCTGCTGTGACACTTAACATGCGCTTTGAATTGCAATCGATGGGATATGGACTGCTATAAAAATAGTGCATGACGTGCCGACTGCAATTGTACAACCGCCCTCTGGAAATACGGAATACTGTTCTACGATTTTGCAAAGAAAGAGAGGAATTCTCAGTAGAGAGGCACAGCTACGGTGGCAGCTGACCAGAGCCTGCAGAGAGAGGCCTGTACACGGCAAAGCTAAGCAAATTACAGCACGGATTTTATTCCTTGTCTTAACATAAACCAGATCTAAGTAATGAAGTGAGAGAGAGTATAAATATAGTTAATAATATCATTGCACTCCTACCATTCCTGGCAAGAGTAGAGAGTTACACTCCTAAAGGCCTCAATCTTGGAGTCCCTGAGGTCTCTGAGCTCTCCCCTATCCTCTCCAAAACATACGTTTGATTAGTCTGCAACCTTCGTCCAGTCCTTTGACATTAAATGTAACCGATTCATGGATGACATTCATCTCTGCATCAAAATAGGATCCCATCAAGCCTCTTCCATTGCTAATCTTAATAACTGCCTAACTGCGGTAGTCCAGTGGCTCAGCCGCCAGCCTGCAGATCTAAATGGAGAATTCCGTGGCCTTAAAGCTACAGGTTCCTGTCCCTGCTAGCAGAGACCTTGCATGGTGCAATATGGAATGAGCTACTTTTAGTAACCTGGGTTACAGTAAGGGAGGCTTCTGTCCTCTCTCCCTTTAGTGGAAGTGAAACATGTGGTTCCTCTCCTCTCTGGCTTCCCTCTCCTCTGGTGCCAGTAGGACAGGCAACTCCTTTCATTTCTAGCTCCTCTCTCCAGCTTTAGAATAGGTGACCCATCTCTTCTCTCCTTTGGTGGCAGTGGGACAGGTAGCTCCTCTCCTCTCTGACTCCTTCCTCATTTAGTGGTGGTGTAGCAGCTCCTCTTGTTTGATGATGGGATAGGTGGCTCATCTCTTCTTTGATGTCAGTGGGACAAGTGGCCCCTCTCTTCTCACATTTAATGGCAATGAGGTAGATGGCTCTTCTCTCTAGCTTCTCTCCTTTGGTGGCAGTGAAACAGGTGGCCCATCTCTTCTCACCTTTGATAGCAGTGAGGTAGATGGCTCTTCTCTCTAGCTTCTCTCCTTTGGTGGCAGTGAAACAGGTGGCCCGTCTCTTCTCACATTTGATGGCAGTGGGATAGATGGCTCTTCTCTCTAGCTTCTCTTCTTTGATGGCAGTGAGGTAGATGGCTCTTCTCTCTAGCTTCTCTCCTTTGGTGGCAGTGAAACAGGTGGCCCATCTCTTCTCACCTTTGATAGCAGTGAGGTAGATGGCTCTTCTCTCTAGCTTCTCTCCTTTGGTGGCAGTGAAACAAGTGGCCCATCTCTTCTCATCTTTGATGGCAGTGGGATAGATGGCCCTTCTCTCTAGCTTCTCTCCTTTGGAGGCAGTGAAACAGGTGGCCCATCTCTTCTCACCTTTGGTGGCAGTGGGGTAGATGGCTCTTCTCTCTAGCTTCTCTCCTTTGGTGGCAGTGGGGTAGATGGCTCTTCTCTCTAGCGTCTCTCCTTTGGTGGCAGTGAAACAGGTGGCCCATCTCTTCTCACATTTGATGGCAGTGGGGTAGATGGCTCTTCTCTCTAGCTTCTCTCCTTTGGAGGCAGTGGGATAGATGGCTCTTCTCTCTAGCTTCTCTCCTTTGGTGGGAGTGAAACAGGTGGCCCATCTCTTCTCACATTTGATGGCAATGAGGTAGATGGCACTTCTCTCTAGCTTCTCTCTTTTGGTGGCAGTGGGACAGGTAGCTCCTCCCCTCTCTGACTCTTTCCTCATTTAATGATGGTATGGAAGCTCCTCTCTTGTTTGATGATGGGACAGGTGGCATCTATCGTCTAAATAGGTAAAGTCACAAGAGGTCTGGAGAGACACTTTTAGATCTTGACTATGGCACTTCCTCTAAAGTCAATCATCATAGCCACGCTGGCCAGACTTTGGATTTAAATCTTTCTGACCATAATATGAAGACTGAAGAGCATCATGAGAACTTCCAGAGGTAAAAGGAAAAATGTAGCAAGTCCTATAGCATATAATGCAATGATTAAGGAAAACGTCCTGCAGAGGAGAACTTGGAAAATGCCACCTGAGGTGTATTCATCTCCCAAAGTGTCTCATCGCTGAAGCTTTCAAATGTCATATGCAGGAAACAAAGGCAAGTCCTCCAACATCTAGCATTTATTATGTCTGAAACCAAATCTAAAAGTCTGCAGAAGGATCCAAACGTAGGGTTGGAAAATTTGACACCTGCTAATCCAGCACCCAGGTCCCTCCCTGCTCCGCTGGCTCTATTTCTTGCCACCAAGGTTTGTAATAATCTATCAGCCGGAAAAACTAGTGAAGCTGCTGCTTCAGCCTCCAGTTCCCTAGGTCCCTGTGGCCTTGCTGGACAGCTCCCAGTCACTACCAACCAACCTGCCTGCCCCTGGGGAGGTCCAACCTACTGGTACCAAACCCCGCCATCAAGGACCTTTCTCCAGCTTTTCCTATCTCCTTATCACCTTTCCCTTGCCTCTGTTCTCCAAGGAGTGACGCTTGCGTTTGCCGTACTGCAACCTCCCAGCCCTGTTCTTGGCACTGTCCTAGAATATCAAAGCAGGTAAGGATTGTTAAGTTCATTTGGTTTGCCTAATTAATTTCTGGTGCAGTTCTCAGACTCCATCTGATCAATTTCCCCTCACATCTTCCGTGGGCTTTTCTAAGACTTTCTAAGAATTCCATTACTGTTCTTGTCTCTACCACCCCTACGGGGGGAGCATGTTGCATTCATCCTGCAAGCTTTCAGTAAAGAAATATTTTCTGAACTTGCTCCTGAGTTTAAACCCACCACACACACACACACACACACACACACACACACACACACACACACACACTTCATACTGTGATCTCTTCTTCCAATCCTGGAGGGCTGCACACCGGTTGGCTTTTCATGGTATTTATTTATTTTATTTATTTATTTCTTTTGTATACCGACATTCGATCGAGATATCACATCGGTTTCCAGAAAACAGGTTGAATAGAGCCGGAACTGCCCTATTTTACATTGTAACAAGAGAACAGTTGATTAAACAATAAATATAAGGAACATTGTAACATATGAATAAAATTAATATTAAATATTAGATGTGTGTATATAGAAATGGCAAATATGGCATATAGCCTATATACAATATGTACAATATGACTTGGTTATGAGTAGGGTGGGGGACAGGGAAAAGGGAGGTTACGAGTAGGGTGGGGGACAGGGAAAAGGGAGGGTAGAGAAGGGGAGGAGGGGTTATGCGTTCATGCAGAGTAGAAGTTATGCGGTAAGGCTTTCAAGAGCGTTTATTATAGGATGTTGGGGTTCAGGAGGGAATGCTTTCAAGAACAGCCATGTTTTGAGCTGTTTTTTAAAGACTTGCGGTGAGGGTTCGTTTCTGAGCTGTGGGGGGAGGGAGTTCCAGAGGGTAGGGCCAGCTATTGTAATGGCTCGTTTGCGTGTTGTATTGAGGTGAGCATTTTTAAGAGTTGGGATGGAGAGGAGACCTGAGTTGGTGGATCTGAGATTTCTTTGTGTGAAATATGGTTGGATGTTGTTGTTTAGCCAGACCATTCTGTTGTTGTTTATTTTTTTGTGAAGAAGGGTGAGGGTTTTATACTGGATTCTTTGTGTGATGGGCAGCCAGTGGAGGTCTTTGAGAGTGGGTGTGATGTGGGAGGATTTTCTGTGATTGGTGATAATTCTGGCAGCGGCGTTTTGTAGAACTTGGAGGGGCTTGATGTGGATTTCCGGAAGTCCAAGGAGGAGGGAGTTGCAGTAGTCGAGTTTTGAGAAAATAATTGATTGCAGTACTGTTCGGAAATCATGCGGTTGGAGGAGAGGTTTGAGTTTTTTAAGTGTTTGAAGTTTGAAAAATCCATCTTTGATTATATTGGAGATGTGTCGTTTAAAGTTGAGTTGGCTGTCGATGGTTACTCCTAGGTTTTTTGTGGATGGTGTGAGTGAGGTTCTTGATAAGTTTGGCATCCCAGTGTTGTTTGCGCTTCCTGTGTTGTTTGAGGGGGTGCTCTCGAGGGGGGAAGCGGGACGGTCGTCCTGGATGTGAATGATTTCTGTTTTGGCTTGGTTGAGGCAGAGAGATAGTTGTGATAGCAGTTGAGATAAATTTGAACTGAGTTTGTTCCATCTTTCCATGGTGAGTTCAATGGATTTGGTGATGGGGAGGAGAATTTGAATGTCGTCTGCATAAACGAAGTAGGTGAGGTTGGCATCAGAGAGGTATTTGCATAGTGGGAGGAGGTAGATGTTGAAGAGGGTCGAGGATAGTGAAGAACCTTGAGGGACGCCATGGGTGAGGGGCACTTGGGAGGATTCAGAAGAGTTTGTCTTGACAATGAAGGATCTGTTAGAGAGGTATGATTTGAACCAGTTGAGTGTAGTGTCTTGCAGACCGATCTCTTTAAGTCTGGTGAGGAAAGTTCTGTGGTTGATGGTGTCAAATGCGGCTGATATATCGAGGAGGATCAGTAGAAATGTCTTGCCACTGTCTCGGCCTCTGAGGATGGTGTCGGTGAGGGAGAGGAGGAGAGTTTCTGTGCTGTAGAGTTTTCTGAAGCCGTGCTGTGTTGGATGGAGAAGATTGTGGGCGTCGAGGTGGTCTGTGAGTTGATTGTTGACAGTTTTCTCGATGATTTTTGCTAGGAATGGGAGGTTGGAGACTGGTCTGTAGTTTGCAGGATCAGATTTGTCGAGTTGCGGTTTTTTTATGATTGGTTTGATGATGGCGTTTTTGAGTTTGTCTGGGAAGATTCCTTGTTCGAGGGATAGGTTGATGATTTGGGTTATAGGTTTGGCAATAATCTCTCTGATGAGTTTTAGGGTTTTGATGGGGATGGAGTCTACGGGGTGGGATGCTGGTTTGGTTTTTTTGATGAAGGGTTCAATTTCTGTAGATGCAACAGGAGTGAATTGGGTCCAAATGTGGATGGGTGGAGGGATATTTGTTGAGTCGTTGTGGGAAAGGGGAATCTTGGCAATGATGTTGTCGACTTTGTCCTTGAAGAATTGAGCTAGTTTGTCACTGGAGATGTTGTTGGAGTTTGGCGTTGTGTCATTCTGGATTGGGTTGGTGAGTTCTTTGACGTATGAGAAGAGGGTCCTGCATATTCATTAGGTATCCCTAATGAATATGCAGGATGTATTTGCGTTCACTGCATTTGCATACATTATTTGCATGCACTGCCTCCACTGTATGAGAAATAGTTTTCTGCATATTCGTGAGGGATCCCTGGAAAACCGGACTGGTTTGCAGCCCTCCAGGATTATAAATGAACACCATTGCTGTGGAATATTCTTTCTTCTGAAAAGGTTTGCGTTTTCTTCCTGATTTGCACCTTTGAGGTGATTGAATGGCTACTTCACGGGGCTTCCCAAACCTGTCCTGGGGACCCCACAGCCAGTTGCACTGTGGATCTGACTGACTATGAAGTCCTGGTCTATCATATACCCCTTGTCTCTTTTCTCTTTGGAATCTACAATTGATCCGTTTCATAAGAGAAACACAAATGATGGCAGATAAAGATCAGTTGGCCCATCCAGTTATTCTGGTCCTCACTGCTAAGGATCTATCCCAGCTGCCAGCCATAGGAGCCTGGCCACTTGCAGGATGTTGCATCTTATCCAAAGCAGTTTTTATCTCTCTTTTTTTGGGTTTTGGTTTTTCTGCCCTCTTGGATAAATCAGCCCCCAAGTTCCCAGCTCCAGCATGTCTTACTGCTCAGCCTTAATATTCTAGAGGCTGATGTACTAACCTGTGAGTTAAAGCTGTGCGACGAAATTCCCGATGCAGAAAGCTAATGCGTTGGGGGTCCCAGTGCGCTGCTTGGAAAATATGCCCACAAACACCAGTTAAACGTGGGCTCAGCCAGGCTTCGTGCACGTTTTAAACTCAGAGGAGAAAGGGAGTCTCTCGAATGTGATATATGCATTAAAAGCATGTTTTGTGCACATAAAATATGATTTATAGCACAAACATGCATTCAGTGAAGAATTTTTTTGTGTGTGTGCATAAAGTATATTTATGCTTGGACAACATGGTTTATGTGCGCAAATCATGTTTTATACACAAAAATCCCAATTACAGGTCCTGGAGTCCTAACTCCAGCTTTTGCACCCAGACTGACACAAGTGCTGGAAACTTTACTCCGCATCTGACCTGGAGTAAACGTTCCAGTGCTAAGAAAACTTGAGTTGTTGCCAGAGCACTGGGGGGGGGGGGGGGGGAATAATGTTTAATGCCTTCATTTGCATGGGATTTCCATGCGCGGGCACTAAGCAGGATGTGCGATTTTGCACGCACATTTTGCTGCATCCGAATTAACATTTGCACACAGAAAATGTGCCTACAACTGAGGGTAAACAGTGCACTCTGCTGAACACACCTTATTGCATCAGCCTCTAACAGCTACCAAAACTAGAGGCTGTTGCCTGAACATCTGGCCATTCATGTTCCTGTGGCCTTGCTGGGCAGAACCCGGCCACCATCAACCTGCCAACATTCACTCAGCTGGTTTCTGGGATGTGATAGTTAGTCTGAGCCCACCCAAAACAAAAATGTATATGTACACTTTATACATATCTATATCTGTCTATCTATGAACTTCCTTGTGTGTGTGTGTGTGTGAGAGAGAGAGAGAGATGGGGGGTGTGTTTGTGTGAGAGAGAGAGATGGGGTGTGTGTGTGCGTGTGTGTGTGTGTGTGGGTGTGTGCATGTGTGTGTGTGTGTGTGTGAGAGAGAGATGGGGTGTGTGTGTGTGAGAGAGAGATGGGGTGTGTGTGTGTGTGTGAGAGAGAGAGAGAGATGGGGTGTGTGTGAGAGAGAGATGGGGGGTGTGTGTGAGTCAGAGATGGGGGGTGTGTGTGAGTGAGAGATGGGGTGTGTGTGTGTGTGTGAGTGAGAGATGGGGTGTGTGCGTGTGTGTGTGTGAGAGAGAGAGAGAGATGGTGCGTGTGTGTGTGTGTGTGTGTGAGAGAGAGATGGTGTGTGTGCATGTGTGTGTGTGAGAGAGAGAGAGATGGGGTGTGTGCGTGCATGTGTGTGTGTGTGTGTGTGTGTGTGTGTGTGTGTGTGAGAGAGATGGGGTGTGTGTTTGCAGTGGAGGATTAAATGCGGCAGGCTGAAGTATTTGCAGAACACAAGCCGCCAGGGTTACCTCTCCACTTCTCTTTCCATGTGTTTTGTGCTGTCTTTTCTTACTCTGTTTTTCATCTTCCTCTCTCTCTCTCCCCCCTGTCCCTCCCTCCCTCCCTTCTGAGGCTCAGACTGGAGAAAGTTCCTGGGCAGGACACGTTTTCTCCTCTGCTGCTCTTCCTGCGGTTTTTGGCCTCCCCCCCCCCCCTTCCTAGGTCTCTGCACTCCCACCTGTCTCTTCCTGCTTTTCCTTTCCCTGCCCCTTCCTCCCCCTCCTTTCTGCCCCTGGCTGTTGCTTGCAAGAGCAGCAGCTCGCGTGGCAGATTGCTGCCTAATTAGTTTAGAGGGAAAACCTAATTGAATTAAGTTTTTCACAACTCCTGGAGCCTGACAGTTGGGTCTCTCTTTCACCAGCCCGTCCTCCATCTCCCTGATCGAATTAACTTGTTTAGTAACCTGCAGCCAGGCAGCCCCCCAGCCCCGCAGCTGGGCATGGTGGGGAGGGGGGAGAGAAGCAGCTAAAGACATCGGAGAGGGGGTCTGGGTCGTGTCCCTAAACCACAGGCTGTGCAGCCTGCAGAGGGGGGCGGGGGGAGGGGGGCAGCCTAATGCAGAGATTGTAAGCACTACGGGGCAGGGACCACGGTACTGCCCTCCTCTCACAGCTCTCTAGACCCGATACCTAGGAGCGGTATCACTCTGTGCTTCGGGGTTTGCACCTTATAAACGCACCTTCATTTTAAAAGCTGATTAACAGGCTTGGGGAGCAGAGGTGGAAATGTGTTCTCCACTGACGAGCAGGCATACGTCTGCCTTACTGTATACCCCTTATGGCTGATCGATCCTGCCGTCTATGGAGAATCTTGTCTACAGGTAAGCAAATTGGCTTTCCTAGTCTGAAATGGTTTCTCTCCACGTGTCACTTTAATCCAAAGAGGAAGAGCAAGGACTGAATGATCCCAGGAGAGGGGACGCAGACCAGGGTGTTTCCATGGGTAGATGGATCCTGTACAGGACGATCCCAGGAGAAGGATCCAGGCTAGCGTGCACTCGGGAGAGGGATCCAGACCAGGGTGTTTCCATGGGTAGATGGATCCTGTACAGGACGATCCCAGGAGAAGGATCCAGGCTAGCGTGCACTCGGGAGAGGGATGCAGACCAGGGTGTTTCCATGGGTAGATGGATCCTGTACAGGATGATCCCAGGAGAGGGATGCAGACCAGGGTGTTTCTATGGGTAGATGGATCCTGTACAGAATGATCCCAGGAGAAGGATCCAGGCTAGCGTGCACTCGGGAGAGGGATGCAGACCAGGGTGTTTCCATGGGTACATGGATCCTGTACAGGACGATCCCAGGAGAAGGATCCAGGCTAGCGTGCACTTGGGAGAGGGATGCAGACCAGGGTGTTTCCATGGATAGATGGATCCTGTACAGGATGATCCCAGAAAAAGGATCCAGGCTAGCGTGCACTCGGGAGAGGGATCCAGACCAGGGTGTTTCCATGGATAGATGGATCCTGTACAGGACGATCCCAGGAGAAGGATCCAGGCTAGCGTGCACTCAGGAGAGGGATGCAGACCAGGGTGTTTCCATGGGTAGATGGATCCTGTACAGGATGATCCCAGGAGAGGGGACGCAGACCAGGGTGTTTCCATGGGTAGATGGATCCTGTACAGGATGATCCCAGGAGAGGGATGCAGACCAGGGTGTTTCTATGGGTAGATGGATCCTGTACAGAATGATGCCAGGAGAAGGTTCCAGGCTAGCGTGCACTTGGGAGAGGGATCCAGACCAGGGTGTTTCCATGGATAGATGGATCCTGTACAGGATGATCCCAGAAAAAGGATCCAGGCTAGCGTGCACGCGGGAGAGGGATCCAGACCAGGGTGTTTCTATGGGTAGATGGATCCTGTACAGAATGATCCCAGGAGAAGGATCCAGGCTAGCGTGCACTTGGGAGAGGGATGCAGACCAGGGTGTTTCCATGGATAGATGGATCCTGTACAGGATGATCCCAGAAAAAGGATCCAGGCTAGCGTGCACGTGGGAGAGGGATCCAGACCAGGGTGTTTCTATGGGTAGATGGATCCTGTACAGAATGATCCCAGGAGAAAGATCCAGGCTAGCGTGCACTTGGGAGAGAGATCCAGACCAGGGTGTTTCCATGGGTAGATGGATCCTGTACAGGATGATCCCAGAAGAAGGATCCAGGCTAGCGTGCACTTGGGAGAGGGATGCAGACCAGGGTGTTTCAATGGATAGATGGATCCTGTACACGATGATCCCAGAAAAAGGATCCAGGCTAGCGTGCACTTGGGAGAGGGATCCAGACCAGGGTGTTTCCATGGGTAGATGGATCCTGTACAGGATGATCCCAGGAGAGGGATCCAGACCAGGGTGTTTCCATGGGTAGATGGATCCTGTACAGGATGATCCCAGGAGAAGGATCCAGGCTAGCGTGCACTCGGGAGAGGGATCCAGACCAGGGTGTTTCCATGGGTAGATGGATCCTGTACAGGATGATCCCAGAAGAAGGATCCAGGCTAGCGTGCACTCGGGAGAGGGATCCAGACCAGGGTGTTTCCATGGGTAGATGGATCCTGTACAGGATGATCCCAGAAGAAGGATCCAGGCTAGCGTGCACTTGGGAGAGGGATGCAGACCAGGGTGTTTCCATGGATAGATGGATCCTGTACAGGATGATCCCAGAAAAAGGATCCAGGCTAGCGTGCACGCGGGAGAGGGATCCAGACCAGGGTGTTTCTATGGGTAGATGGATCCTGTACAGAATGATCCCAGGAGAAGGATCCAGGCTAGCGTGCACTTGGGAGAGGGATCCAGACCAGGGTGTTTCCATGGGTAGATGGATCCTGTACAGGATGATCCCAGAAGAAGGATCCAGGCTAGCGTGCACTTGGGAGAGGGATCCAGACCAGGGTGTTTCCATGGGTAGATGGATCCTGTACAGGATGATCCCAGAAAAAGGATCCAGGCTAGCGTGCACTTGGGAGAGGGATGCAGACCAGGGTGTTTCCATGGATAGATGGATCCTGTACAGGATGATCCCAGAAGAAGGATCCAGGCTAGCGTGCACTTGGGAGAGGGATGCAGACCAGGGTGTTTCCATGGATAGATGGATCCTGTACAGGATGATCCCAGAAAAAGGATCCAGGCTAGCGTGCACTTGGGAGAGGGATCCAGACCAGGGTGTTTCCATGGGTAGATGGATCCTGTACAGGATGATCCCAGGAGAGGGATCCAGACCAGGGTGTTTCCATGGGTAGATGGATCCTGTACAGGATGATCCCAGGAGAAGGATCCAGGCTAGCGTGCACTCGGGAGAGGGATCCAGACCAGGGTGTTTCCATGGATAGATGGATCCTGTACAGGATGATCCCAGGAGAAGGATCCAGGCTAGCATGGACTCGGGAGAGGGGATGCGGACCAGGCTGTTTCCATGGGTAGATGGATACTGTACAGGATGATCCCAGGAGAAGGATCCAGGCTAGCGTGCACTCGGGAGAGGGATCCAGACCAGGGTGTTTCCATGGATAGATGGATCTTGTACCAGATGATCCTAGGAGAAGGATCCAGGCTAGCGTGCACTCGGGAGAGGGATCCAGACCAGGGTGTTTCCATGGATAGATGGATCCTGTACAGGATGATCCCAGGAGAAAGATCCAGGCTAGCATGAACTCGGGAGAGGGATCCAGACCAGGGTGCTTCCATGGATGGATCCTGTACAGGATGATCCCAAGAGAGGGGATGCAGACCAGGTGTTTCCATGGGTAGATGGATCCTGTACAGGATGATCCCAGAAGAAGGATCCAGGCTAGCGTGCACTTGGGAGAGGGATCCAGACCAGGGTGTTTCCATGGGTAGATGGATCCTGTACAGGATGATCCCAGAAGAAGGATCCAGGCTAGCGTGCACTTGGGAGAGGGATCCAGACCAGGGTGTTTCCATGGGTAGATGGGTCCTGTACAGGATGATCCCAGGAGAAGGATCCAGGCTAGCGTGCACTTGGGAGAGGGATGCAGACCAGGGTGTTTCCATGGATAGATGGATCCTGTACAGGATGATCCCAGGAGAAGGATCCAGGCTAGCATGAACTCGGGAGAGGGATCCAGACCAGGGTGCTTCCATGGATGGATCCTGTACAGGATGATCCCAAGAGAGGGGATGCAGACCAGGTGTTTCCATGGGTAGATGGATCCTGTACAGGATGATCCCAGAAGAAGGATCCAGGCTAGCGTGCACTTGGGAGAGGGATCCAGACCAGGGTGTTTCCATGGGTAGATGGATCCTGTACAGGATGATCCCAGAAGAAGGATCCAGGCTAGCGTGCTCTCAGGAGAGGGATCCAGACCAGGGTGTTTCCATGGATAGATGGATCCTGTACAGGATGATCCCAGGAGAAGGATCCAGGCTAGCATGAACTTGGGAGAGGGATCCAGACCAGGGTGCTTCCATGGATGGATCCTGTACAGGATGATCCCAAGAGAGGGGATGCAGACCAGGTGTTTCCATGGGTAGATGGATCCTGTACAGGATGATCCCAGAAGAAGGATCCAGGCTAGCGTGCACTTGGGAGAGGGATCCAGACCAGGGTGTTTCCATGGGTAGATGGATCCTGTACAGGATGATCCCAGAAGAAGGATCCAGGCTAGCGTGCTCTCAGGAGAGGGATCCAGACCAGGGTGTTTCCATGGGTAGATGGGTCCTGTACAGGATGATCCCAGGAGAAGGATCCAGGCTAGCGTGCACTCGGGAGAGGGATGCAGACTAGGGTCTTTCCATGGATAGATGGATCCTGTACAGGATGATCCCAGGAGAGGGGATGCAGACTAGAGTGTTTCCATGGGTAGATGGATCCTGTACAGGATGATCCCAGGAGAAGAATCCAGGCTAGCGTGCACTCAGGAGAGGGATCCAGACCAGGATGTTTCCATGGGTAGATGGATCCTGTACAGGATGATCCCAGGAGAAGGATCCAGGCTAGCATGCACTCGGGAGAGGGATCCAGACCAGGGTGTTTCCATGGATAGATGGATCTTGTACCGGATGATCCTAGGAGAAGGATCCAGGCTAGTGTGCACTCGGGAGAGGGATCCAGACCAGGGTGTTTCCATGGATAGATGGATCTTGTACCGGATGATCCTAGGAGAAGGATCCAGGCTAGCGTGCACTCGGGAGAGGGATCCAGACCAGGGTGTTTCCATGGATAGATGGATCCTGTACAGGATGATCCCAGGAGAAGGATCCAGGCTAGCATGAACTCGGGAGAGGGATCCAGACCAGGGTGCTTCCATGGATGGATCCTGTACAGGATGATCCCAAGAGAGGGGATGCAGACCAGGTGTTTCCATGGGTAGATGGATCCTGTACAGGATGATCCCAGAAGAAGGATCCAAGCTAGCGTGCACTTGGGAGAGGGATCCAGACCAGGGTGTTTCCCTGGGTAGATGGATCCTGTACAGGATGATCCCAGGAGAAGGATCCAGGCTAGCGTGCACTCAGGAGAGGGATCCAGACCAGGGTGTTTCCATGGGTAGATGGATACTGTACAGGATGATCCCAGGAGAAGGATCCAGGCTAGCATGCACTCGGGAGAGGGATCCAGACCAGGGTGTTTCCATGGATAGATGGATCTTGTACCGGATGATCCTAGGAGAAGGATCCAGGCTAGCGTGCACTCGGGAGAGGGATCCAGACCAGGGTGTTTCCATGGATAGATGGATCCTGTACAGGATGATCCCAGGAGAAGGATCCAGGCTAGCATGAACTCGGGAGAGGGATCCAGACCAGGGTGCTTCCATGGATGGATCCTGTACAGGATGATCCCAAGAGAGGGGATGCAGACCAGGTGTTTCCATGGGTAGATGGATCCTGTACAGGATGATCCCAGAAGAAGGATCCAGGCTAGCGTGCACTTGGGAGAGGGATCCAGACCAGGGTGCTTCCATGGATGGATCCTGTACAGGATGATCCCAGGAGAGGGATCCAGACCAGGGTGTTTCCCTGGGTAGATGGATCCTGTACATGATGATCCCAGGAGAGGGATCCAGGCTAGCGTGCACTCGGGAGAGGGATGCAGACCAGGGTGTTTCCATGGATAGATGGATCCTGTACAGGATGATCCCAGGAGAGGGATGCAGACCAGGGTGTTTCCATGGTATGGATCCTGTACAGGATGATCCCAGGAGAAGGATCCAGGCTAGCGTGCACTCAGGAGAGGGATCCAGGCTGGTATCGTGCATAGGATGCTCCCAGGAGTGGAGTCCAGAGCAGGATGACCTTGAGAGAAGAATCCAGGCAGGTTAATCCTAGGAGATGGGTCCAGGGCAGATTGATGAGGGATGAGAAGCAGAGGTAGCAGGGCTCTTCCCAGAGATACTTCATAGTGGTCATCTAATGCGAACTAGACTTTCCAGGTCAGGAACCTCTCACCTAATTGCATCCATAATTAGCACAGGGTTCTCTTACCACCACTGCTTGCCATTTCTATAGTAGCATTTCTTGATGCTCCCGGTGCAAAGTCCCTGGTCTCTCGTCACTCTGCGGCCATGGGTAATGGCTACAAATCTAGGACCTAGCCGTAGCACTGGCCAGTTTTAACCAAATTGCCATGGGAGAACCCGGCCGGGGGGGGGGGGGGGTAGGGGGAGGGAGGAGAGGGCACTGGTGGTAGTAGGACAGCGCATTGCTTCCCTTCTGCCCATCCCATCCCTTCCCTCACTCTCCTTATATTGAATTTTGCAGGTCTTCGAGCCCTAATCCTCCTCCTCCGCTGCCGGCTGAGAGTGGTTGAGAGGATGACTGGGAGCTGGCAGAGGGGGAGGATGTGGCTTGAGGCACTGCCAGCAAGGCCACTCTCTTCCTTCTATTTCTGGATAAGGAGGGCGAGTGAAGTAATGGGGGGGGGGGGGGAGAGGAGGGGCAGCCTGGAGTGAATGAAGGTGAGTGAGGGGATCATGAGGAGGGCAGGGATAAAAGGAGGTGAGTAAGGGGATTATGGTGGTGGTGGAGAGCAAATGAGGATAAGGGAATGGGGCAGCAGGGAGCAAAGATTGGGGATTATGGGAGGGGGCAGGGAGCAAAGGAGGGTGAGTGAGGGGATTGTGGGGAGGAAAGGAGGGTGAGTGAGGGGATTGTGGTGGAGGTGGGGAGGAAAGGAGGATGAGTGAGGGGATTGTGGTGGAGGTGGGGAGGGAAGGAGGATGAGTGAGGGGATTGTGGTGGAGGTGGGGAGGGAAGGAGGATGAGTGAGGGGATTGTGGTGGAGGTGGGATTGGGGTGGAGTGGGGATGTGGGTTGGACCGGTGGGGAGGAAGGAGGGTGAGTGAGGGGATTGTGGTGGAGGTGGGGAGGGAAGGAGGGTGAGTGAAGGGATTGTGGTGGAGGTGGGGAGGAAAGGAGGGTGAGTGAGGGGATTGTGGTGGAGGTGGGGAGGGAAGGAGGGTGAGTGAAGGGATTGTGGTGGAGGTGGGGAGGAAAGGAGGGTGAGTGAAGGGATTGTGATGGGAGGGTGGGGGGAGGAAAGGAGGGTGAGGTGAGGGGGATCAGAAGGGAGAATGAGGGGACAGTGGAGGGAAGTGAGTAAGAAAGAGTGAGGGGATCGGGGGTGGGGTGGGAAGAGGGATCACTGGGTACAAGGGAGGAAGAGACTGGAAGAGGGGCAGGATGGGAGAGGATTGGAGGGGGGGGGGGGAGGGGTAGAGAGAGACAGGATGGGGTGGCTGGCAGGGTCTGTGGCTCTTTTCTTCTCCAGCCCATCCCAATCTTCCCTCCTCCTCCTCCCCATCCCCACCCTCCCTCTCCTCTCTATTCTTCATCCCAATCTTCCCTCCTCCTCCACCCCATCCCCAGCCCTCCCTCTCTCTTCTCTCTATTCTTCATCCCAATCTTCCCTCCTCCTCCTCCCCATCCCCAGCCCTCCCTCTCCTCTCTATTCTTCATCCCAATCTTCCCTCCTCCTCCACCCCATCCCCAGCCCTCCCTCTCTCTTCTCTCTATTCTTCATCCCAATCTTCCCTCCTCCTCCACCCCCACCCCATCCCCAGCCCTCCCTCTCTCTTCTCTCTATTCTTCATCCCAATCTTCCCTCCTTCCCCACCCCATCCCCCTCCCCATCCCCAGCCCTCCCCCTCTCTTCTCTCTTCATCCCAATCTTCCCTCCTCCTCCACCCCATCCCCAGCCCTCCCTCTCTTCTCTCTATTCTTCATCCCAATCTTCCCTCCTCCTCCACCCCATCCCCAGCCCTCCCTCTCTCTTCTCTCTATTCTTCATCCCAATCTTCCCTCCTTCCCCACCCCATCCCCATCCCCAGCCCTCCCTCTCTCTTCTCTCTATTCTTCATCCCAATCTTCCCTCCTCCTCCACCCCATCCCCAGCCCTCCCTCTCCTCTCTATTCTTCATCCCAATCTTCCTCCTCCTCCACCCCATCCCCAGCCCTCCCTCTCCTCTCTATTCTTCATCCCAATCTTCCCTCCTTCTCCACCCCATCCCCAGCCCTCCCTCTCCTCTCTATTCTTCATCCCAATCTTCCCTCCTTCTCCACCCCAGCCCTCCCTCTCCTCTCTATTCTTCATCCCAATCTTCCCTCCTTCTCCACCCCATCCCCAGCCCTCCCTCTCCTCTCTATTCCTCATCCCAATCTTCCCTCCTCCTCCACCCCATCCCCAGCCCTCCCTCTCTCTTCTCTCTATTCTTCATCCCAATCTTCCCTCCTCCTCCTCCACCCCATCCCCAGCCCTACCTATCTCTTCTCTCTATTCTTCATCCCAATCTTTCCTCCTCTTCCAGGCTCATCCCCAATAGTCCCTTTCTTCCCAGCTCCCCATTTCTGATCTTCCCTCCTCCTCCCCACACCTGACCCCTCCCTCTCCTCCTCTCCTTCCCTTCTACCTGAATCCCCCATCCTCTCCCCTTCTTGGTCTGTGCCTCTATCCTCCTCTTCTCCTTATCTTTCTACTCCTTCTGCCTAAGATTCCTTCTTCATTTCCCTCCTCTGAGTTCCCCCTTCCCTCTCCCCAGACATCCTCTCTCCCTGTTCCCAGATCCCTTGCCCCAGTCACTAAGATGCCTTTTCCTCTAAAGAACCAAATCAATGAACAGGACAAGGAAATGCCAGAAAACCACTTTATTTTCATGAAATAAAAATTAAAAACCCAGCATTATTGAAATTGCAAATATGGGCAAACATTATACAAATTTGCGGCAGAGTTTTCTGAGTCCTGCTGCAGAATCGTGGAAGATCCGTGGCCGGGAAGGGGAAGGCTCTGCCTGCGGGTGGTAGGGGATATTCTCCAGCCCCTGGGTGCCAGCATCAGGACTCAGCAGCTGCTCATCCTGCCACCCTGCTGGCAGAGTGCAGCCCCAAGCAGCCACTTTCCACTCTTCATTCCTTCGGATCATTGCCTTTCAAATCCAGAGCTTTGCTTAAAAAAAAAAAAAAAGGAGAAACAAAACACTTCTCTTAATAAAAGGTGTAAAACTTTCTGAAGTTTGATTGGTGCTCCCTTAGAAGTTTACTTTACAGTCATTGAAATAAAGATCCGTCTCTTATGGTTACTGATGTGTGTGTTGGGTACATATCTATTGTCTTGCCTGTGTATATCGGATTTAGGAGACTTTACTGGCATGACAATTTGCACATGTGTGGCCAAAGTGATGCACGCAGCGCCTCAGCCCGCAGGAGGAGTCAGACACGATGCCCATCCATATCCCCACCCGTCACACCCAAGAAATACTCCCAGCTCCTGACATCAACACATATCTGTAAACTCTGCAGGCTGTGTGCAAGAATTAATGCCCAGTCAGATGGACAGAGCAGGCCCATGAGGCCGGATAGACAGACAGGGACAGCACAGGGTTGCCAGAGGCAGGGGTACCTCCTCGGATTGTACCCCCAGCACTAGCTGCTGAATTGCACCGGGCACACACACACACGCACGCACACACACACACACACACATATACACACACACACACACACACTGTCCAGAGCCAGCCTGCATTATTACCATCTCTAAAGCCACTTTCCCCATCCCAGCTCTGCAAAAGGCTTCTGCCAATAAAAGTGCAGATATCTGCACACCCACAAGCCGAGTGGCTACAAAGAAGTCCACTCTCCTGCCATTAGACTTTTAAATCCCCTTTAGTGAAAGTGTTTGTCTTTAAAATGCCCCTAATCCTGCCTAATTCCTCCTCTGATGTCCCTGAAAAGGGAAAGCTTTAACTTGGACTTTAAGATTCATTGCCGCCCAGCGGGGCTTTAATGAGGGGGCTTTTTACATTCATGGGGGTCTGGATAAATAAAGGTGGGGACAAAAGACTCCTCCCCCCCCCCCAGGCCAGAGCAGGAGGAGGGCAACAGGTTGCTACCCTACATGGAAGTAACACAGTAATGACAGTAGAAAAGGGCCAAATGGTCCATCCAGTCTGCCCAGCAAGATTCTGATGGTAAGAACTGCCGCTCCTTGCAGGTTACCCCCATGTTTCTGTTAAGGGCAGTAACTGCCGCTCCCTGCGGGTTACCCCCATGTTTCTGTTAAGGGCAGTAACTGCCGCTCCCTGCGGGTTACCCCCATGTTTCTGTTAAGGGCAGTAACTGCCGCTCCTTGCAGGTTACCCCCATGTTTCTGTTAAGGGCAGTAACTGCCGCTCCCTGCGGGTTACCCCCATGTTTCTGTTAAGGGCAGTAACTGCCGCTCCCTGCGGGTTACCCCCATGTTTCTGTTAAGGGCAGTAACTGCCGCTCCTTGCAGGTTACCCCCCATGTTTCTGTTAAGGGCAGTAACTGCCGCTCCTTGCAGGTTATCCCCTGTTTCTGTTAAGGGCAGTGACTGCCGCTCCGTGCAGGTTACCCCATGTTTCCGTTAAGGGTAGTAACTGCCACTCCATGCAGGTTACCCATGTTTCTGTTAAGGGCAGTGACTGCCGCTCGTGCAGGTTACCCCATGTTTCTGTTAAGGGCAGTAACTGCCGCTCCGTGCAGGTTACCCCATGTTTCTGTTAAGGGTAGTAACTGCCGCTCCATGCAGGTTACCCCCATGTTTCTGTTAAGGGCAGTAACTGCCACTCCGTGCAGGTTACCCCCATGTTTCTGTTAAGGGTAGTAGTGACTGCCGCTCCTTGCAGGTTATCCCATGTTTCTGTTAAGGGCAGTGACTGCCGCTCCGTGCAGGTTACCCCATGTTTCTGTTAAGGGCAGTAACTGCCGCTCCATGCAGGTTACCCCCATGTTTCTGTTAAGGGTAGTGACTGCCGCTCCTTGCAGGTTATCCCCATGTTTCTGTTAAGGGCAGTGACCGCCGCTCCGTGCAGGTTACCCCATGTTTCTGTTAAGGGCAGTAACTGCCGCTCCGTGCAGGTTACCCCATGTTTCTGTTAAGGGCAGTGACTGCCGCTCCATGCAGGTTACCCCCATGTTTCTGTTAAGGGCAGTAACTGCCGCTCCGTGCAGGTTACCCCCATGTTTGTTAAGGGCAGTAACTGCCGCTCCGTGCAGGTTACCCCATGTTTCTGTTAAGGGCAGTGACTGCCGCTCCATGCAGGTTACCCCCATGTTTCTGTTAAGGGCAGTAACTGCCGCTCCGTGCAGGTTACCCCCATGTTTCTGTTAAGGGCAGTAACTGCCGCTCCGTGCAGGTTACCCCCATGTTTCTGTTAAGGGCAGTAACTGCCGCTCCGTGCAGGTTACCCCATGTTTCTGTTAAGGGAATTAACTGCCGCTCCGTGCAGATTACCCCCATGTTCTGTTAAGGGCAGTAACTGCCGCTCCGTGCGGGTTACCCCCATGTTTCTGTTAAGGGCAGTAACTGCCGCTCCGTGCGGGTTACCCCCATGTTTCTGTTAAGGGCAGTAACTGCCGCTCCGTGCGGGTTACCCCCATGTTTCTGTTAAGGGCAGTAACTGCCGCTCCCTGCGGGTTACCCCCATGTTTCTGTTAAGGGCAGTAACTGCCGCTCCCTGCGGGTTACCCCCATGTTTCTGTTAAGGGCAGTAACTGCCGCTCCGTGCGGGTTACCCCCATGTTTCTGTTAAGGGCAGTAACTGCCGCTCCCTGCGGGTTACCCCCATGTTTCTGTTAAGGGCAGTAACTGCCGCTCCCTGCGGGTTACCCCCTTGTTTCTGTTAAGGGCAGTAACTGCCGCTCCGTGCGGGTTACCCCCATGTTTCTGTTAAGGGCAGTAACTGCCGCTCCGTGCGGGTTACCCCCATGTTTCTGTTAAGGATAGTAACTGCCGCTCCGTGCGGGTTACCCCCATGTTTCTGTTAAGGATAGTAACTGCCGCCCTGCGGGTTACCCCCATGTTTCTGTTAAGGATAGTAACTGCCGCTCCATGCGGGTTACCCCCATGTTTCTGTTAAGGGCAGTAACTGCCGCTCCGTGGGTTACCCCCATGTTTCTGTTAAGGGCAGTAACTGCCGCTCCGTGCGGGTTACCCCCATGTTTCTGTTAAGGGCAGTAACTGCCGCTCCGTGCGGGTTACCCCCATGTTTCTGTTAAGGGCAGTAACTGCCGCTCCCTGCGGGTTACCCCCATGTTTCTGTTAAGGGCAGTAACTGCCGCTCCCTGCGGGTTACCCCCATGTTTCTGTTAAGGGCAGTAACTGCCGCTCCGTGCGGGTTACCCCCATGTTTCTGTTAAGGGCAGTAACTGCCGCTCCCTGCGGGTTACCCCCATGTTTCTGTTAAGGGCAGTAACTGCCGCTCTGTGCGGGTTACCCCCATGTTTCTGTTAAGGATAGTAACTGCCGCTCCGTGCGGGTTACCCCCATGTTTCTGTTAAGGGCAGTAACTGCCGCTCCCTGCGGGTTACCCCCATGTTTCTGTTAAGGATAGTAACTGCCGCTCCATGCGGGTTACCCCCATGTTTCTGTTAAGGGCAGTAACTGCAGCTCCCTACGGGTTACCCCCATGTTACTGTTAAGAGTAATAATTGCCGCTCCCTACAGGTTACCCCCATGTTACTGTTAAGTAGTAAGGGCTTTCTGCCCTGGACTCTAGCCATCCAAACAATTACTGGGGAAAAGGTGACCGCATGCAGGGTGCACACACGGACACTGGTCCTAGGTCCAGTACAAAGTGTGCTTTCAAGTTACTGCTTTGGAAAGTCTTGTAAGATGCTCTGGAAGAATAACACAAGCAAGGTCTTCCTGGCCGAGCTCTGCCTCCGAGCGTGCAGGGAAGGCCCCTGGCCTCAGCTCTGCCTGTACTTTTACTCTTTTGCAGCTAAGGATCCTCTGCGCACTCTTTGTACCTCCTCCCTCGCATCCCTTTCCCCTTCTAATGTTGCTCCTGATTCTCCCCCCTTAGCCCCTCCTATCATGACCCCTTGTTTTCATCCAGAAAAGGTTTGCCCCTCGTGCATTAGTTCTCCTTTGGGGTATCTTACGCTCTCCTCTCCGGGAGGTGCTAGGTTTCTGGGGTGCAGACGTCCGTCTCTATCCTCCTGCAGTTTGGACTCCAGAACTGACCCCACCACCCCAGGTGAGGCGCAGCCACCTCTGCAGGCCTTGCGCTCTGCACCCCGGTATTTCCCAAGCTTGAGCTCATCAGCCAGGCCACCCCGGGGTCCTTCTCTCCCCTTTGGTGCACCTCGGTATCTTGACCCCCAACCTTCAACTTCGGCTCCCCCAAATGACGTGAAAGTACCTGCAGGCTTTGGCCCTTACGTCTCAGCAGGTTTCCTCAGATCCCTGAGCGCCCCCAGGGCTGTCCACCCTGTGGCAAATCGAAGTATCAGCTGCAAAAAAAGAGAGAGAAACCATTCCTACTAAGTGCTCTTCAATATCACTTCTGAAATGAGATGCTGGAGCCCCTCCACTGATTCCCCCTCTCTCCTCTCCCGCTCTGCTACCGTCTAAATCCATTTCTGGAGCTGCTCCCACGTAAGAAGCAGGGGAGGAAGAGGCGGGGATTGTTACGCAGGGCGCGCTAAGTTTGGGAGACGTTTTGCGCTTTCTCCCCTGCGTTCCCCTTCTCTCCCATTCCTTGAAAGAAAGCCCCTCTTATTCTCTGAGGACGGGAACTCCAGCACATGCCCCAGTGGCATGAAGACATGAGAGGGAGAAGGACTGCAGGTGGCGTTTAATCGGGGTATAGGAGAGCTTCAAATTGCCCTTTCCTCTCAATCGCGCAGGGAGCAGATCCGCTGTCATCCGTCAACTTTTTTTCCGATCTGAGATATTTAAAAAATATATATGTATATATATAAAAATATTTCCAGGAAAAAGAGTATTTTAACGTATTCGAAATACAATTTTAACAAATCGGTTTAAAATAAAAACAAGCCGTTTATTATCCTTAAGGGAAATTTGTTGCCGATAGCTGGGAACAGAGAAAAATAAATGTACTCAATGCAAATAAATGCATGAGGCGAAATTAAATTTATCCATGGAATTAACTTACAGCAGCCCAGAGGTAAAACAGAAAATCATTTAAAGCTGGGCAAGGATATTGGAAGAACAGTGGGAGCGCAAAACTTCGCGCGTTCGATCTGCTCTGGTTATCGCACGAATAATTATCAAACTTGTTGATTTCCGGAGCAGTCGGGAGAGACGAGAGAGCTCCCGTGTAACCTTTGTACCCTTCCAAAACGAAGAAAGAGCTCCTGGACCTTCGAGAGCTGTGTTTTATTAATTAAAAACGGAGATCTTATTAATATTTTGATCTCCAAATTCACCAGAAAACAAAACAAAAAAAAAACCCCGCATCTGCCTCTCAGGTCCTATTTTTTTCGTTTCACACAGTGCAGTCCGAGAGCCTTGGGATTCGTTTGAGGAAAGAACAGGAAGGTTTGCTCCCAAAAAAAACCAAGATTTGTTCATACAAATGTTCCTTTGCCCGGGCCGAGCCAAACTCCTCTCTCTCTCCTCTTCGGTTCATAAATTGACAACAGGAAATCGATTTTTCGAAAAGGGAGAGAGAAAGAAAGAAAAAAAATAAATCCGGTCTGCCCTGCGCCTGTTTGCACCGTCCCGAAACCGTTTCTGTCAGGGCTGCCGGGGGGGGGGAATAAAAAAACAGAAGGGGGAGAAGGAACTGGAGAGGCTGGGGAAGGAGGAGAGGAGATCGGAGGGGGGGGGGGGGTGATAATGAGATTATCGCACGGAGAGAGACGCCCGGGGCCCGGGTCGGCCCTGAAATGCAGACCACGACGGATCTGGGGAGCAGAGAGTGGACACCGGGGGGGGGACACAGGGCTAGGGACAGGGATGACCGGGGGGGGGGAGACAGGGCTAGGGCAGGGATGACGGATCGGCGGGCGACTCCCCAGGAACGAGCTGAGGGGGCCAGGAAAAGCCAAGAGCCCCGGGAGTTCAGGCGGAAAAGATGCGCGGGGTTTGGACCCCTTTCCAACCCCGGGGATGTGCAGGAAATCTCTGGACCGGCGGAGGAAAATCTGAAAAGAGAGAGAGAGAGATCGGGGGCCCAGCTGAAACGCTCGGGAGAAGAAAGCCCTCGAGGTGTAATCCTTTTTTTTTTACGGCGATAATAACGCAGGAGGAGTGGATTTGGTCGTTTTGTTTGCGCACCCGGTTCTGGCGGTGTTTCTCTGGGGCAGTAGCACCCGAGCACTGCTCCTGAAATTACAGAAGCACAAAGGAATCGGCCATTTGGCTGCCAGGTTTATAAAATCCAGGCTTCAGTCTTCTAAGCGCCCCCGAGTCTAGGAAAAGGCCGCAGTACATAGAGCGTTAGATTTGCTGCGCAATTGCACTTCTCCTGTCCCTTTCCTGGGCTCAGGGCTGCTCCTCACTTTTAGCTCGGGAGAAGGTCTCTGAGCTCCTTTCTCTCAACGCTGGAAACGGAGCCTTTTCGCTTTCCAGCCAGGCTGAGATTCACTCCCCAGTTTCTGGCCGGGGTCCTACAGGTCGGGGGAAGAGAATGCGAAAGAGAGAAACCCAGCCCAGGACTCGGGCAGACGGAGAAGAAGCGCAGCTCCTGACACCGTTCCCCTTTCCTTCCCAGTGCGGAAAATCCGGATTCTATTTACAGAAATTACAAGTGGCCCGCGGGCCTCTGCCTTTGAGCGGGGAGTGGCCCTCAGAGCCTCTGCCCCTGCATCTGCTTTGCGCTCCGAGGGACTGCAAAGAAACAGGGCCCCCCCAAAAAAAACTGGGCTGCCCCCTCTCCTTTCAGCCAGGTGTTTCCCTTCTTTTCACCCTCCCTCCTCCTCATTCGTCCTTCTTTCCCTTCCCTTTTCTTGTTCTCTCTCCCTTCCTTTCCTTCTCCACCTGATGTTGACAGGGACTTAGCCCCGGGTCTGACTACTGGAGGGGGGGGGGGGGGGGGGGAGGAGTGAGCTGATTGAATTAGGAGGAGGAGAGGCTGCGTACAGGAGACTGAATGGGGAGGGGGCGTCCTTTCGAAAGAAGTTAATGGAACTATTAACCTGCTAATGGCTGGAGGCAAAGAGCTTCTCTCCCCACCTCTCAGCCCAAGCCTTACATTCAAATAGCACAAACTCTATTACCAAACAAAACCCCATATTTCCGCCCGGGGGAGATTTAACCCCCCTCTCGCCCAAAAAAAACCAAAACCCCTCATCAATTCGAAAACACAAATAAATGTAACTTTGAATAATTTGTATCCACAAACTTCAATTTCAGTTGTGTTTTGTCTCTGGTGTGTAAAGGGAAGAGGCTATAATTATAATGACTAATTCTGTGGCCTGGGCAGGATCTCTGGGCTCCTCCGAATCAGTTCGGTTTGGTAAAGTGGCGGGTTTCGGGGTTTGGCTAGATTGTCGCAATCATTCGTTTGTCTTGCACGAAATGTGAACCGCGGATCCGGTAAAACCCGCAACAGAGCTAATAAAGATTCCCGAGAATGAATATCAGAGCACGCAACAGAGCTAATAAAGATTTCCGAGAATGAATATCAGAGCACGCAACAGAGCTAATAAAGATTCCCGAGAATGAATATCCGAGCAGCACATTTCCGACGTTTTCCCTACTTATTCCTTAAAGTATTTCTATTGTAGACGTTTTGCATGCGGTGTATTGCACTGGATATTGCGTGTCAAATGTTTATTATTCTTATAATCCACATTCATCTTTCCGAGTCCGTCTCTGACACTTGCAAGCCAGGAATAATAAAAGAAAAAATAAAAGAGAAACGAAAGGAGGGAGGAGAGACGAGACTGGAAACTACAAAATTGCAAGAGAGGACGATATTTATTTTTTTATCTTTCACTTTTACGAAATAAAGCATAAAAAGACAGAAGGATAATTTCCAGTTGATCAAAAAAATTGTATAAAAAACTGAGAAATGAAATGGAGTCCGTGAGATAGGAAAATGCAGCTTCGTTTTATGCTGGGGGGGAACCAGAGCGATTTCCCAGAAATAGGAGGGAGCTGGGCAGACACCCAAGAAAGGGGGGAGAGAGAGAAGTGGAACCGGAGGAGGAAGAAAAAAACAAAACACTGGGATAAAAAAAACCAAACTGGAAGGAAGGGGGAAGCGAGAGAAAAGTGCAAGGAAGAGAGAGAACGAAATAAAAAGAGCGGAGGATGGGGAAGTGCAGGTGAGGGAGGGAGGGAGAAAGCGAGCCCGGCAGGGAGGGAAGGAGCCGGGCCAGGTGGGCGCCTTCTCTCTCTCTCTCTCATTTCTGCACAGGGCGCCCCGGCGGGACCGTGTAATGCGGACATTGGGACCGATTCTCCCTCCGGTCTCTTCACTGCGAATTCGGTGCAGAACTGAGGGCTTTCTCCTTCCCTGCTGAGGAAGCTGAGGAGACGCCCGCAGTTTATTTGGGGACGGGCAGGGATGCACTTGTTTTGCTGGGACAACTGGGGGGGAAAAATTCGATTTCCAGAAAAGAGTTCCCCACACTCGAGGGCTCTTGAATTCCCCTGCCCCAGAAATGCGCAAATCGAATTATCCCCCCCGGGAAGATTTTCCGCTGGTCCGGTGCATGGCGGAGCTTCGCCTTGAATCCGGATCCGCTCCGGAGCCAACCACTTACAGGTGGCTCCGCATTGCAAACAACAAAAAAAAAAAAGAAAGAAAGAAAAAAAGTGGCTTTCTCTTTGGCAGGCGGGTGCCGGAAAGGGTTAAGCGCGGAATTAGCCGGGAGGGGAGGGGAGGGGAGGGTCCACCCTCTACTGCCCCCCACAGACCGGGAAGACATTGTCATGCTAAGAGACCTCCGCCTCGCCATTGTCTTGCACGGCTGCCAAGGCGATTATAAGCGCCCGCCCGCAGCCGGCAGGAGCAGAGCCCGACTGGAGGGGAGGGAGGGCGCGCTGCAGGCACCCCGGGCTCCTCGGTCAGTCTGCGGCGGGCAGAGGGAGAGGGGCCAGGCTGCCACCGGGGCCCCGAGGAGACCTCTCCTTGGCCTCCCTGTCTGCAGCGAGAGCCTTTTTCTTTTTTTTCTCTCCCCCTCCCCTGCAAATTCTTCTTCTTCTTCTTCTTATTATTTGTGGCCATCGCCTTCCTCCTATGTACAAAATGGATTACTCTTACCTGAACTCCTACGACTCCTGCATGGCCGCCATGGAGGCCTCAGCCTACGCGGACTTCAGCTCCTGCAGCCAGGCGAACAGCTTCCAGTACAACCCCATCAGGGGCAGCTTCGGGGGCACCCCGGGGTGCCCGCCCCTCGCCACCGCCAGCTGCACCCTGGGGGCGCTCCGGGACCACCAGCCTTCACCTTATTCCACAGGTAACACGGGGGGGGGGGTCAGGTGTCGTCGTCCCTCCCCCCCCCCAGAGATCAAGGAGGGGGGGGGGACAGTGAGTGAGAAGATGGGGGACCCGCTTTGCCTCTCCCGTCCACGGCTCGGAAATCTGGAAGGCGATGCCTTTATATCCGTTTTGGCCTTTAAAAAAAAAAAAAAAAAAAGGTTCTAAACCAATTTTGCGAAATGCGGTTATAAAGATATAGGATTTGGGAGATGTAATCAAGTTAGGGCCCAAGTATTCCTATGTTCACAGCCAAAACAAATTAATGTGTAATCAAGTTAGGGCCAATGCGGTATTAGATCAAGATACTGTATCTAATTTGATAGCTACAGAAGCGGCATCTCGTTTTTGATGAAATTATTAATTTTGAGAGTTGTTTTTTTTATTATTCTATCCCACTGGGAATGTATGCAATAAAAAATCACTTCTGGAAATCTAATTTTCCTTTCTACATACATATATATATATATATATATACTGTGTGTGTGTGTATATATATCTCTATATATATAGTTTTTTAATACAAATTTATTTGGTTTGTGGGTGCAGGTGGCTGGGTGCTAAAGCTCTTAGATTTATTTTTTTTTGCTTAAATTCCGATTCCATTCCAGTTCTAGCGCTGCTCAGGGTCCTCACACGTGCAGTGTCCATGATTTCCTTTATTAGACAGAGATAGTACAGGTGACATCGCTCTGCCCGGATTTGGCCAGGGGCCGGGAGCAGCTCCGAAGAGTTTCCATCGAGGTCCGGGGCGATCATCTCCCGGTGCCGGCACCGGGCTGCAGCTCCCACCCTGTCCTCTTCCCCTCTGTCTGGGAGCTCGGAGCAGGATTCCGCCCTCTGGAATATCTCAGAGCTTCCTCCGATCCATGTTCAGTTCAGGAAGCCTTTGAAACCGTTTTGTTATTACAGCGGTTAAAACGAAACAAAAAAAAACCCCCCCAAACTTTTGCTAGGTCCTTTCCCGTGCTCAGAGCTCTCCTTCCCGTCTTGTCGTTTGCAGTTCCCTACAAGTTTTTCTCGGACCCCTCCGGCATCAACGAGAAAAGGAAGCAGCGGCGGATCCGCACGACTTTCACCAGCTCGCAGCTGAAGGAGCTGGAGAGGGTCTTCGCCGAGACCCACTACCCGGACATCTACACCAGGGAGGAGCTGGCGCTGAAGATCGACCTGACGGAGGCCAGGGTGCAGGTGAGCCGGACCCCAGCTGGGAGGAGGGGGAAGCAGAGCCCAAACAATACCCACAAAATCTGCGGGTACCCAGCCTGAGTCCAGCTTGCAGCCCTCTGCTTCACCCATGTTTATTCATTCATTGCTGGGACTTTGCAAGCAGGGATGAGGGTGACAGGGACAGAAATCGCCCGAACGGATGTGCCTGTCTAAGGCACGGTCACCAGGCTTTTGATCTGCTTCTTTACATTAAGCAGGTCCCCTAAGGGCTGTGCCCTGCCGTGCTTAAGGTCATCTGGTTCGGACCCCGGCTCCCGGCGTTTGCTCCCTGGGTTGGCTGGAGTTGGGGATGCTTTGCCGCCCTGCAGGGCGGGGGGCATCAGGGTCCTTGCTTAAGGGTGACACCTAGTGGCCACGTTCGGCAGCCGCCATAGCAGTGTTCCAGAAGTAGGTGCATGGCCCCCCCCCCCCCCCCAGCCCGCACCGTGACACTAAATGGAAGTGAGGGGAGGGATTATAAAAATAGGAAGACGAATCCTGGGTTCAAGGTGCTATAACAGACTCCACTCCTGGTTCCAGCTGAACTGGACCTGCAGGAGAAAACTTCTGGGTGAAAAGAAAGAGGAACAGGAAGTAGGGCTGTAAAGCAGTTCTCCAAAGGCACCAGTTTAAGGAAGGGGTGTATGATTATCGACATGCAAAAAAGCTGGCTGGCCTGGCAGCACAGCATGGCAGCTGGCATTATAGTACAGAGGCTGGCAGTGCAGTGGAGAGATTAGGAGTGCACCATGCAAATGGCAGCCTAGCAGAGAGGGAGGCTGTATAGTGTGGGGCCGGCAGTGCAATGTAGGAAATGGTGTTGTATCATGGAGATTTCCGGTGTAGTGTGGTCCTGACAGTGTGTAGTGGAGGCTGGTGTATTTTAGATTTTGGTAGTAGCAGTGTTCTGTAAGGTCTTCCAGTGCAGCAGGGGGGTTGGAAGTGTAGTGCATAGATTGGTTGATTACAGGTTATATGGGTGTAATCTATTAATGCATAGTGAGTGAGGACAATGTAGTGTAGGGTCTGTCATTGCAGTGTGGATGCTGGTACTGTGGTGTGATTATATTGATGCAGTGTGTCAGTACAGTGTAAGGTCGGTCATTACAGTGTGGGTGCTGATAGAATAGTGTGGTTTTATTATTATTATTATTATTTATTTCTTTTATATACCGACATTCAATCGAGATATCACTTCGGTTTCCAGATAACTAAAAGAATAGGGCGAGATTGGCCCTATTTTACATTATAACATGGTAACAATTATAACAATTATAACAGAAATACATGGAACAATAGATTATAGTATATAACATATGTACATAAATAACTTGTTGATATAAATAATTTAGGATTAAGGATAGAAGGGAGGGTTGGGAGGAGGGAGGAAGGGAGGTGTGACAGTACAGTGTAGTGCAGTGTGACAGTACAGTGTAGGGTCTGTCATTGCAGTGTGCGTGCTGGTAGAATAGCGTGGTTATATTAGTGCAGTGTGACAGTACAGTGTAGGGTCTGTCATTGCAGTGTGGGTGCTGGTAGAATAGCGTGGTTATATTAGTGCAGTGTGTCAGTAGGGTCCGTCAGTAAGGTGTGGGTGTTGGTACTGGAGTGTGGTTTTAGAAGTGGAGTGTGTCAGTGTATTGTGGAGTCTTGTCATTGCATTCTGGATGTTGTAATTGCGGTATAGAGTCTGTCAGTGCATTGTAGGTGTTAGTGGTGTAGTGTGGTTCAATAAGTGCAGTGTGTAAGTACAGTGTAGGGTCTGTCATTGCAGTGTGCGTGCTGGTAGAATAGTGTGGTTATATTAGTGCAGTGTGACAGTACAGTGTAGGGTCTGTCATTGCAGTGTGCATGCTGGTAGAATAGTGTGGTTATATTAGTGCAGTGTGACAGTACAGTGTAGGGTCTGTCATTGCAGTGTGGGTGCTGGTAGAATAGCGTGGTTATATTAGTGCAGTGTGACAGTACAGTGTAGGGTCTGTCATTGCAGTGTGGGTGCTGGTAGAATAGCGTGGTTATATTAGTGCAGTGTGTCAGTAGGGTCCGTCAGTAAGGTGTGGGTGTTGGTAGTGGAGTGTGGTTTTAGAAGTGGAGTGTGTCAGTGTATTGTGGAGTCTTGTCATTGCATTCTGGATGTTGTAATTGCGGTATAGAGTCTGTCAGTGCATTGTAGGTGTTAGTGGTGTAGTGTGGTTCAATAAGTGCAGTGTGTAAGTACGGTGTAGGGTCTGTCAGTGCAGTGTAGGTGTTAGTGGTGTAGTGTGGTTCAATAAGTGCAGTGTGTAAGTACGGTGTAGGGTCTGTCAGTGCAGTGTAGGTGTTAGTGGTGTGGTATAGTTTAATCAGTGCAGTGTGGTTGTTGGCAGTGCAGTGTGGAGTGCTTTGATTACTGAGGTGTGAAGCAGCAGTCACTAATGTGACTAAAGAGCATTTTACCTGCAGCAGTCAGAAAGTCGGCTGATTCAGAGTGCGCTAAGGAGAGCATAGTCTATATGTAAAGTTATGTATCCTTGTGATTAGGGGCCTGCACTCGGCTGCTCTCTAAGCTACTCTCAGACCTGTGGGGACAGGGACGAGGGACTCTCCGGCAGGCTTTGATCGCAACCAGAAAACATTGGCGTCTAACTGAAAAGGTAGTTCCTCCTTGTGCCGAACTACAACATTGCATGTTCGGGTCCGCACCCCTAGGGAGCTTACAGCCTGGCCAAGGTGTGCAGCCAGGCAGAATTTTTTCTTTATCCTCCCGCTGCTTAGTTAGATTCTAAGCTCTCTGGGGCAGGGACACTCTAACCAGTGAAATTATCTCAGGCAGGACTGTGTGCACAGATGACACAAGCTGAAGATTATCACTAGTCTGAGTTCTTATCAAGCTTGTTAGTGCTACAAGCTCAACTTTCTAATTTGGGATGCAAATAGATTCCACATCTGAAAATATGGCAGCCTGCTCAGGGTTTTGGAAGTCCCACAAACATAAGGTCTTTTTTAAGATCTTTTTGTTGCTGGTTTTAAACTTTTTTTTTTTTGGAAGTGAACCCAAATCCGAGTTACCAGAAGCCCTGGCAGTGGGGTTTCCTCAGGGATCTGAGCGCAAAGCCTCAAGCCTGCTCCGCACCCTGCTGCTGCCAAGCTGGATGGACTCTGCACACGGTCACTCATAGCAAACAGAAAAATCCCAGCAGGCAAACGCTTCCAGCCTTCAGCCCCCGTCTGAAGAAAGGGAGCCCCTGTGGTCACCAAAGCTCGTGCCCTGCCACGGAGGCTCACGAATAAACGGAACCGCCCGGGGATGGATCGCAAGGTGGTGGGCTGGATTAGAAACCGGTCGAATGACGGAGGGTGGAGGGGGTTACGGCGTGGGAGTCACACCGAGGAAAGAAGAGGGATCCATTTTGGGGCTGGTTCCGTTCAGTGTCTTTTTTGCGGATGGGGTTAGAAGGAAAGGTTCGACTTCCTGGTGGATGTGGCATTAAAACCTGAAACAGAGTGGACATCCCTGAGAGAGGAGGGATCTAAGGAAGCTTGAGGCTTGGTTGAGTGCTTGGTGGTTGAGACTCAATGGGTGAAACCAAGAAGAGAGCTAGTGAGAAACTCATCATAACCTGTAGGGATGTGAATCGTTTTAGGACGATTAAAATTATCGTCCGATAATTTTAATATCGTCTTAAACCGTTATGGAACACAATACAATAGAGATTCTAACGATTTATCGTTATAAATCGTTAGAATCGTGAGCCGGCACACTAAAACCCCCTAAAACCCACCCCCGACCCTTTAAATTAAATCCCCCACCCTCCTGAACCCCCCCCAAATGACTTAAATAACCTGCGGGTCCAGCGGCGGTCCGGAACGGCAGCGGTCCGGAACGGGCTCCTGCTCCTGAATCTTGTTGTCTTCAGCCGGCGCCATTTTCCAAAATGGCGCCGAAAAATGGCGGCGGCCATAGACGAACACGATTGGACGGCAGGAGGTCCTTCCGGACCCCCGCTGGACTTTTGGCAAGTCTCGTGGGGGTCAGGAGGCCCCCCACAAGCTGGCCAAAAGTTCCTGGAGGTCCAGCGGGGGTCAGGGAGCGATTTCCCGCCGCGAATCGTTTTCGTACGGAAAATGGCGCCGGCAGGAGATCGACTGCAGGAGGTTGTTCAGCGAGGTGCCGGAACCCTCGCTGAACGACCTCCTGCAGTCGATCTCCTGCCGGCGCCATTTTCCGTACGAAAACGATTCGCGGCGGGAAATCGCTCCCTGACCCCCGCTGGACCTCCAGGAACTTTTGGCCAGCTTGTGGGGGGCCTCCTGACCCCCACGAGACTTGCCAAAAGTCCAGCGGGGGTCCAGAAGGACCTCCTGCCGTCCAATCGTGTTCGTCTATGGCCGCCGCCATTTTTCGGCGCCATTTTGGAAAATGGCGCCGGCTGAAGACAACAAGATTCAGGAGCAGGAGCCCGTTCCGGACCGCTGCTGTTCCGGACCGCCGCTGGACCCGCAGGTTATTTAAGTCATTTGGGGGGGGTTTGGGAGGGTGGGGGATTTAATTTAAAGGGTCGGGGGTGGGTTTTAGGGGGTTTTAATGTGCCGATTTTTCAATTTTTCGATTTTTCACGATATTTTACCCCCCCAAACGGCAACAATACGATTCCCTCCCCCTCCCAGCCAAAATCGATCGTTAAGACGATCGAGGACACGATTCACATCCCTAATAACCTGTATTTAATGCACTGTGGCAGGCATAAGCCTCAATGGTGTCGGAATCATGTGCTAGTCTGAGGAACAGATAATATTTTTTTTAGAATTTTACTTGCATACAGAAAATTAAGTAGTGGATGGCAAACATCCCAAATCTTCATTCATTAAAATGCATTAAAAAACCGCCAAACGTCCGGCGTTAAAACTGCCCAAATACTTAGCTTTTACGAAGGGTGTTGGTTAGTTGTCTCCAAATGTTGTGAACAAGGTCACCCACTCAGTGTTAAAATTGTGCGCCGCTCACTCAGCATTGTATGTAAATGTCCATTTTTATATTACATTTTAAACAGGGAGAGGCTTATGCCTGCCACAGTGGGTTAATACAGGTTACGATGATAGCAGTGTTAAGCTTATTGTGTTTCTCACATGGTGCATCGCCACGTGCAGGTCCCCAGAGGCAGGCAGAGCTCCGGAGTCTCAATGCGTGGATGAGACGATGGTGCAAAGAAGAGGGATTCAGTTTTGTTAGGAACTGGGGATCCTTTTGGGGAAGGGGGAGTCTCTTCCGAAGGGATGGGCTGCACCTTAACCAGGGTGGAACCAGACTGCTGGCGCTAACCTTTAAAAAGGAGATAGAGCAGCTTTTAAACTAGAACAAAGGGGAAAGCCGACAGTTGCTCAGCAGCGCATGGTTCGGAGAGAGGTATCTTTAAAGGATACTAATGATGCATTAGAATTAGGGCATCCCGACAGTGAGGTTCCAATAATAAGAAAAGTGGTCCAAGTGCCTGAAACTAAAAACTCACCTGAGCTAAAAAATTCTAACTTATCTCTATCAATTAAAAAGCAGAATAAAAATACAAACAAAAAACAAACTTTGAAATGTTTGTATGCTAATGCCAGAAGTCTAAGAAGTAAGATGGGAGAATTAGAATGTATAGCAGTGAATGATGACATAGACTTAATTGGCATCTCAGAGACATGGTGGAAGGAGGATAACCAATGGGACAGTGCTATACCGGGGTACAAATTATATCGCAATGATAGGATCAACTTGTTGGCGGTGTGGCACTTTATGTCCGGAAGGGTATAGAGTCCAACAGGATAAAGATCATACAAGAGACTCAATGCTCAGTAGAATCTATATGGGTAGAAATCCCATGTGTGTTGGGTAAGAGTATAGAGTGATAGGCGTAGACTACCGTCCACCTGGCCAAAATGATCAGACTGATAATGAAGTGCTAAGAGAGATCAGGAAAGCTAAACAATTTGGCCGTGCAATAATAATGGGCGATTTCTTTTTTTTTTTTTTATTCTTTATTTATAATTTCCAATTACATATTTCAAGAATTAACACTTAAATAGAAAAACATTATGACATTCGCAAAATACTTATACAAAAAAGAAAAAATCAGGAAATACAATTTTTTGTCAATAATGTATTTAGTCCTCAAAATTGAGATCCAATCCACTACCTTGAGGAAACAGAAATATCTATATTACTAAACAAAAAGCTGGTTAAACAAGTCTCTTCCTTTTTTTAGCGGTTATGCTTACAGATTTTCAAACGACGGGGGATGACTTAGCAACTGGCATAAATCTATCAGTTATAAAAGAGGAAAGCTGTGCTGGATTATAGAAAATGTATGATGCATTTTGATACTTTACTAGACATTTACAGGGAAATTTAAGGAAATATGCAGCCCCCATTTCTAACACCTTAGGTTTTAAAATTAAAAATTGTTTCCTCTTTTTTTGAGTCTCTTTTGCCAAGTCTGGAAAAACTTGAACTTTCAAACCCAGAAAACTTTCAGATCTATATTGAAAGAACCTTTTGAATATCCGTTCTTTATCTGTCTCCAGAAGAAATGACACAATAAGTGAGCCGGCAAAACCTGTTCGCTCAAAGAGCTTTCAATAATATTAGTCTCATCCATTTGAGGTTCTAGTGTTGAACAAATCTGTCCCCCACGTAATTCTTCACTTCCCCTTTTAAGGGGTGATATACAGTAGGGATGTGCATTTGTTTGTGACAGAATAGGAAATAGAGACGATATTTCCTATTTCATCACGTTTCGAGGTGGGGGGGGTCGCCGAAATGATAGAAAAACCCACAAAATTTCATGTGGTTTTCTTATCGTTTTGGGGGGGGGGGGGGAGAAAGGGCACATTAAAAAAACAAAATGGCCGTCCATTGCTCCTACCATGTGACAGAGGCCGGCCAATGGCACCGATAGCCCTTGTCACATGGTAAGGGCAAAGGGCCACCGGCAGCTGACAGCCCCAAGAGCGGGAGATCGCTCCCGGGACCCCCACTGGACCACCAAGGACTTTAGGCAAGTTTTGGGGGGGGTCAGGAGGATGGGGGATTGTAATTAATTAAATCTGAAGGGTTGGGGTGTTTTGTTTTTTTTTGGTTTGGGACAACCAAAATAAACGGTCCCAACCGCAGGAAATGGAATTTCCCACGGCAGGCCAATAACGAAGGCCAAAGCAAAAGGTTCAGCCGAATCACATCTCCAATATATAGTAAATCCTTGATATTAAAGGCCAAGTCTGTTCAGGTATTTTAAGGATTTCTAAGAGATACCTCTTCCACATATCCCTTGGTGCAATAAAATAATTTTTTGGAAAATTTACAAGACAGATATTTTTTGCCCAAGCCTGGTTTTCAGTGGATTCCATTTTCATCTTCATACTTAAATTTTCTTTTATGATGGAATACTGAACATCTTTAATTGTATTTATTTCCTTTTTCACATTCTTCATGATTTTCCTTTATCTCCTTTTCTACCTTACTCATACGATCTTCCAAACCATTTAGGACTTCAACCATGGGTTTCAATTGACTAGCAACATTTCCATTTGACAAACATTGAGGGGTACATTTTAAAACACAGCGTGTGCGCGTACTTTTGTTCGCGCACCAGGCACGCACAAGGGGGTGCACATTTGTGCACATTTGTGCAACTTGCGCGCGCCGAGCCCTGCACGCGCTGCCCGTTCCCTCCGAGGCCGCTCCAAAATCGGAGCGGCCTCAGAGGAAACTTTCCTTCCACCTCCCCCCACCTTCTCCTCCCTTCCCCTACCTAACCCACCCCCCCCGTCGACTGCGTCACCGGTCCCGTAACAGTACCCCCCCCTCCTACGCCCCCTTCCCGAGGTCCTGGCTTGGCAGGATGAGCCAAGTGAAACTGATGGAGGAGGGACTTGTCCAGGATATGAAAAGAAAGCTCCCAGGAATTCTCGTCCGGGCCGTACCCCTCCCGGGAGAGGAGGCACTCCCACCGGCGACGGTGGGACCGAACGTCCAGGACATCCTTTACTTTATAGGTGACGTCGGCATCAGCTTCAGCGGGGGTAGGTTCCGGAGGTGTGGCATGGAATGTGGAGAGCACCACCGGCTTAAGCAGAGACACATGGAACACATTGTAGATCCTCAGGGTGGATGGCAGCCATAGCCGATAGGAGACTGCCCCCACCCGCTCCACTACCGTGAATGGCCCAATGTACCTGGGGGCCAGACACATAGAGGGAGTCCGCAGATGGATATTCCTGGTGCTCAACCAAACTCTCTGCCCTGGAAGGAAGGTCGGAGCAGGCTGTCATGATCTATCTGCATATTTCTTGGCCTTGGCTGCCGCCAAACGGAGTTTCGCCTGGGTGGAAGTCCAGAGGGTGCACAACTATCGTGCCATAAGCTGAACCGCAGGCGAAGGTACTGTCAGCGGCAAAGGCAATGGAGGTCTAGGGCTCTTTCCATAGACCAACTGAAAAGGGGACAGTTTAGTTGCGGAGTGCTTGTGGTGGTTATACGAAAACTCCGCCCAAGGTAATAAAGTGACCCAGTCATTTTGCAGATCTCCGAGGAAAGCCTTTAGTGTTCTGTTGGTCCATTCGGCCTGGTCATTGGCCTGAGGGTGAAAGGCAGTTGTCAGATCCAGTTGCACCCCGAACTTCCTGCAGAGGGACTTCCAATATTTTGCCGTAAACTGGGGACCATGGTCTGAGGTAATGTGCGAAGGAAGTCCATGGAGTCGGAAGATGTGCTGGGTGAAGAGGGTAGCCAACTCTGGTAGCCAACTCGGATAGTAGAAAGACTAGGGGGCACTCCATGAAGTTAGCATGGGGCACATTTAAAACTAATCGGAGAAAGTTCTTTTTTACTCAACGCACAATTAAACTCTGGAATTTGTTGCCAGCGAATGTGGTTAGTGCAGTTAGTATAGCTGGGTTTAAAAAAGGATTGGATAAGTTCTTGGAGGAGAAGTCCATTACCTGCTATTAAGTTCACTTAGAGAATAGCCACTGCCATTAGCAATGGTTACATGGAATGGACTTAGTTTTTGGGTACTTGCCAGGTTCTTATGGCCTGGTTTTGGCCTCTATTAGAAACAGGATGCTGGGCTTGATGGACCCTTGGTCTGACCCAGTATGGCATTTTCTTATGTTCTTATGGTGCTGAAGGTAATTTGGCAAGAGGCATGGTGGGCCATCTTCGAAAACCGATAGACTATGACCCAGATCACGGTCTTCCCATCAGAAACCAGCAAATCCACAATAAAATCTGTGGACAGGTGAGTTCAAGGCTCCATGGGAATGGGTAGTGGCCGCAGGAGCCCCCAGGGGCGTCCATGTAGGGACTTCTGCCGGGCACAGGTAGGACACGACTGGACATAGTCATACATCTTTCTTGACCTGCAGCCACCAGTAGAACTCTGTCAGCAGCTCTAGGGTCCTGGCTGCCCCTGGGTGCCCAGCAGTCAGGCAATCATGGGCCCATGCTAAAACCTTTCTACAGGAGCGAGATGGCACCACCGTCTTACCCGCAGGAGCCACTTCAGATGCATCCAGAAGAACTTGGGCTGGATCCAGAATGTACTGAGGCGGGTTGATGGTATCCTCTGTCTCCGCGGTGCGGCAGAGCACATCCGCCTGGACGTTCTTGGATGCTGGTCAGTACTGAAGGGAAAAATTGAAACGGCTGAAAAAGAGTGACCAGCGCACCTGCCGTGGGTTAAGATGCTGCGCACGACACAGGTATTCCAGGTTCTTGTGGTCTGTGTAAACGACGATCGGGTGCTGGGCCCCCTCCAGCCATTGCCGCCACGCCTCGAATGCAAGTTTGATGGCCAGTAGTTCCTTATCCCCTATGCCATAGTTCCTCTCGGCAGGGGAGAACTTGCAGGAGTAGTAGGAACATGGCAGGAGTTTACCTCCATTGGACAGCTGACTTAGAACAGCCCCGACCGCTACGTCGGAGGTGTCAACCTCCATGATGAAGGGGCGTTGAGGGTCAGGGTGGCGAAGGCAGGTTTCCTGGAGGAACGCTTCCTTCAATTCTTGGAAAGCTCGTAGGGTCGTCGATGGCCAGTGCTTAGTGTCGGCGCCCTTTCTGGTAAGGGCTGTCAGCGGAGCTACCTTCTAAGAGTAGAGAGGGATAAATTGCCGGTAAAAGTTGGCAAACCCCAGGAACCGTTGGAGTGCTTTCACTCCTAGTGGTTGCAGCCAATCCTTGATTGCCACGACCTTCTCTGGATCCATACGGAAACCGGTGGAGGATACGATGTACCCAAGGAAGGGTAAAGACTCCTGCTCGAAGAGACATTTTTCAAACTTAGCGTAAAGTTGGTTATCTCATAGCTTCTGTAAGACTCTTCGAACATCTTGGCAGTGCGTCTCCAGGTCCTTGGAATATATGAGTACATCATCGAGGTAAACGATTACCGAGGAATGTAGCATGTCTCTTAGGACCTCGTTCATGAGGTTTTGAAAAACTGCCGGGGCATTGCAGAGACCGAAGGGCATGGCTAGGTATTCGTAATGTCCATCCCTTGTGTTGAATGCGGTTTTCCATTCGTCGCCTGGACAAATCCTTACTGGGTTGTACGCCCCACGGAGATCCAGTTTTGTGAACACCTTGGCTCCTTGTAGCCTGTCCAGCAGTTCCGGGATCAAAGGCAGTGGGTACCGATCCCGCCGGGTAATGCTGTTCAAGCCACGGTAGTCTATGCAGGGTCGGAGGGATCCGTCCTTCTTTGCACGAAGAAGAAGCCTGCTCCAGCCGGGGACTTGGATGGTCGAATGAACCCACGATCTAGGTTCTCCCGGATGTATGTAGACATGGCTTGTGTCTCAGGAAGAGACAACAGGTAGACCCATCCTCATGGTGGCATGGTACCCGGGAGCAAGTTGATTGCACAGTCAAAAGGGCGGTGCTCTGGGAGGATCTCGGCTCTCTCCTTGGAAAAGACATTGTGGTAGTCCTGATAGTGGGGCGGCAACGCCAATGATGTCATCAGGAGAGGTATCGATGGTCGCGGAACAGCAGTCAAGCAAGAGCCGAAGCATGAAGGGCCCCAGGATGCCACTTGGAGGGTTTCCCAACAAATTATGGGAGAGTGCTTCCGTAGCCACGGCAGTCCCAGGATGACCGGGTGCATAGACCTCTCCAGGATGAGGAATGAAATCTCCTCTTCATGCAAAATTCACGTGGTAGCGTGAAAGGCCTAGTACGAGTATCGATGGTCCCTTGAAGAAGCCTCTCCTGAATAGAAGACACACGGAGCTGGGGTCGTTTGGGTTGAACTGCAATCTGGTGTTGCTGGGCCAGGTCCTTGAGAATGAAGTTTCTCCCAGCTCCTGATTCAATCAGGGCTAGCGTCTCAAACTCTCCTTCGGGAAGGAGTATGGTCACCAGTACGGTGCACGGGGAGGCAGCAGTGGTGTGACCTAGGGTTAGCTTCCCAACTGTCTCTAGGTCTGAGCATTTCCCGGACACTTGCTACAGTGGGCGAGGAAATGGCCCTTCCCAGTGCAATAGAGATACAGGCCCAGGGACCGACATCTTCTCCTTTCCTCCTGCGAGATAGGCCCCTGACCCACTTGCATGGGTTTGGGATCAGAAGCTTCCGGAGAGACAGAAGGAGCGGAATCGCTTCGGGAAGGGGTGATTCTGGCGTTCCCGGGTCTGTGAGCAGGCCTCCTTTCTCGGAACCGGCGTTGGATACGGCGGTCCACCTGGCACGCAAGATCAATGAGATCATCCAAGTCGTCCGGGAGATCTCGGGCCGCCAATTCATCCTGGAGCCTTGGGGAGAGGCTTTCCAAAAAGATACCGTGCAAGCTGTCACCTCCCCAGTTTAATTCGGTGGCCAGCGTCTGGAAATCCATAGCTTGTTCCGCCAAAGGCCGGTTACCCTGACGCAACTGGAGCAACTCTGATGCGGCAGTGGGTTTGCGAGAGGACTCATCAAAGACCCATCTAAAGGCAGAGAAGAAGTGTACCAGGTTGTCCAGGTGGGAGTCCTGGCACTCCCAGAGGTTGGAGGCCCACGCCAGGGGTCTGCCATCCAGTAGAGAGATAATGAAGCTTGTCTTGACCCGGTCTGTCGGAAACTGAAGCGGGAGGAGGTTGAATCGAATATAACACTGGTTCAGGAACCCTCGGCAAAGCTTTGCGTCTCCTGAAAACCGCGAAGGGACTGGCATCTGTATGGGTGCTGAAGATCCGGAATTCATCCCAGCTCCGGGTACCAAAGGACTCGCAGCCGTGGCTCCGCCAACACGGTCGGCTAATCACTGCACCATTGCCATCAGGGTGTCGAGGCAGGTTTGCTGCTGTTGCAGCCTCTGGGCAATACCCGGAATGGCTTTCAGGCCTGCAAGATCCGCCGGGTCCATGGCCTTGCAAACTGTTACGGTCGTGGACCCTTGTGCCGGCTGAGACGGTGGATGGTATGCTGTGGAGGACCACAGTGAGTGTCACAGCCGGGAGGTGGTGCGGAAGAGAGTCGGAAGAGGCTTCGCCACTGGAAGTCCAAGGTCCCCCCCAGGAGGAGCTCGTAGGGACCCGGACCTCTTGGACTTAGGTGGGATCCTATGCGACCAAGGATCCGGGCTGCAGCCGAAGAGATGGGTGAAGGACGGCTGGACCCAGGTAGCAGAAGAGTCTTCATCCTTGGAAACCCGTGGCTCCCCCGGGAGGAGCCCGTGATAGCCCGAGCCACTGGGACTTAGGAGAATCCCTCTGGGCCAGCAAGTACCGGATACCTGAGATGATGAATGAAGCTGAGTCAGAGTCCAAGAGCGAAACCGGGTCAGAAGCCAGAAGTCCGAGATCCAAACCAAAGCCAGGGATGCAAGCAGAAGATGGAGTCGTGGAACGGAGCCGGGTCAAAGCCAGAAGTCAGAGGATGAACCAAAACCAGGAGCGGAAGCTGGAAGCGAAGTCAGGAGACAAAGCCGGGTCAGAAGCCAGAAGTCAGAAGTCAATATCAAGGCCAGGGGCAGATGCCGAAGACGAAGTCAGGAACAAGCCAGGTCAGGAGCCAGAAGACCAGATGATCAGAGATACTGCAGCAACTAGAGAGTCAGGGAACCTGAGGAACCTCGTTGCAAGGCCCCGTCCTGATGGAGCTGCAGGGTTTAAATACCCTGGAGCGTCTGACGTCATCTGGGGCATCCCCTGTAGTTTTCCCGCGTTGGCCCCTTTAAGGCTCCAGCCTCTGGGCGCGCGCGTGCCTAGGGGGTGGGGCCAAGCGCGTTGGGCCGGCGGCGTCTCCCTCGCACAGGGAGAGCTGCAGCAGGCCGCGAATCAGGCCTGCATGGCCTCAGGAGCGTCCCTGCGGGCCAGGCCGGCCTGGAGGTAAGAGGAGGAACCGGAGAACTGCCCGGTCCTGTAACAATTCACTTACAGATAACTGGAAGCCATTGTTCCTGTCCCTAGGGGGAGCAAGGGACGGGAAGGTATTCCATTTATTTTGTGTTCCCAAAAAAGGAGTGGACCTTCTGCCCAATTTTGAACTTGAAAAAAGATGAATGTGGCTCTCAAAGTTCCTCGTTTTTGGATGGAGACCCTGTGCTCAGTCATTGCAGTGGTGCACAAAGGAGAGCTGTTGGCTTCTCTGGATTTGACCGAGGCGTACTTGCACATAGCAATCTGTCCGGATCATCAGAGGTTCCTGAGGTTCATGATCCTCGGGACACATTTTCAATTTTGTGCCCTTCCGTTCGAGTTGATGACTGCTCTGAGGACCTTCATCAAGGTGATTGTCATGGTGGCAGCGGCTCTCAGAAAGGAGGGCATTTTACTTCACCCGTATCTAGATGATTGGCTTATTCAAGCGAAGTCAGAGGTCCTTTGCAGACAGGCAGTGGCATTGGTGCTCCAGTGTATGAGATCCATGGGTTGGGTACTAAATCTGTCAAAGAACCATCTTACTCCTACTTAGGTGTTGGAGTTCCTGGGGGCACGTTTTGACACCATGATTGGGAAAGTGTTCTCAACAGGAAACATGTTTACAAATTGCAGAGGCAGATTCTCAGTTTAATGGAGTAAGTGGTCCCCAGGGACTGGGATTACCTACAGGTTCTTGGTTCCATGACTTCCACTTTGGAGCTAGTTTCGTGGGCATTTGCTCACATGAGGCCTCTGCAGAGGGTGTTGCTTTTATGGTGGAATCCGTTGTCAGAGCAATTTCATCTGCCACTGCCTTTTATGGAGATAGCCAGATCTAGTCTCTCGTGGTGGCTTGGTCGGGACCAGTTAGGTTGCGGTATAGACTTGGAGGTTCTAAATTGGATAGTTGTTACCATCGATGCCAGTCTCTCTGGATGGGGAGCTGTATGCCAGACTCAGTTAGCACAGGGACAACAGTCGGCACAAGAGGCGTTGTGGTCTATCAATCAGTTAGAGATGAGGGTGGTGATGTTTGTGTTGTGGGCTTTTCTACCTCTCTTCCGCAGTCAGCCATAAGGATCTTGTTGGACAATGCGATGATGGTGACTTACATCAACCGTGAGGGACTAAAAAAACAGCAAGGAAGGTTGCTTAATAAAGCCGTGAGAGCAACAGTACACAATAAATAAACCAATAACATATCATATACACGTGGTGAGCTCTTTTATTTTATTTTCCATACATTTATCTAATTTATGGCACTCATGGTAACTTTTTATAGTTAAAGGCAATATGCATTTGATTTGTATTGTTTTACCTGTTTAGCTGGTGTTTACTGACTTTACTGTGCTTATTTTATGGTGCTGGTTTTACTATTTATTGGTTTATTTATTTCACTTACATCTTGTTTTAGACTCATTCCATATAATCCCATGTTACCATTTTATATGTTCATTTTAAATGTTTGTTTATTATATGTTTTTATCAGTCTTATTCATTTTTATATTTTTAATGTCCTTTATTGTATGTTTTAGCCCCTGATGCAGCCCTACTGAAAGAGGGCGAAACTCGGCTGGAGTCAGGCTCTATTGCGTATATTTGCACACAATAAACCTCTACAAGATCGGACATTTGGTTGCTTATTGTGTACTGTTGCTCTCACGACTTACATCAACCGACAGGGTGGTACCAAGAGTCAGGCAGTGACTCAGGAAGCCCAGAAATTAATTCGCTGGGCAGAGCAGCATCTGGCATTATTGGTGGCACCTCACATAGCTGAGATAGACAAAAGTACTAGTGGATTTTCTCAGTCAAGAACAGCTGTATCCCGGGGAATGGGAGTTGTCGAGGAAGCAATGCATCTTATTCTTTACAGACGGGGCATGTCCCACATGGACTTTATGGCAATTCAGCAAAATGCCAAGTCTCGGCACTTCTTCAGCCGCAGGAGGTAACGCGGAGCAGAAGGGTCGATGCCTTGGTGCTTCCATGGCAGTGTGGGATATTCTCCTATATGTGTTTCCGCCATGGCTGCTGGTGGGCAAAATATTTCAGCGAGTAGAGATTCATCCAGGAGAGGTGATTCTAGAGGCACTGGAGTGGCCTCGGCAGCCATGGTTTGCTGATCTGATCAATCTAGCGGTGGACGGGCCATTGCGGCTCGGCCATCTACCAAAGCTTCTTCACCAAGGTCCCGTATTTTCAGATCAGGCTGATCACTTCTGTCCCATGGCTTGGCTTTTGAGAGGAAGCATTTAAGGTGGAAAGGGTATACCGAGGATATCATTTCATTCTGCTGTAAGCTAGGAAGACTTCCACATCCTTAGCATATGTGAGAGTTTGGAGAGTTTTTGAGTCTTGGTGCACAGAGCAGGGGGTTGAACTGACTCGAGTGTCTATGGTGCACATTTTGACCTTCTTGGAGCAGGGGTTGATGAAGGGTTTGGCCTTAACTCCCTTAGAGTTCAAGTGGCGGCGTTGAGCTGTCTCCGAGGCAAGATGCAGGGAGCGGCCTTAGCTGCACACCTGGATGTGGTGTGTTTTCTCGGGGGGTGGGGGACATTTGCATCCTCCAGTGTGTAAGTTGTGTCCCTCCTGGATCCTTAACTTGGTCCTTAAGGGGATGTGTGTGGCTCTGTTCAAACCTCTTATAAGGGCAACTATGAAAGATCTCACCTTGAAGGTGGTTTTTATGGAGGTAATTTGTTCCATTAGAAGGATTTTGGAGCTTCAGGCTTTGTAATGTAGGGAGCCCTTTTTGAGAATTATGGATTCCTGAGTCTCATTGTGTGTGGTTCCTTCCTTCCTCCTGAAGGTGAACATAAGAACATGCCATACTGGGTCAGACCAAGTGTCCATCAAGCCCAGTATCCTGTTTCCAACAGTGGCCAATCCAGGCCATAAGAACCTGGCAATTACCCAAAAACTAAGTCTATTCCATGTTACCGTTGCTAGTAATAGTGGTGGCTAATTTCTAAGTCAACTTAATTAATAGCAGGTAATGGACTTCTCCTCCAAGAACTTATTCAATCCTTTTTTAAACACAGCTATACTAACTGCACTAACCACATCTTCTGGCAACAAATTCCAGAGTTTAATTGTGCGTTGAGTGAAAAGGAACTTTCTCCGATTAGTTTTAAATGTGCTACTTGCTAACTTCATGGTGTGCCCCCTAGTCTTTCTATTATCTGAAATCATAAATAACCGAATCACATCTATTCGTTCTAGACCTCTCATGATTTTAAACACCTCTATTATATCCCACCTCAGCCGTCTCTTCTCCAAGCTGAAAAGTCCTAACCTCTTTAGTCTTTCCTCATAGGGGAGCTGTTCCATTCCCCTTATCATTTTGGTCGCCCTTCTCTGTACCTTCTCCATCACAACTACATTTTTTTTTGAGATGCGGTGACCAGAATTGTATACAGTATTCAAGGTGCGGTCTCACCATGGGGCGATACAGAGGCATTATGACATTTTCTGTTTTATTCACCATTCCCTTCCTAATAATTCCTAACATTCTGTTTGCTTTTTTGACTGCTGCAGCACTCTGGGCTGATGATTTCAATGTGTTATCCACTATGACACCTAGATCACTTTCCTGGGTGGTAGCTCCTAATATGGAACCTAACATCGTGTAACTATAGCATGGGTTATTTTTCCCTATGTGCTTCACCTTGCACCTTATCCATTTGAGTCAATCGATAGAGATTCCGGCCTTCCCAAACCTGGATGTGGCAGTCCCTTACGTGAGAAAGTTGAGACTCTTGGATGTAAAGTGGGCATTGTTGCGATATCTTAAGATCACTAATAGCTTCCAATTGTCGGATCATCTTTTGTGCTATGGAGTGGAGTAAAAAGGGACAGAAGGCTTCACAATCTACCAAAGCGCAGTGGTTAAAGGAAGCAATAGGTTCAGTGTACATCTGTCAAGGTTGTCCTTTCCCTGAGGGTTTAAGGGCTTTCTCTGCTCGATCTCAGGCAGCATCCTGGGCCAAATGTCAATGGGTATCACCACAAAAGATTTGTAGGGTGGCTACTTGGAAGTCGTTGCACACTTTTGCCAGGCATTATCGTTTGGATGTCCAGGCTTTGGTGAAAATGAACTTCAAGCAGGACTCTTGCAGTCCCTCCCTGTGTAGGGAAGCTTGGGTACATCCCAGAAGTCTGGATGATCCAGGGACGTACAGGAAAAGGAAAATTGGTTCTTACCTGCTAATTTTCGCTCCTGTGGTACCACAGATCAGTCCAGAGTCCTATTGATGTGGGGAGAATTGGAGAGTCCACTTGACCAAAAAGGATATAGCTGCACTGGAGAAAGTGCAGAGAAGGACGACCAAAATGATAAGGGGCATGGAACGGCTGCCCTATGAGGAAAGGCTGAAGAGGTTAGGGCTGTTCAGTTTGGAGAAGAGATGGCTGAGGGGGGATATGATAGAAGTCTACAAAATCATGAAAGGACTTGAACAACTTAAATTAAATAGGTTATTTACTCTCTCAGATAATAGAAGGACCAGGGGGCACTCTATGAAGTTAAAACGTAGCTCATTTAAAACAAATCAAAGAAAATTCTTTTTCACTCAATACAAAGTTAAGCTCTGGAATTCATTGGCAGAGGATGTGGTTACAGCAGTTAGTATAACTCAGTTTAAAAAAGATTTGGATAAGTTCCTAGAGGATAAATCCATAAACTGCTATTATGGTAATTAATAAGCAATAGTAGCTTGTGATTTATCTAATGTTTGTGTACTTGCCAGGCGCTTGTGACTTGGATTGGCCTCTGTTGGAAACAGGATGCTGGGCTTGATGGGCCCTTGGTCTGACCCAGTATGGCATGTTCTTATGTTCTTATGTTATGTTCTTATGGCTGAAGAATGGCACAGGTTTCGTTTAGTTTTCTCATGTTGTTAATGTTCCTCTTCCTGCTGCTCATTCAGGGGACGTGAATATGTTACTTGTAGTTATGCTCATTGGTATCTTGGCTTGGGTATAGGTCAATACTGAGGGATGCAGGTGGCACACCAGGTTATGTGGCAGTGTCAGCAAAAGTTTCTCTGTCTCCATCTGCTGGAAGGGAATGAAATTCAGCAGGTAAGAAGCAATTTTCCTGTACGGAGCTTATCGGCTAAAATGGCAGCCATGCTGACTTATCTGACCATCTGGCTGCAGTTTGCCACTGCTACTTATTTGGATAAGTACTGTCTCATCTGGCTATGTGGCAGCGTTGAAACCGTGGCCAGAGAGTGGCAGCAGTTGGTCTGATAAATCCTGAGTTCTTTTTTTTTGCTTTTTAGATCCGTATTTAAGAATCTTCAGTGCCTGTGAAGCAGCGTTGTAAACGTAACCCCCGTCTCTGACCCAGGAGTTACGTTTCCAGCACTAAGAGTGACTGCATTTGGCCTGCGCACCTCTCTGCATCGGGGAGTGCTGCTTAATGCTCTCATTTGCATGTGATTTCCAATGCGAGGGCCCTAAGCAGGACTCACATATTTTTTAATGCACATTTCGTGAATGCAAAAGTCCTTGTTGCACTGGCAGTAAGGTTTCCACTCCCAGAATCAGACCGATCCAATATCGGCGTGCGTTAAATGGGTGCTCGCGATTGAGCGCCCGCTCTCTTAACGTGCGCCGATCCGCCTCTCCTGCACGCCCAATTTAATATTTAAATCGGCTGCCTCGGTAAACAGGAGGCGCGAGGGAAAAGTTTGCAGCTCTAGCACCTCCTCAGCTGTGGGCGCCCAGGGGTGGTGGCGGTCAGCGGGGTAGGAAAAGGGACGCTCAATTAACAAGCATCCATTTTCCCATGCTGTGGCTGTGCACAGGTTAGAAAAACAGATGCTTGGAAAATTGGGCGTCAAATCTTATGAGCGTCTGTTTTCCTAACCTGACTGCCAGCATATTGTTTTTTGGTTTCTCCTTTTTTTGGTTCCTCTGACTTAATATCGCCATGAAAAGCAGTATTTTCTGCTTTTCTGTAAACATTTTGAGCTCCTGAAGAATTAATGCCTACACCAGGGCAAGCATTCATTTTTGAGGGTAAAAATCTGCGTCTTTTTTTTTTTTTTTTGCATCGGGGAAATAGCTAATAGCCTCATCGACAGGACTTTACATGTGATGAGTGCTGTTAGCTATGTGCTCGGTTGGACACGCGTTTTGGACGCGCTAAACTCCATTTTGCATCAGGGGTTATGGACCCGCGTCCAAAACACGCGTCCAATTGCGTGCTGAGCCGTGCGCCGCAGCCGGTGCACGGTACTGCATCAGCCTGAAGGGGTATTGGAGTATGTGCGTTTGGCTGAAGGCAGCTTTCTGCATCGGCCTGTGACAGAATTAAAGCTGCGGCCTGCAGAAGAAAGAAGGGTAAGGGGATCTAGCGTGAAAAAAAAATTCAGATATCTAGCGGGTTTCAAAAAAGTACCAGGAGGTAGAATTTTCCATAAAATGAAATCCTCAAAGGCAAGGGGGGGTCACCATGTGAAGCTGAAGGTAGGGAGCTCAAAAGAAAGCGAGAGAAGACTTTTCCACTGAGAAGGTGATGGACACCTGGAGCAGGCTTCCAGCCGGTATGAATGGGCACTATGGGTGCACCAAGTGGTCCTTTCCTGCCAGCATCTTATGTGTTACTATATTTTGTCCTATTTTTTTTCTTTGCCACCATTTTATGCTTTGTCCCTCCACGGACCCAGCGATTGCACCGAGGGATCTTTTGATAGAGGCCCCAGGCCCCGATGGCTTCCTTCAGCAGCTGGTGCACAAGCACCAAGCCCGGCCAGTAGATGTCACTGCTGAGCAATGAATGGGACTCCTGCCCCATCGGAGGGTCCATGATTGCTGCCTCCTTAGGGCCCCCCAGCCCTAGCTGGCCCAAGGAACTGGGTCCACAAGCCTATGAAGGCCGTTTTGGTCTCTGTTGCTAGCTCATGCAGTTCTGTTGATAATATATTCCTATGTTGATATTGAAAACACACTGAGTTTTGTTGGCAAAACATCCTTGTGCTGGGAACAATTATTTTCTTTGCTAGAGTTTCAACCTATTGAAATAGCAGTGAGTGAGCTCTAATGAGTGTTTCATTACAGTATTTGCATCCTGATAACATATTAAATTCTGGATATAGGATATCTGTGTGCTCATAACACATTCACTTCTCATTGTGTCGTTAGCACATTGGGCTCTCTTTGGACTGATAACCACCTTTGTGAGAAGGTTATCGCCAGTGTTGATAGCTTGTTGAGTTTTGCCGGTACCTGTTCACTTGACAGCGTGTCTTCATGCTGATCACAGGGTGAGATCTGTTAGTGCTGATAAATTGTTGAATTCTGGTTACAGATGATCTCATAGTGATAGCACGGTGTGACTCTGTGTTGGTGGCATTTTAAAAGATTACAAGCTTTCCTACAGTGCAAACATTGCTCTCATTTTCTGCCACCATATGTTTATATATTTTCGTTGATAAATCTGAGTCAGCTTTTTGCACTGGATAAAAACACTGTTGCATCTACATCATAGGGATCTGTTGCTAGAACATTCTAGTGTTGATAACTCATGGCCTTCTTCTGATGGCATATCTGAGTGCTAATACACCTTGTGTTTAGTGACAAAGTACTGACCAGGCTTCATCCACCCTCCCCCTGTTTCCTGTATGTTATATTCCTATATAAATAGCAATAATATCAGAGAAGGGTAATTATAGGTAAAAAGTGGTCATATTTTTTCTTAGCTATAATATTAATATATTTCTTCTAGCATAATAAAATAGATTACAATACAGCACAACATAAAATACAAATGGTAATAAAGAGCACATTGAATAGAAAGCTAAGCTATGTACAAGTTGGATGCAAATTATTTCCCTGAGAAAATCAGCTCTAGGAGGTGATCACTGCAGACAGGATCTCTAGGCAAATGAAGTAACTGCTGGGAACAGGAATCGGGGAAACCAGCGCTGAGAAGTGCGTCACGCGACCAGCCATGTCTCGGTTTTCGATGGCCAGTCTACACTTAATTTCCCGTCGTTTGTCTCCAACCTTTATACAGGCTGGGCACGACACTCTGGTCCTAGCATTCTGCCCTTTTCACGTTACAATTATTGGCACCACTGTCCCTGGTCTTCCCCTCTTATTGGTGTGACCACGCAATAACATGTCCTCCTTTTTCAGTCTGGCACGTCTCCCCTCCATCTGTCTTCTAGTTTCCATTCTCTGAAATCACCATCTTTAACCCGTCCGGATACAATTGTTCACAGTTTACTCTTTTTCCCCAACTATGTAGATGATCATAGAAGTATGAAAACATGTTTTCACTCTCCTGCCCTCTTGTTTACAGCATTTAGAAGATTTTAAAAAGCAATGCTATATCTGCATTGCATAGCCCTCCGTTGCTGCCATTCGGTTTACAGAGCATTTCAAAGCAGCAGGAGATCAGCTCTAATTACTGGAAACAAACTCGTAGGCAGTTTAAGGCATACATTGCTTTGCATTAAGCATTTTTATGTATTCATTATTTATGAGTTTAACAAAAATATATTTCAAGAAAAAGATACATCTTGATTTGAAATCAGAGATAACATAAACAAACAATCGTGATACAAAAAACATAAAATCGTAATATCTCTGTTCTTATTCAAGCCCTCGATATAAGGATCCAATACAGGCAAACATTTAATCTGATAATACAGAAAGGAAAAGAAACCTGCTGTACGGAGTGCTAGAACATTATACGAACCTTACTGCCAGCAATATCACTCTCTCAGTCACAATTGGGAGAAGAGCTAAGCACAGATGTAGTTTTATCTTAAAAGAAAAAAAGAAAACTGATTTGGCAGAAAAAAAGAATAAGAAAGACCTTGGTATTTAAAAATACATTTGCAAGGAAATTTTAAGCAAAAACAAGGCACCAATCTCAATAATCCTGGGCCTTAACAGTAAGAATTGTTTCCTCTTTTTTGAGTCACCCTGGACAGATCTGGGAAGATACTAACTTTAAGATCCATAAAGGTTTCTAAACCGTAACGAAAGAACATCCTCAATGTCCACCCCTTGTCAGCTTCAAGAAGAAACGCGACTACCAACGTAGCAGGAGTGACCGAGTCCTTCTGAGTAGTTTCAAGTATACCTGGAAGATTCAACCGAGGAGGCACAACAGGAGTCAGAACTTGAACCCCTTTCTGATCTGATAAATCCTTCCTTTAAAGGGAGGAATATAATAAACTCGTGATGCTAGAGGAAGTGCCTGCTTAAGGATTTCCATCATACATTTTTTTCCACATGTCCTTTTGGAGGAATAAGTTGATCTCTGGGGAAATTTATAAAACGTAAATGTTTTCCTCTTAACAGGTTCTCCATATTTTCCAACCTTGTAGAGAATAACAGATTTTCTTTAATCAAGAGGCATGAAGAGATTATTTATTTTTTGAATCCTGGTCCAATAAGTCAATAGAGTTCTTATTCATCAAGACTTCTTTTTCCCACATTTAATGGCTATCAAAATTTTCCCAAATAATTGTAAACAGGAGCCATTTGGTTAAAGATATTTGTGTTTAACATTTGATGGTCTTACCAGATCTGCCTTTATGATCTGAGGCAATACTATGCTCCTCCATTCACAGAGACTGAGGCCCAGTGCTTCTGGCCTGATCCCTGGCTCCCGGCAATGGTAAAGAAAGCTCAGAAACCATCTCTGATATATCTGCTTCGATCTGCCACACGAGGTTTGTCCACCTTCGGGTAATAAGAACACACACAGGGCTGGTCAAAGGGTCTACCTTCCGCAGGGTTAGCCGGAACCCTCTGTTCCTCTGGGGATAAGGTGGTATGAAGCTCAGGGGAGGAGTCAGGCAATGCTTCTTCCCGGATGCCTCCCAGCAAGGCAACTCCTGGATCCACTGCGATCCGCTGAACATGGGCGTCCATCGGGCCAGAAATCGGAGGTAAAGATGCAGGCAGGGCTTCCCTTTCCCTAGCCTGCCATTTTCTTGCAGAATGTGGCATTTTAAGGTAAAAATTGACAAGACCCAAACAGAGCTCTCTCACGCACAACCAGCAGGGTCGGCCATCTTGGATCATTGAGCTTTTTATCCTGCATTAAGCATTTTAAAGGCAGCACTGGTATTTGTTTAAATAGGCATGCAGTCATAAAGCTTACACAGGAAGATACCATACTTTTCCAGTCTTTGCATTAACCTTTTTTGTTCTCTGTCTATGATCAAGCATTTTTAAACACAGCCTTATCCCTGTATCAAGCATTAAACCTTTGCAGTATATCTGTTTCTCTATGAACTCTCTGTTTGGAATGTTTCTTCTATCCTTGAGCCAGGCTCTCTTACTCTCTAGGAATGGTCCCCCACTTCTCCAAGCTCCTTAAGAACTTAATAAACACTGTTCTGGGTCAGACCAAGGTTCATTGAGCCCAGCATCCTGGCTAGGATGCTGGGCTCAATTGTAACAGTGGCTAGTTCAGGTCACAATTACCCAGCAGATCCTATTACTCACTCCCAGAGATAGCAATAGCTTTCTTTAGTCTACCTGACTAATAATGTGTATGGACTTTTCCTCCCAGGGACTTCTCCAAACCTCTTTTAAAACCTTGGTAGATCATTGCCCTGACCATGTCCTCTGGCAACAGATTCCACAGCTTGATAGTATACCAAGTGAAAAATATTTTTCTACACTTTGTTTTAAATCAGCTGGTTGTTAGTTTCATGGAATATTCCCTTGTTTAAGTATTATTTGAAAGGGTAAATAACCATCTTTTGTTTACCCATTCTATCCAACTCATGATTTTATAAACTTCTATCCTGTCCCCTCTCAGCCGTCTCCTTTCCAAGCTGAAGAGCCCCACCCTGCGTAGCCTCTTATCATAAAAGAGATGTTCCATCCCATTTATTATTTCGTTGCCCTCCTCTGCACCTTTTCTAGTTCTGCTCTGGCTTTTATGAGATGGAGCGACCAGTACTGCACCCAGTACTCAAGGTGAGGTCACACCATGGATCGATACCTAGGTAATGTGATATTTTCTGTTTATTCTCCATTCCTTGCTGGTAGTTATTTGGGCTTCCTTCACCCTTTTTTAATTGCATGGAATACATTTTATCTGGGTTTCCAAGATGGTGTTTTTAAATAATATCTATGTCTCATGTACACTGTTGATATTTGCAACTGCTCCTTTTAGTTTCTTTCTAACTAATTTCCTAATTTTATCATAGCCTTCTTTTTTTAAAACTTATATGCTACTGCAGTAGTTTTACTTAATGTCCTCCCTCCAGTGATTGTCAAATTTGATTGCATTATGAACACTATTGCCTTTTGGCCCCACCACAGTAACCTGATGTGCATTTCACTGTGGCCTAGATCTAAAGTAACTGCTCCTTATCAGTTCTAGGAACAGCTGCTAGAAACTTAACTTCTCCAGCATGTTCCATTGAGTTGCTGACCCAATCCATACTGGGGTAACTGAAATCCTCCACTATTACTGTTTTGCCAAATTTATTCGCCTTTTTAATTTCTCTGCTAGTGTAAGAGTCACACTTCCCTCCTAGACCAGCTCTATCCTGCCCCTTTCCTCTTCTCTGCATGCTGTGTTTCTCTGAGTCTGGAAGCTTCTCTCCCCTCCCCTCAAGTTCCTCTTTCATACTTCAAGTATCTCAACTCACATGACCTCTCCAAAGACTCCAGTCAGCTCCCAAAATTCCCCTTTTCCCTCCTTTCAGATTCTCTCACCTTAGCAGCCCTCAATGAGGTGCTTCTGGACCGAACCACCATTAAAATCCCTCCGTCTGTGGAGAAGACTGCACTTTCTTGCCCAGACCAGTATATTTAAACACAATTTTCTCCCACGGTCAGTTGTATGCGGCGGGGGTAGTTCTGGAGCTGGCCACCCTCTTTATCGAAATAGTCAAGGGGAACCTACTCTTCCCCTTCCAACACACATCACAATAGGAGTCAATCCTTCCCCAGCAACAGCCAGGGAGTTGCCGCCGTCCTGGAATAAAACCAGCCCCAATTCACTTAGTACAACTGGGGGCAAAAGCAGGACTGGATCAGCCTGTGTGAAGTGACCATGCTTAGACCACTTCCAGAATATTGTGCTCAGCCCAAGACGCTATCCTCTCACCCCTCACTACAACCCCTTCCCAGGGCAGTCTGGGATCTAATATAAATCCTACATCTCCTGATCCACAGAAATTCTCCCAACAACATTCCTAGGACCTTTCTATTAATACAGGCCCTAGTACACCACTACCCCTCCTATTGGGAAAAAGGAACAAGCTGAACTACTAGAGATTTCTATGCAGACAACGAAACACTAACAGTCCTTCACTTTCTGTCACTCGCTCACACACAACGCAGACCGACCCTTACCTAATACAAAATAATGGAGCACAAATTAGAAACAAACATGCAGACCAAAAACTGAAATGGAAACTCCAAGAAGCCCGACTCTGCATGCAGTGTAAAACTAAAGAATAAGAAACAGAAATGCATGTCCTCCTGTTCTGAGCAAAATGCAAAAATATAAGAAAACTGACATACTCCACTCTCTGTAAACTGAAAATAAAATATTTTCTTTTCAAGCTTTGTTGTCTGGGCATTTTCGTTTTGTAATTGGGTTGGTCTTCATCTCTCTTTTTAGTCTTCTCCTAAAATTCTCCTCCAGTGTCTCCTTTCCATTTTCTTTTTCTTTTCTCCTTCTCTCTTCTTCTCTTCCCTACATTGAGCTTTCCCTTTCATCTTTTTTCTCCATTCCTCTGTCCACTCAGTTAAATTTCCCCTCCCTTTCCCCTCTCCTTTCAGTCCCATCCTCTTTCTAACCTCTCACCTACCAACTCAGTTTTCCATCTCCCATTCTCACCCCACCCCCAGTCCTCACATTTTCCCCCCCCCCCCTCTCTTCTTCCCTAATTTCTTATTGGCCTTCTTTCCTCACTCCTTGGACTCTCATTTCAACCATCATGCCCAATCCTTAACTATTTATTCGTTTTTGCATTACACTAATTCCCAATAGAATTGTTCAAAGTGGATAACATCCATAAAACTACCCAAAACAATCATATAATCATCATACAAAAAGCACATATTTATTTATTTATTAAAGGCTTTTTATACCGAATTTCTTGATACAAATCAAATCAGCTCGGTTTACATCAAACAATTAGGAACTATAACCAACCAAACAGTAAATACAATTTGAAGGAGAGTAAAGTTACATTATAACAAGGATGTATAACTTGGAGGAGGAAAATAAGAGGGGGACGAGAGATTAAGATATACATTGGGGTATGCGAAGGTGCAGGTAGAATACCTCATGATAAATTTGTAAACATTCTCTTAAAAATTTATATACACGGTTTAGCGTTTGTAAAGTGCATAGTTGCTAGAACTGTTATAAGTCAGGCTGTCATAGAAATGACAGCGGAAAAGGACTGCTCAGCAAGCCTTCCATAGCAGCACCTGCAGCACTGAGCAGGGTACCCCCGTGTATCAGTCAGTACTGCTTGACCTGCTTTGCTTATGAATTCGACCATAGAAGCAGTCCTGTGTTTTTTTCCTTAATGTCTGAGCATCAGTTCCCCAGACTGTAAAAAAGTCATGGCTTGTGTTGGTTGTCTCTGAATTCAAATTCCTCTTCCTTCCACCCCCCATCCTTCGAAGGAGAGAGCGATGTTGCAGTTTCATCAAAAGCATTAAGGCTTATTGGTTAAGGATAGTAATTTCATAGCTTCTGTTAAGGGCAGTAACTGCTGCTCTGTGCAGGTTACCCCCCATGCTTATCAGTTCCCCAGACCATAAAAGACGGGGCCCCTCGTTGTGTGCTGTCTGAATCATTTTCTCCTTTCCCTTGCCATTGAAGCAGATAGCAATGTTGGAGTTGCATCAACAGTATCAAGGTTTATTTGGTTAAGGGTAGTAACGCCATACCAGCAAGTTACCCCCATGCACGCTTTCTTTGTTTCCCTTTAGGACTTGGCCATAGAAGCAGTCCTGGGTTTTTTCTCTTATGTCTGCATACTGGTTACTAATGAGAATGTTGGGGAGATACCAGTTCTGGAGATGATTTTCAAGGGTGATGAGGTCAGATGAACTGAACGAAATCACTGTGAACCTAGAAGATGTAGTAGGCCAGATTGACAAACTAAGAGTAGAGAAATCACCTGGACCGGATTGGTATGCATCCCAGGGTTCTGAAGGAAAAAAAATTTCAGACCTATTAATTAAAATTTGTAACCTATCATTAAAATCATCCATTTACCTGAAGACTGGAGGGTTGTTAATATACCCCCAATATTTAAAAAGGGCTCCAGGGGGCGGATCTGGGAAACTACAGACCAGTTAGCCTGACTTCAGTGCAAAGAAAAATAATGGAAACTATTCTAAAGATCAACATCAAAGAGCATATAGAAAGGCATGGTTTAATGGAACAAAGTCAACATGGATTTACCCAAGGGAAGTCTTGCCTCACAAATCTGCTTCATTTTTTGAAGGAGTTAATAAACATGTGGATAAAGGTGAATTGGTAGGTGTAGTGTATTTGGATTTTTCAGAAGGCGTTTGACAATAGCTCCTCATGAGAGGCTTCTAAGAAAACTAAAAAGTCATGGGATAGAGGGCAATGTTTTTCATGGATTGCAAACTGGTTAAAAGAAAAGAAACAGAGAATAGGATTAAATGGTCAATTTCTCAGTGGAAAAGGGTAAACAGTAGAGTGCCTCAGGGATCTGTACTTGGACCAGTGCTTTTTAATATATTTACCTCCCCCCAAAAAAAAGGAATGTCACAAAAAACTTATAATCAATTGCTGCTTCCAAAAAAGACTATTTTTTTGGATGAATAGCCACATCATCAAGCCTGACAGCGTGTTCTCTGGAAAGAAATACGACGAGTGACGTTATCAAATTTGCGGATGATACAAAATTATTCAGAGTAGTTAAATCACAAGCGGATGGGGATAAATTGCAGGAGGACCTTGCGAGACTGGAAGATTGGGCATCTGAATGACAGATGAAATTTAATGTGGACAAGTGCAAGGTGTTGCATATAGGGAAAAATAACCCTTGCTGTAGTTACACGGTTAGGTTCCATATTAGGAGCCCAGGAAAAAGATCTAGGCATCATAGTGGATAATACTTTAAAATCGTCGGCTCAGTGTGCTGCAGCAGGTCAAAAAAGCAAACAATGTTAGGAATTATTAGGAAGGGAATGGTTTTTAAAACAGAAATGTCATAATGCCTCTGTATCGCTCCATGGTGAGACCGCACCTTGAATACTGTGTACAATTTCTGGTCGCCGCACCTCAAAAAAAGATATAGTTGCGATGGAGAAGGTACAGAGAAGGGCAACCAAAAATGATAAAGGGGATGGAACAGCTCTCCTATGAGGAAAGGCTGAAGAGGTTAGGACTGTTCAGCTTGGAGAAGAGACGGCTGAGGGGGGATATGATAGAGGTCTTTAAAATCATGAGAGGTCTAGAATGGGTAAATGTGAATCGGTTATTTACTCTTTCGGATAATAGACTAGGGTGCACTCCATGAAGTTAGCATGGGGCACATTTAAAACTAATAGCAGAAAATTCTTTTTACTCAACGCACAATAAAGCTCTGGAATTTGTTGCCAGAGGATGTGGTTAGTGAAGTTAGTGTAGTTGGGTTTAAAAAAGGTTTGGATAGGATCTTGGAGGAGAGGTCCATTGACTGCTATTGATCGTGTTGGCTTGAGGAATTGCCACTGCTATTACTAGCATCAGTAGTGTGGGATCTACTTAGTGTTTGGGCACTTGGATTGGCCACTGTTGGAAAACAGGATGCTGGGCTTGATGGACCCTCGGTCTGATCCAGTATGGCAATTTCTTATGTTCTTATGTATCAGTATCCCAGACCATGGAAGTCTGGGCCCTCTGTTGTTATCTGAATCCAATTCCTCTCCCCCCCCCCCCCTGCTGTCTGAGCGGGGAGCAAAGTTGCAATTGGATTAAAAGCCTCAAAGCATATTGGTTAAGGGTAAGAATCTCCATGCCTTCTGCTAAGGGTAGTAATCGCCGTACCAGCAAGTTACTAGGGATGTGAATCATTTTTTGACGATTTAAAATATCGTCCGATATATTTTAAATCGTCAAAAATCTTTAGGGCCACGATACAATACCAATTCCCCCGATTTATCGTCAAAAAATCGTAAATCGGGGGAAGGGGGAGGGCAGGAAAACCGGCACACTAAAACCCCCTAAAACCCACCCCCGACCCTTTAAATTTATTTATTTATTTATTTTATTTAACAACTTTTAATATACCGACGTTCGTATGGCACATCACGCCGGTTTACAAGTAACTCAATTAAAGGAGGAATTACAATGAACAGGGGGCGGGGGATGGGAGCAGGCCAGAAAGAGGGGAGGGCTAAGGGAGACAGGAGAGGGAGGGAAAGATAGGTACGAGGAAATAAGAGAATAAAGAACCAACCATAAAAATAAAAGGAACTTATTTACAGAAGGATCTATTTACAATAGTTACAACTAAAGTAAAATTGTTTTACCTCAGTTTAACTCAGCGGGGGTTCCGGACCGCCGCTGACGACCTCCTGCAGTCGATCTCCTGCCGGCACCATTTTCCGTACGGAAAACGATTCGCGGCAGATCGTTTTCCGGACCCCCGCTGGACCCCCAGGGACTTTTGGCCAGCTTGGGGGGGCCTCCTGACCCCCACAAGACTTGCCAAAAGTCCAGCAGGGGTCCGGAATGACCTCCTGCAGTTGAATCGTGTTGGTCTATGGCCGCCGCCATTTTGCGCCGCCATTTTGAAAAATGGCGCCGGTTGAAGACAACACAATTCAATTGCAGGAGGCCGTTCTGGACTGCTGCCGTTCCGGACCGCTGCTGGACCCACCAGGTAATTTAAGGCATTTGGGGGGGGGGTTCGGGAGGGTGGGGGATTTAATTTAAAGGGTCGGGGGTGGGTTTTAGGGGGTTTTAGTGTGCCGGCTCACGATTTTCACGATATTTCAAACACCCAAACGGCAACAATACGATTCCCTCCCCCTCCCAGCCGAAATCGATCGTTAAGACGATCGAGGACACGATTCAATCTCTACAAGTTACCCCTCTGCATGCTTATCTCATTTCTGTCGTCATTCTAGCCTGTAGAGATCCACAGTGTTTATCCCATAATCGTTTGCATTCTTTGAATGTTTTCTTTTCACCACCTCCTCCGGAAGGACATTCCAGGCCTCCACCACCCTCTCCATGAAGAAATATTTCCTGACGTTAATTCTGAGTCGTCGTCCCCCTGGAGTTTCATTTCATGACCCCTAGTTCTATTGTTTTCTTTCCAATGGAAAAAGGTTCAAAGTCCATACATACTTGAACGGCATCTGAAGGTCTGCATCCTATCTCCCCTGCTCCTCCTCTCCTCCAGGCTGTACATATTCAGATCCTTCAGCCTCTCCTCATAAGTCTTCCGATGCAGACCCCACACTATTTTGGTCGCCCTTCTCTGGACCTCCTCCATCCTGTCTCTGTCCCTTTTGAGATATGAGCACCAGTACTGAGCACAGTACTCCAGGTGAGGCCTCACCAAGGACCTGTACAAGGGCATCACCACCTCCTTTTTCTCTCTGGTTATTCCTCTCTCTATGCAGCCCAGCAATCTTCTGGCTTTAGCTATCACCTTGTCACATTGCTTCACCGCCTTCGGACACTATCACACCAAGATCTCTCTCCTAGTCCATGTGTATTCGTCTTTCACTGCCCATCACATACAGGTCTTTTGGATTGCCGCACCCCAGATTGCAGGACTCTGGCACTTCTTTCTTAAATCTCTTTTCATTCTCTGCACTCCTTCGACGTGTCCACTCTATTGCAGATGTTAGTATCATCCACAAATAGGCAAATTTTACCTTCTATCCCTTCTGTAATGTCACTCACAAAGATATTGAACAGAACTGATCCCAACACCAATCCCTGTGGCGTGATCTCTCTTCAGAGAAGGTTCCATTTATCATTACACGCTGTCTCCTGTCAGTCAACCAGTTTGTAATCACACCCACCACCTTGGTGCTCAACTCCCAAGCTTCTCATTTTATTCACAAAGCCTGCTATGCGGGACCATATCAAAAGCTTTGCTGAAATCCAAGTAGATCACATTGAGCGCTCTTCCTTGATCCAATTCCCCTAGTCACCCAATCAAAAAATCAATCGATTTGTCTGACAGCGACCTTCCCCTGATGACTCCATGCTCCCTTGGGTACAGCTTGCAGATAATTCACTATCCTTTCCTTCAGCAGCGTCTCTCTAATTTTTCTCACCACCCCAGCCTCCTCTGTGCTACCAGTCTTGTGAAGTGGAACCACCACCACTCTTCTCCACGCCCAAAACCGGGCGGATTTAGGCGAGCAGGGCCCTGCGCGCCGGTAAGCCTATTTTACATAGGCCTACCGGCGCGCGCAGACCCCGGGACTCGGTACGTCCCGGGGGGTTTTCGGAGGGGGGGGTGTGGGGGGCGGGCCCGGTCGACGCGGCGTTTCGGGGGCGTGTCGGCTGCGTTTTGGGGGCGGGTACGGGGCGTGGCTATGGCCCGGGGGCATGGCCGCGCCCTCCGTACCCGCCCCCAGGTCGCGGCCCGGCGCGCAGCAGGCCCGCTGGCGCGCGGGGATTTACGTCTCCCTCCGGGAGGCGTAAATCCCCGACAAAGGTAAGGGGGGGGTGTAGACAGGGCCGGGTGGGGGGTGGGTTAGGTAGGGGAAGGGAGGGTAAGGTGAGGGGAGGGCAAAGGAAAGTTCCCTCCGAGGCCGCTCCGATTTCGGAGCGGCCTTGGAGGGAACGGGGGGAGGCAGTGCGGCTCGGCGCGCGCAGGCTATACAAAATCTAAAACAAAATGTGTACTCACTTAAATGTCATCTATTAAAACCATGCAACAGCCTAGTTATCAAATATAGGCCTGAGCAAACAGTTTTCAGTTATTTTTTTTCTGAAATGCAAATAATCCTTCTCGTGTAATTTGCATGATAAAGCATTCCAAAGAATAGGAGCAGCTATTGAAATGACCGGTTCCCATTGTCTCCTGCAGCTCATATTCAGGAAGAAGGGGGATCAAAAGTATTTTTTGATGTAAGAATGCAAAAAAGCACCGGTCCAAGTACAGATCCCTGAGGCACTCCACTGTTACCCTTTTCCACTGAGAAAATTGTCCATTTAATCCTACTCTCTGTTTCCTGTCTTTTAGCCAGTTTGCAATCCACGAAAAGACATCGCCACCTATCCCATGACTTTTTTTACTTTTCCTAGAAGCCTCTCATGAGGAACTTTATCAAACGCCTTCTGAAAATCCAAGTATACTACATCTACCGGTTCACCTTTATCCACATGTTTATTAACTCCTTCAAAAAAGTCAAGCAGATTTGTGAGGCAAGACTTGCCTTGGGTAAAGCCATGCTGACTTTGTTCCATTAAACCATGTCTGTCTATATGTTCTGTGATTTTGAACAGAAGAAAGGAAAACTTGTTGTAGAAACTTTCCAGGAAGTGGCAGCTGCCATGTGGCACGTGTTTTGTTTTAAGTGTCAATCACAAACCTTACCCCAATGGAAATGAGAGTGGTTGGAAAGTGAGGGAGAGGAGGAGGGGAGAGGCATCTCATGATACCGTTGTATTTTGCACAGCACAGAAGAAACTGGCATCTGGAACTGGTAGAGATTTAGGATCACCTAAATACAGATCATACTTTGGGGGGGATTAGGCCACATTCATGCCTATTTTTGGATTGTAAATAATAGTGTTTTAAATTAAAAAACCCCAGCAATTTAACAGAGTCTTCCAGCTTGTGTTGTGTATAAGCCATAGGTGCCACATTGCCGAGCTATGGCTCTGGCGGAGGGGGAGTGCATGCCACCCTGCAGTGACCCCTGCTTCTCTCTCATCCACTCATTTTCTGCCCCCTCCGAGATGTCCCCAATTTCTGGAATCTGCTCACCCCTTGTGGTCCTTCTTCAGATTCAGGAAACTTTATTGTCGTGGCAAGTTGTACACGTAGCCAACGTATTACTTAAAAATGGTTTGAAATACAAGGCTAAAAAGGACACATAGCAGTGATAACAACAGTAAAATGAGAGTCCCCAGCCCTGAAGTCCTGCCTGCAAATCGAGGTGGTGCTGTACTGGTTTCCCCAGTACCAGCTCTTCCTCTGCGCTCTGCCAGCACAGCATCACTGCCGCTGCTTCCATCGTTGCACTGCTTGGATATCGTTGCGCTGCTTGGATATCGTTGCACTGCTTGGATATCGTTTGCACTGCTTGGATATTGCCTTTTCCTCTCTCACCGAGGCCCTGATGTAATAAAGTGCTGTAGGCTGGACCTGCACAATTATTGTGCAAAGAACTGTACTTCCAATGTAGCAAGGAGCTTTACACACAAAACGTGTGTACACAACCCCGAGTAAAGATGTGCACACAGCCATTTGCCACTGTGTCAGAGATCGCGTGCCGGCAATCGTCCGGTGCATGCAATTTGCGCCTGTCAGAGGCAGGCGCAAAAGGTAAAACAAAATTTTTTTTGGGGGGGGGGGGTTAGAGTAGGGCTAGGGGGTGGAAAGGTTAGGGGAAGGGGTGGGAAGGTCAGGTTAGGGGGAAGGAATGGGGGAAGGCTGCGAGGCTCGGCGTGCGCAAGGTGCACGATTGTGCATCCCCTAGCGCGCGCCGACCCCGGATTTTATACTTGCGTGCGCCTGCGTGCACAAGTTTATAAAATCAGGAGTACATGTGCGCGTGCCAGGTAGCGCACGCAACCTTTTAAAATCAACCCCATAGCGTAGTGCTCCTCCATGCAATTCACATGTTAATCAAGGCATGTGCTATTAGTCCCCAACGCAGAGGGGCTCACAGAACTTACCACCTCGTGTTTTCCTTCAGCATTGTGTGCAGTTCTGGTCACCACATCTCCAGAGATTAGCAGAATTAGAAAAGGGACAGAGAAAGGCGACCAAAATGATAAAGGGGATGGAAACAATTCCCCTATGAAGAAAGACTAAAGAGGTTAGGACTCTTCAGCTTGGAGAAGAGACGGCTGAAGGGGGATATGATAGGGTCTATAAAATCATGAGTGGAATGGAACAAGTAAATGTTAATCAGATGTTTACTCTTTTAAAAAGTACAAAGACCAGGGGACACACAATGAAGTTATTAGGGTAATACATTTAAAACTAATAAGAGAAAATATTTTTTTACTCAATGCATAACTAAGCTCTGGAATTCATTGTCAGAGGATGTGGTGAAAGCTATTAGTGTAGCAGCATTTAAAAAAAGGTTTGGACAAGTTCTTGGAGGAAAAGTCCATAAACTGTTATTATGCTAGAGTTGCAGAAATCCACTTCTCATCCCTGGGATAAGCAGCTTGGAATCTGTCTACCCCCTGGGATCCTGCTAGGTTCTTATGGCCTGGATTGGCCACTGTTTGGAAACAGGATACTGGGCTTGATGGACCCTTGGTCAGACCGAGTATGGCATGTTCTTATGTTCTTAATGCTGGAAATGTAACTCCTGGTCACAGTGGAGTAAAGTTTGTGGACTAGTGTTAGTCTATGTGGATGAACCTGGAGTTCATAGTGTGGGGGGGTCTTATATTTAATATTTATGCACATAAAACAATGCATTTTGTTCATACTGCTGTTAGGAGCACAATGTATGCTCTGAACGCATGTTATGCGTGTCTAAATCATGCACAGAAGACTCTGTGTGCACATAACATGTTTTATCCACATAATTCTTATTTTATGTGCACTAAACATATCTTTTGTGCACATTTTCAGGTTAGCTTGCTGTGCTAAACCTCCTGATACATTAGCATACCATTGGCTTACTGCATCGGGAGTTCAATTATTTTCAGTTTGTGCATTAAGAAACTGTGGGCAGAATTTCAGTGCACGGTTTGTTACAAGATTGTAAGCTCTTTGGGACATGGAAATAACTATTTTGCCTGTGTGACTTATGTGGACTGTTCATTGTATCCCTGTCTATTCACACAGCACCGCCGTACAAATGCTAAAACAGGGGACAGTGAGTGCTAATCCCCGCAATCAGGTTTCTTTGCAGTCATCATCCGTCTGCATTCCTGCACCTTCTCTGCTTTGCACCTCCTTAAGAGATGACAGAGTCCCCTGGCTGCGGTTATTGTGCAGATGTCTGGGATTAATATTTGTCCTAACCCATCTTCAGTTCTTTCCTTTTTTTGTCCTGTCTTGCAGGTTTGGTTTCAGAAACCGCCGGGCCAAGTTCCGAAAGCAGGAAAGGGGCAGCCACTCCAAAGGAGAAGCAGCGCCAGCTCCACCGTCAATAAGAAATCCGACGCCAGGTCCTCTTCGGAAGACGACGAGTCCAAGGAGTCCAACTGCAGTCCCACCCCCGACAGCACAGCCTCCCTGCCCACCAGTGGAAGCCTCAACAGCCCAGGGAACAGCCTGAGCCCCAGCCCTGGTTCGGGCGGTGGCCTGATGCCCAACCATGGGAGCCAGTCGCTAAAGGCGCCCGTCTGGCCTGGAGTCACCACCAGCAGCGGCAGTGCCAACGCAGCCGACCTGCTGAAGGCATGGCAGCCGGCCGAAACAGTGCCTGGACCTTTCGCTGGCGTCCTCTCCTCCTTCCACAGGAAGCCCAACGCTCTCAAGGCAAACCTATTCTAAGCCCAAGCCTTGAACTAACTAAACAGAGCAAGAAAAATATAATAAAAAAAGACACAAAGAACACAAACATTTGGGTGGCATTGTTCTCATCTGGTCCTGAAGCTTTCCTCTCCCTCTGATTCCCATCGGTTGGACAGCACCGGGCAGTACCAGCACTTTGGGAAAGGGTAAGAACCCTTCTCCAGTTGTGCAGTTTTGGGGTTCCCTGGGGGGACCTCAGCAATCCATCACTCCAGTCCAGTCCTGGACTCCTCATCCATTCCTTGGTGCTGGAAGCAGAGCCCTGGGTGGGCTTCGGTGCAGGCTGGGCATAAACCTCCCCCTTGCCTTTTTCTCATGACCCGAGCAGCAGCAGAGGGAGGGGACACTCGTATGGCAGCTGTAACATGGGTGTGTAGTTCCTCGTTATTTTAAAGCTCCCATCATCTAGCAGCTTGAGCCGCTGCAGTTTATCAGACGTGCTGAGACTAATTAAGCCCTTGCTGAAAGGAGGAAAAAAAATAAATTCTACACAGTGGAAAATCCAAATTATTCCCTGCCGAGAAAACCGTGCATGAATCTGCCGTGAGGTGAACCAGTGGCAGTAGCCGCATTATTCAATATGCAGCGCCTGGCCCTGCTTTATTTATACCTTCTACACATGCACCCTGTAACCCACACAGTGGCCACTAGATGGAACCAGGGAGGAGGAATAGGGAGGAGGAATAGCCTAGTGGTTAGAGCAGTGGACCATGACCAGGAGACCAAGGTTCAAGTCCCGCTGTCACTCCTTGTGACCTTGGGCAAGTCACTTTACCCTACATTGCCTCAGGTACAAAAACTTAGATTGTAAGCCCTCTGGGGATAGAGAAATACCTACAGTACCTGAATGTAAACCAGTGTGATATCTCAATTGAGATGAATGTTGGTATATAAAAAAAATAATAAAAAAAAAAAAAAAAAAAAAAAAAAAAAAAAAACCATTGCTCCACAGATGCCAGGCATTTAGGCAAGCAAAATCTGTCTCAAAAAGCCCTAAGCCCTGGGTGATGACGCAGGTTAGTGCTAAAGCCAGTGCCGTGTGTGACTGTAGAAACTTGGAGGAGATGCTAACGATGTCTTCAGGAAAGTAGCAGAGGCTCGCTCAGCATCCCCCACCACACACATATTGTGGCAGCCCAGAGGACTTAGCTAGCCTTCTGCTTTAGAGCTGGATCGCCAAACATTGAAAAAGTGTTTGCCTTTTCACACCAGCGGGCGTGTTTTGGCTAGCCTGCCACGCCCTCAGACAGGACACGCTCTTTTGCGGGCCGATACAGTAAAAATCACGGGAGAGCGGGCAAGCACCCGCTCTCCCAGGCCACTCTCCTGTGCGCACGATACAGTAATTTAATTTATTTAAATTAGGGCCGGCGGTAAAAAGAGGCGCTAGGGACACTAGCGCGTCCCTAGCGCCTCTTTTTGGACAGGAGCGGCGGCTGTCAGTGGGTTTGACAGCCGACGCTCAATTTTGCCGGCGTCGGTTCTCGAGCCCTCTGACAGCCACGGGTTTGGAAACCGGACGCCGGCAAAATCGAGCATCCGGTTTTCAACCCGCGAGCCTATTTCAAAATTTTTTTTCTTTTAACTTTTTTTTAATTTTCCGGACCTCCGACTTAATATCGCCATGATATTAAGTCGGAGGGTGCACAGAAAAGCAGTTTTTACTGCTTTTCTGTGCACTTTCCCCGGCGCCGGCAGAAATTAACGCCTGCCCAAAGGTAGGTGCTAATTTCTGAAAGTAAAATGTGCGGCTTGGCTGCACATTTTACTTACTGAATCGCACGGGAATACCTAATAGGGCCCGCAACATGCATTTGCATGTTGCGGGCCCTATTAGGTTCGGGGGGGGGGGGTTGGATGCGCGTTTTCGACCCCTTACTGAATAAGGGGTAACGCTAGCGCGTCAAAAACGCGTGTCCAATCACGGGTTAACAGTGTGCACCTTACTGTATCGGCCCGTTGGCTAGAAATGAGGCAGCGTCAGAAAATCTTTATTCCCAGAGAGGGCGGTGGATGAATGGCGGAGGCCAAGACAGTATCACAAGTCAAGGAGGCCAGGGCTAAGCACGGAGGATTCTTAGTTGTGAAGAGGTGAGGGGCAAACTCAAAAAAGACAAACAAACCCCATAATGGAGGTAAATAACTTGTGCACAAAAGTGAGGGCAAGCCAGCATTCAGCCGGGGTGGATGGGATTGCACGAAGTAAATTGGGCAGACTGGATGGGTCTTATGCAAGGCTGGATTCTCTGTTTCCATGAGATGTATTCACATTCCTTCTCCTTTATCTCACACACACACACACAAGAAATACAGCCTACAGATAGCGTGATACATTTACCCACCCTTGCCCCACGTACCAACTTAGATTATAAGCTCTCTGGGGCAGGGACCTATCTACTGCGCCTGAATTGTAACTCACCTTATGCTTGACTTCGGAAAGCAATAATTAAATTCCAAGTCTGAGAGAGGAGAGAAAACTATGACAGAGATTCTGCTCTGAAGGAAATAACCTTTGAAAGGTAGACTAACACAGATGCATCAATAGGCCAATGGCCAACTGGACCCCTCCGTGTCCAAACCTATGGAATTTACAAGGGCCTAAATCCGCACCTTTCCATAAGAGTGTATTTCCCTGAAAGACGTGACATGAACAGCAAATTTGAAGATACAATGCCAGACTTTTCAAGCTACTGTACGTGAATTTTGTGGCTTTGAGGCTCTGCCAATAGTTATGGGGATGCCACTGAAGATTATGAAGGTGGATGTGGTTGCCCCTCCGTAGGAGGGTGTTATCCTTGGAGTGAGGGGGAATTGAAAAGACTTGAATCTTGCTGGATTAATTAATTTCATGATCTGTGGGGGAGGCTGAACACTGGCTAAATAACATACAATCATCCAGCTGCTGGAAACCTACTGGTTGGAATAGCGGACATGAACCAGGTGGTTCACCAGTCTCTGGGAGATGTTCCACGGTGGAGTGGCAGCTTCCTACCAGGAGAAGGGGCATTGCTGTACTGTTCCTTCTTCCCTCAGTTAGAACCTATTCAATATCAACACAAGCAGACTCCTCCAAATGCAGGTCAACTGCTCGGACTGTTCAGCCAGGCCATGAAATAGATTCGCTCCAAGATGTTGTATCGTCACTGGAGTAATGGTGACCTCTTGAGATCACCGAGTGTGTTCCACACGTGTTTGTCTTATGAGAGCTTATTTTTTGGCTTTGCAAAATACTTTTAAAGGGACTGAATTGACCTTGACCAAGTATAACACAATGGCAACGGCTCAGGAGAAACACACTTTGATCAAAACAACCAAAAGTTACTTGTTAAATGCTGTCAAATGTCTGGTCACGTCAGCGTTATGCATGTGAGAAGCACTTTCTGTTTCTATTTAACATCGGTGTTGTGTGTTAACAAGGATACAGCAAGTGTATGAAGTAAGTCAAAAGAGCTTCTTCTGGTAAAATTATGTCTCGGCCATGTTGAGTTCTTCTCAAGTAGAATGTTAAAGGAGACATTTTGAGACCTAGTCATTACTTTAGTCTTATCTGAATCTCTTCCAGCTACAGAGGGCAAAGCATAAGGGGACCTCGTCATCAATGTTCACTTTTATGTGCCAGGCAGGGAGGGCCAACCAAGGAATCTTCTTAACCTCAAAGCAATGTCCCACCCTCCCCATATGCTGATGGAGGGATATCCTACTTAAATAAATACTTCTCATAATTCTGAATGATTAACACAAAGGACTATACCCCACCCAAGGCCTGGAACTAGAATCTTGATCCCCAAAACACCCTCAACCCTCCCAGTTACTTTTGTGTTTCTGGAGCCCAAAGAAGGTAGAAGAGTGGACAGAGTTTTGAGGTTGCTTTTCTGTAGAAAGACAGGCTCCTTTTGGGCTGAAAGAAACAACACAAGGGTAGGAGGACTGGGTTATGCATCACCCGAGTTAACAGAAGCCACAGCACCACTGGTTTCCATCAGATTTTTATGTCCAGGGCTCATGTACAGTACCCTCCTTGGGCCTGCCCTACTGGGACTAGTGTGAGGATTCCATGGAGACCATTTTGAGACCCCAGGATAACACAAGACACAAGAATGTGTAGGTAACTTCCTCTTACCTCCTCAGAGCTGCCCTGAGCCCGCTGGAGTAATTCTAGAAACCTCCACCCCCATCTTTGTGCTCTAGCCATCCCTTTCTGTTTTCTACCACTGGGCTTTCCCAATCTATAGTGCTCGGCACTCCCAAGGGGAGATAATTCCAGGATAGAAGGTGGTTGAGGACACCCATGTGGAACCCATAAATCACCCCACTGCACATTGTCCCAAAGAGTTGAAAGTGTAGAATATGCATTTAACAATTTGCAGGCCATGGATCACGTTATTCAGTAAAACTAAAAAGGTTCATTAAAAAAAATAAATAAATCTTGAATTAAATGAAGGCTGGATATGATACCAATCCCACCACCTGCAGTCAGCAGATGGATCCAACTCGGGAACAGTCTGAGCCAGTCCTGCTTTTGGTATTGGCTTTTCATGGAGAGACTGGAAGTGCAAGTCCAGAGATGGGAATGGGCCCTCACCAGGACTGGCTCAGACTGCCCCGGATTTGGAGGCCTCTGGAACTGGCAAACTTCTCTGGCTTTGGTTTGGGCTGTAAGTGGAGGAGAGGATGAGGTTTACAAGAGCAGCTCTCATTAGGACTGCCCAATCTGTTCCACCTCAAACCCCGTAGGGTTATGTTTCAGTCTTTTGGAAGAAAACAGCACGTGTCTTACCCTTTTGCTATTGCTTAGTTTTAGCAATACCGAGGTTAGAGGTTTAGGAACAGATACCAGCTCAAAACCGCAAGGCTATGGCGTTTCCAACCTGCTGGGGAAACGAGTGGATCTAAGTCCATGAATCCGGTATGGCCTTAACTTTAGAGTCCTCTCCCCTTCACCGAATAAACCATACCCGCAGACCTCTGATTTGTCTCATTTCTTCTATGACGTCTTGTCCTCCCAGTGCGCAGCAAGCATTCCTCCCTAGGGTGCTCCTGAAGGCAAGGAGCTGGCATTTTAGGTGCTAATATCACTCAGTTTAATTAAAGAGATGAACGCAGCTCTTTACGGACCTGAAGGAATGGTTCCCAGTGAAGCTGCCACCCCATGAAGCAGAGATCTGTACCTTTTATCTCACTTTGTAGACCCCTTCTTATGCAGACGTATTAGCTGGATGTTGTATAACAATATTGGGGGAAGGGGAGGTATTCTGTAATTTATTGAACTCATTTGAAAATTATATTAATCCAAATAAAACTTAATTATTGAAGCAGGAACTGAAGATTGCATCTTTTTCTTCCTCTTGCAATGGAACAGGTCCTGGAGTAGAGTTGGTTTAGTTTGGTTCTACCCAAGGCCCTACATCCAAAAGTGGGGACAAAGCGTGCAGCTGCAGTTCTTCACGAGCAGCCCAGTTGGGCTTGGTGGAAGGTGTAATCCTTTTCTAGAGACATCAAGGCTACAGGCCTCACCCTGAACCTGGATGGTGGTCTGAAATAACAATGAACCTTCCCCACCTCCAGGGCTGGATCAGCCTCTCCCCCAGGCCAGCCGATCTTTGGCGCCTCAATCCAAGAAGATGGTGAGAAAAGGGGCCGTCTACTTCTACCAACGACTCCAAACAATGCCCTCTCCTGGCCACGTAGTACAAGCTCTTGTTATCTGTTGGCTGAAGGTCACACGGCACAGATTTGCAACTTCCTGTAGGAGATGAGTGCTCTGGAACAGCACCAGTCGCACATCCTAGCACACTTGACTGCGACTGGGGCCGAATATATTTTTATTTCAGAGCCTTCTGGAAAAGGTTAAAGCCTTTCAGTGCCGATGCATGGCAATACCCACTTTTTAGTGCTCAGTGGCGCCCCTCAGTTTAACTCGGGAGAGGTCAATTGCAAAAGGTTGGAGGCTGAGTTTGGGTGACTGATGAACTGCTGTCTTCAAAGAACTCCTGGTACAGGTACTTTCTCAAAGACAAGCAGTTTGAGTCTCACACATGGGCAAGGGTAGTCTTTCAACAACAATAGGCAAAAATAACAAGAATGGAGAAGGGGTTGGAACATTTTTGGGTTGGGAATCCCCCCCCTTTTTTTTTTTTTGGAACAGGGAAGACAATGGGCCCTAGGAGGGATGGACTTGGACGCTGCCTCTCAAGGAGACGGTGGCGGACAGTCCAAACCCTTTGGAAGGCCATGTGCAGACAGTACCGTGATGAGAATAGATGAACTGAAGTCAATTTTCCACCCCTGCACCTATCCTGAATGGAGGCAGACCTTAGATGGGCAACCCCCATCACCAGGCCCTTAAAATCATGGGCCTCGACATTCCCTCTCAGGCAAGAGTGGCCGATTCTGGTCCTCGAGCTCCAGCAAGCAGTCAGCCTTTCAGGACGTCCATAATTAATATGCATGAGATAGATTGGGATGCACACTGCTGAAACTGTATGCAAAGCTTTCATGCATATACATTAGGGATATCCTGCAAACTCCATCGGGTGGTGGCCCTTGAGGAGCAGAATTACCCACCCTCTCTCTAAAGCCAGGTTGCCCTAGGTACAACAGAATGAGATGCAACCTGCTATCCAATTAGAAGTGGTGCGCCTTTTCACTGCAGTCCCAAGACTATTGAGCCGATTCTGGAAACTGGGCTCGGCTAGGCGCACTGTTTAATACACGGATTACCCCTTATACTGTAAGGGGCTGAGTGCGTTGAAAACCCCCTGGAAACTAATAGCGCTCGTCCCATGCAAATGCAGGTCAATGCGGCTATTAGTCACTCGGGATACCGAAAGTAAAATGCGTGGCCAATCCGCACCCTCCTGGCGATATTAAGTCGAAGGAACCAAAAATTTTTAAAAATTTTTTTAAAATGTGCCAGCCGGTCTGGTTGGGAGAACGGACGCTCAATGTTAACGGCGTCCCTTTTCCTAACCGATGACTGTCAGCAGGTTCGGAAAACCAACGCTCGTAAAATTAAGCATCGGTTTTCCTGAACCCGCTGACAGAGCCACATCTCCTGGGCCAAGGAGGCGCTAGGGGCGCGCAACCGTCCCTGACGCCTCCTTGTAGCACGACCCCTCGCTTAAATATGGGATCGCGCGCCCAGGGAGAGGTGACTGGGTGCTCGCTGCGAGAGCGGGCGCTCAACACGGAACGCCCCTTCTCCCGCGCTTCTTACAGAATCAGCCTGTAAGGGGGGGGGGGGTCAAAAAGAAACAAAAAGCTGGTTGGCCTTTCTAAGGGGCTTGAGACTGCTCCATGTAGGAGACAGCTCTCTTGCAATCCAGGAAACAAAGGGGCTTTTCACCTTCACGGATATGTGGCCTAGCGAAAAACGTTGGTTGGACGATTATTTAGACAAGGCCGAAGCCCGTCAGAAGCGTGAGCCTGCTTGTGATAAAATGGGGTATAAGGGGCATGCGCCGGGCCATACTGACCACATCAGAAAAAAGACCTCCCGCGTCAGGCCCTTGCACTCACAAGAGTTATAAAGCTTGAGCGTGGCTTCCAGCAGCTGGGTAAGAACCACTCTTATGCCCCATGACCGTGCAGGAGGCCGACAAGTAGTGGCTGAACAGAAAAGGGGCTTCCTCCTACATCTTCATAAGGATGGCGGTAACCCCAAACAGCGCTGCTTCTGAAAGGTGTAAAACCCTCTTCTCTAAAGCCACAAGACCCCCATGTAAATTCCTTACCGGAAGCCACTTATCAGACGAGGCGAGGGCCTCTATCACGTCCCCTTCAAGCACGTGTCCCGTGGTTTCCGCTGACGAAAGCAAAGAGAGGGGAAGCCGCAGGGATGCAGCAGAGATTCTGCCTTTTCCAGGAGACTCCATCGGTTCGTTACCAAGCCCGGTCACCCGACCCTCAGGCGTGAACATGCAGTCACCATGGTCGCCTGTACCTTCAACACCGGGCCACGCGTTGATGTACGTCCCTAAGAAAGACCCCATAACCTTCTAAAGGGTAACTGGACCGGGAAAGCCGTAGCCACTAGAGGGATGTACGAACCTAGGGGAGGAGTCCAACTCACAGGCAAACGGATGCAAGGCTGCGGATCTTACATAACGAGAGACACCGCTGGCAGAACGCATTACCGTATGGTAATGTCCTTGCGAATTTTACCTTTAACAAGGGCTGCAGAAAAAGGCTGTGCCTGCCAGAGAGTGGGACAGCTCCCGTGACCTCCACGCAAAGCACGAGGCAGGAAGCGGCGTTTCCAAACACCCCCCCCCCCCCCAGGAGCAAGAGCAAGGCTTGGCGGCTTTTGGTTTCGTTAATGTTTATTATGGCAGGAAGTAACAGTCCAGGACACGGGGGTCCTCAGTTTGGACCAAGAAGGATTTCCACGAAGGCCTGCGTTGTCTTCTTAAGCAAATAAAATTAAAAAGCAGGCGCATTCACAAGATCTTTTAAATTAAACTTAATAACAATAACAACAATAATAATTATTAATAATAAAGAAAAACAATGCGCAGCTCACAAACAATCACCAAAATCTTATTTAGTAAGGATTAAAAAGAAAGCACAAAACAAAATCACATGTGAGTCACAGAACAATTTCTGAACAGGGACTGGCTCTGCGTGGGGGGTTTCACCAGCCCGTCCTGCTCTCCGGGACGAGATGCTCCGGTCTTGGTCCACCCCCACCCTCCCGCACTGCAGTCCTGTTGCTTTCGTTAGGGAAATCCAAACTACAAGTCCCTGCATTCAGTGGGGTAAAGCCAGGACTGGCTTAGCCCTGTCCTGAAGGGATGGAGCCTTCACCGTCCCTTCCGAGCACAGTCCAAGACAGCAATCACCTTGCCCATGTCTGTGGGTTGAAATGAGCCTCTTTTCACGATGAGGGCGGACCTCGAGGGCTGTGCGAACGGATAGGGCAGTTGTGCCGCATTTCCCGTTTGTGCTGGAGTCCGCTGGCTCGTGCCAGCACGTGCCGCACGGACTCCCACCACGAACCGCAACAGCACGGGAACGACACCTGAGCCCGACCCCCTCCGTCTCATCTATTTATTTTGCAGGGTTTACAAGGAACTGAGGTTAGGACTGCTCAGCCTGGAGAAGAGACGGCTGAGGGGGGATATGATAGAGGTGTTTAAAATCATGAGAGGTCTAGAACGGGTAGATGTGAATCGGTTATTTACTCTTTCGGATAGTAGAAGGACTAGGGGACACTCCATGAAGTTAGCATGGGGCACATTTAAAACTAATCGGAGAAAGTTCTTTTTTACTCAACGCACAATTAAACTCTGGAATTTGTTGCCAGAGGATGTGGTTAGTGCAGTTAGTATAGCTGTGTTTAAAAAAGGATTGGATAAGTTCTTGGAGGAGAAGTCCATTACCTGCTATTAAGTTCACTTAGAGAATAGCCACTGCCATTAGCAATGGTAACATGGAATAGACTTAGTTTTTGGGTACTTGCCAGGTTCATATGGCCTGGTTTGGCCTCTGTTGGAAACAGGATGCTGGGCTTGATGGACCCTTGGTCTGACCCAGTATGGCATGTTCTTATGTTTGGATTTTTTTTGTGTTTACACAAAGATCTGCAACAGAGTGGACACCGCTGAGGGAGCAGACAATGAGACTTGAGCTAAGAGCGCTTTAGGAGTGATTGAGTGTTTGGGATTTAGAAATGCAAAGGAGTTATACATGACGGGGGAAGGGAAGGGGGTGCCAGGCTGGGAGGGAGACCTCAGGGGGCGCAGTGACTGATGAGCTGGTGACTAGGCCCAGAGGGACGGTGGGCTGCATGGAGAGAGGCATAACCAGCAGGAAAAAGGAGGTGGTGATGCCCCTGTCCAGGTCATTGGCGAGGCCTCATCTGGAGTACTGTGCTCAGTTCTGGAGCCCGGATCTCCAAAAGGGTAGGGGCAGGACGGAGGCGGTCCAGAGAAAGGCAACTAGAATGGTGTGGGGTCAGAGCCAGACGACTTATGAGAGGAGACTGAAGGACCATCGCCCCTGGAGGAGAGGAGACCATCGGTATTAAGAATGCAAAAGAATGAAACCTTTCCAGTGGAAAGGAAACTCTAGAAGCAGGGGTCATGAGATGAAGCTCTGGATGTGGGAGCAAATTCAGGAACAAGGTCCTGCAATATGTTTTCCCGGCCAGGGTGGTGGATGCCTGGAATGCCCTCACGGAGGAGATGGCGAAGACAAAAACGGCAACGGAATTCAAAAGGGCGTGGGATAAACGGGGCACCCCCTAGTGGCTGGAGGACGGAAATGAAGCGCGAGGGTAACCCTGGGGCATCTTTTCGGCACGGGGTGGCAGTTACAGTCCCTAAACACCTTACCTGGGCAGGCTGGAGGAGTCATTTTGGTCTTCAGCGAGAATAAAATGAGCAGATGGGCTCTTTGATTTCAAGGACTGGGAAAGGGTTAACCCTCGCAGAACAGGACACCTGGCATCAGTCATTAGGGCCACGATACAAAAATGACTCATCCAGTGCCCGGCGGCTGAGTGGGAAGTAGGCGTCGGGTGCCCCAGCGCTCATTTACTCAAAATTTCATTTCTGTAATCGCCTGCGGGCACTGAGAACGCCTTCGGGAACAGGGCCCAACGGGTGGGTGGGCGGCCGGGGAAGAGAAATTCAGGACGGCAAGCGGAGGAGTGAAGAAGGCTGGTGTCCCGGATACCCTGCTCCAGCACCGGCCCCTCTCGCAGGCCGTCAGATGCTGGGCACTAGCCTTCCCCCGGCCGCAGGCCTGACCTCTCAGCTGGAAGAGCAGCTAAGCTTTGTCCTGCAAGCCTGGCCTGAAGATTTCCACGCTGGTGCAACGAGTCAGAAAGAAAGAAGCCCGTGGCCCTTGCTCCCTCCAGACGTGGTACGGACGAGTGTTTCTACCACACAATCAGGTCCTGCAGAGGACAATATTCAAAGTGATTGAGTGCTGACCCAACGTGCACCGTAAGCCGGATTAACAGCCCCCTCCCCCTCCCCCATTCCAGAAACAGCAGGGGTAAGAGGCGCAGGCACCCAGTCCGAGCCGCTTCCGGCCGGGGGGGGCTCTCCAGCAGGTGCGCACCGGGCACACGGCGGCTCTCTGAGAACGGCCCCCCCTCCACGCCTTTCACCAGGGGCCGTCGGGCTCTTTCCGCGGGCACCTGCGGTGCCTTTGAACCTCTCGCCTCACCGTCGGCCCCTACAAAGCAGGGGGAAGTGGGATGGGGAACTCTGGAGGTCCCCCCCCAAAACCTGTTTCCTTCCAGTAACCGTGAAACGAGAGGACACGGCTGGGTCACGAAGCCGGGGAGGAGTAGCGGGGCTGGGCGGTCGCCGTCTCCCTCCAGTTTAGTGAATAGGATGCAGGAATGTTCGGCGGCTGCTGTGACGGAGGGGAAGCCGAAGATCTTGGATGAATTCTGTTACCTCGGGATGGGGGAATGGTTTTTTGTTTTGTTTTTTTTAAGGTCTATAGGAAGTCGGTTCCAAGGATTGGGGCTCACGTCCGGACACACAGCCCACAATAACTCTGGAGGTCCTCCTTCTTTGCCTCCAGAAAGGGGCAGCATAGTCTCTATTGCCCAGGGTCCGGAAGGGGGGGGGGGGGGGAATACAGTAATTATAAGGCGCTCTTGTGATCAAGGGCTCCCAGAGCGCACACCTTGAAGGCAAAGCCCCTTCCTCGCTGGACGAAAGCGGAAACGCTGCACGACCACAGCGCACGCGCCCCTGCTTCGTGATACAGCTCGGTATCTGAAAAAGATACCCCAGCCCCAATTAAAGGAGGAGGAGCAGCAGGGCCCGAGACAGGTCCAACTTCGTATCAGAAGAGCTCTCCGCCCCGGGCAGCGGGGCTGGAACAGTTTCATAAACCATTCCGGCGAACCGAAATTGGTTTCACTAAGCCCCTATCCCGGCCAAACCCTTCCCTTCTGAGTCCACCCGCTTCACCACCCGACCAAAAATGCCTAAGCAAGAGAGAACGAAGCTGATGTTAAAAAAAAAAAAAAAAATCAAAGCCGAGTGCCTAACTATAGGCACCTATTTTCAGCTGAAAATGAACCCACATTTGTGTCCTAAGATCAGGTCTGCTCTTCATTTACCTAAATATAGGACTGTAGGTCGGGGGTGGGGGGCCTGGTGCTGAAAATCCATGCTGAGCTCCTGCCGCCACCCACTTTTTTTGGCTCCTAAATTTAGAAGACCCCTGAAACTGGGAGCCTAGATCTGGGCCCTCAACTCTAGTACAATTTCAAGGGCCAGTTTTGGAGCCTAACCCCTTTTTGAAAATGGTTCTCATGCTTTATAAAATCCAGCTCCTTGCAAGTTTTGTTCCCTGCACTGCTTATTTTAAAATAAATATTTATAAGTTATTAGATTTTGCCAGACACCTGGACCTCTTGTCTGGAGAGAGACCGCTGTGGCCAGCAGCGGGGCCCAGATGCCTCACATTGAAACCTACAGCCAGGGTGTGCCGAGGCCTTCCTGGCTCTTCCCAGCAGCACACGGAGATGGGGGGCAGAGAAAGACTTTCCTTGAGAAGGGGTTAATATTAGGGGGGGTGTTTAATATTAGGGGGGGGGGCTAATCTGAGAGGGATTGGCTGTTCTGTCTGTGGCTGCCTAACAGACTCTGGGCAATGCCACCCTAGCCCGTTACCAGGTGCTCTCCTGCAAATGTCACTTTTCAAGGCCCCTCCCCTGGGTTGTCCCCCTTCTCTCTCTGCTCCAGCAGGACTCATTCTCATATTTAGGCACAAAGTACACAAGGCAGGACCCTCCAAAAAGGGGGAAAGTGCCACACATGTGCAAAGAAAACCGGCAGTGGAAGAGAGACAACAGCACTCAAGGCCAGGGGGAATGTTCCCCTCTTTTCCCGCGAGTCTGCAGCAGACAACTCCAGGATCTCGAGTCCAGTGCTGGAGGGGGAAGAGGGTGGGAGGAATGTGGTTAACGGTTTGCTGCAGTCTGGGGGGAATGTCTTTAAAGGCACAGTGTCCCGTCGCTTCTTGGCAGTTGGCTGTGGGCTACCCAGGACCCAGAGGGCGGGGGAGATTGCATGGTTAAAGGCACAGAGTTCTCTCACTTCCTCGGAGTCTGCTGCAGACTGTCCAGAATCGCCTTCTTGTGGGCGGGGTCCAGCACGCCGGCCTCTTCCAGGTCGTCCTTGGTGATGTCGCTGGAATAAGAGCAGAGAACGAGTTGTCGTAATGCTGTTTTAAAGAGTCAAAATTCTAGACATCAGCAACGATCTGTGAGCCGCCCGACTGGAAGGTGCCGTGACTGCATGCTCCTCTCCATCCCACTACTGTACCACCACTTATCACTTCTATGCAGCGCTGTACAAAGACACAGATGAGGCAGACATACAGGGCTGCAGAGCTGGGATCATTGCGAGACTGATTCTGGGAGGAACTGTATTCTGGACTGGCTGTGTTATCTTTCACCGGGCCGATCACAAGGGCGATACAGAAACATTGAAGCTTGTGAGGAGTGATAAGAGGAATGGACGCAGTCTTGAGCACTCACGTAAAGAAGCAGCTCCTTTCATGGTCCAGTGCAAGGCATCACTTCTTGCAAAGCATGCCAAAGCTTACAGCTTCTCACTACCCAGTCACAAAGCTATGGACAAGGACAGCCCCTTCTAAGGGAAAAACAGAAGCCGACTGCGCCGGGGGCTCTGTCACCCGCCCTGCCCCGTAGAAGGCTCAGATTGCAGTGGCAGGGCCAAAACAAAGTCAGGGGCAATATTATTTCAGCAACCAGAAAATCCATCTTACCAGATGCTTTCCACCGGGAAGGGCTTTAGGGCCAAGCAATGCCATTCTTGAGACATTTGCCACCAAAAGCTGCTGATTTTGCTGAAGGCTCAGTATCAATTAACAGGGTTGATGGCAGACACTTCACTATAACACGCATTCTTCATAGGACAAAAGGACTGGATATTCCCTTAAAATGCTGCTCTGAAGGCAGGAAATCCTCACCGTCTCAGTGACCCTGAGCTGACCCCACACAATCAGTCTATGTCACTTGGGACACACCTCAGGGACCGTCCCCTCACAGCCCTCAGTAACCTTGAGTCATCCCCAAGGTCAGTCTGTCTCTCTCTTGGGATATACGGCAGGGACCTTCCCCTCAGAACTCAGTGCTTTCCCCAAGGCTTGTCTGTGTCAATCAGGATGTGTGTATTTATTTGTTTATTGAACTGATTTCTGTTCCACTTTTTGGCACTTCAAAGCAGATTAAGGAAAATTGATTCTTACCTGCAATACCACAGATCAGTCCAGATAAGTGGGTATTGCTTCCCTACCAGCAGATGGAGGTAGAGAACTAAATCTTTTCTGGCATTGCTACTTAACCGAGAGCGGCACCTGCAGTCCCTCAGTATTGACCTGTACCCAAGCCAATGTAGAGCCAACAATAATCCCAAAGAATAAACTTCCCTTCTAGGGCGAACATATAAACATAGGTTGGAAACCCCTGAACTCGAGCCCTCTTATCCAAGGCCACAGAAAAACTTCATATAGGTCCTAGAACCCAACTATATACAGCTCTAATTTCTTCTGAAAATATAATCTACAATTATGCAGTCTTTCAGAAAAAAAAAGAAAAACAAAGCGATGGGCCTCTGGACTGATCTGTGGTACTATAAGAATGAAAATTAGCAGGTAAGAACCAATTTCCCTTTCCTGTTTGTACCCCAAATCAGTCCAGACAAGTGGGATGTATCCAAGCTCCCCTATACTGGGCAGGAACGCAAAAGACCTGTTCTCAGAATGCGCTCACCAAAGGTTGCTTCCTCTGCTCTTACATCCAGATGATAATGCTTAGTGAAAATGTGCAAAGTCGACCAATTGGCCGCTCTACAAATCTCCTGTGGCGACATCATTTGACAGTCCACCTAGGAGGTCGCCTGCATTCTAGTTGAATGCACACACAACCCCAACGGAACAAACTGACCCTTACAGAAATAGATCAAAGATATAGTCTCCATTAACCAATGAGCTATGGTGGCTTTAGATGCCTTGGTTCCCTTCTTTGTGCCACCGAATAGGACAAAAAGATGATCTGACTGCTGAAAGGCATTAGTAAACTTAAGATATCGCAACAGCGTCTGCTGAACGTCCAGACAGCGAAGATCTTTCGCTAATTGTCCTTCCCCTTCACACTTGGGAACGCAGAAAGTTCCACTGTCTGGTTAAGGTGGAAAAACAAAACAACCTTTGGTAGGAATGCAAGTATGGTCCGCAGAGAAACCCCATCATCCAAAATTCGTAGAAACGGTTCTCTACAGAACAAAGCCTGTAACTCCAAAATGCATCTGGCTGAGCAAATCGCTAATCAGGAACACAGTCTTTGAGGTAAGGTCTTTCAAAGATGTCTTCCACAATGGTTCACACGGAGGACCACAAAGTCCCTGCAAATTCAATTTCCACAAAAGACATATCCTCTGAACCGAAGGTCGCAGATGCTTGACTCCCTTGAGAAAACGCACGATATCCAGGTGAACTGCCAATGGCTTTCCTTGAACTTTCCCTCAAAAGCATCCTAAGGCCACCACCTGTATGCAAAGCGAATTAAAACTGAGCCCCTTCAACAAGCCCTGCTGCAAGAAGGACAGGATGTGTGAAATATCCATCGGCAATGCATCTAAGTGCCTTTCCACACACCAGGCTTAAAACATGCTCCACACCCTGATATAAGCCAGCGATGTGGAGGGTCTCCGAGCCTGAAGCAACATAGTGATCACTGCCTCTGAATATCCTCTGGAGCTTAAACGTCTCCTCTCAAAAGCCAAGTCATGAGACAAAAGCGATCCATCCGATCCGAGAAGATAGGTCCTTGTCTGAGAAGGCCCTGTAGGTGAGACAACCTGAGGGGCCCATCCATGGCGAGATGAACCAGATCCGCAAACCAAGGACGCAGAGGTCATTCTGGTGCCACCAACACCACCCTGCCCGGATGCCATTCGATACACAAGACTCAGCCTACTAGTGGCCACAGAGGAAACAAATACAGCAGAATCCCTGTTGGCCATGGAAGAATCAGAGCGTCAATTCCTTCGGCTCCCGACTCTTCTGCAACTGAAAATCTCTTTGCTTTGGCATAGCTGGATGACGACATCAAATCCAGCTGGGGATCGCCCCATCTGGCCCAATTGAGGTTGAAGGCCTCCAACGACAACTCCCATTTCCCCGGGTCCAACTGCTGCCTACTGAGAAAATTTGATTGAACGTTGTCCACTCCTGCAACGAGATGCCGCAATCCCAAGAAGGTATGAAGTTGGCAAAACAATGTGACAAGGAGATAGCTAAAGCCAGAGGAATGCTGGGCTGCATAGAGAGAGGAATATAGAGTAAGAAAAGGGAAGTAATTATCCCCTTGTACAGGTCCTTGTTGAGGCCTCACCTGGAGTACTGTGCTCAGTTCTGGAGAATGTATCTCCGAAGGAACAGAGACAGGATGGAGGCAGCCCAGAGAAGGGCGACCAAAAAGGTGGATGGTCTTCATTGAATTACTTATGAGGAGAGATTGAAGAATCTAAATATGTATACCCTGGAGAAAAGGAGGAGCAGGGGTGATATGATACAGACGTTCAGATACTTGAAAGGTTTTAATGATCCAAAGTCAACGACAAACATTTTCCATTGGGAAAAAAAATCAGCAGAACCAGGGGTCACGATTTAAAACTCCAGTGAGGAAGACTCAGAATGAAAATCAGGAAGTATTTCTTCACAGAGAGGATGGTGGATGCCTGGAACGCCTTTCCAAAGGAAGTGACGAAGACCAAAACTGTGAAGGATTTCAAAGGGGCATGGGATAAACACTGTGGATCCATAAAGCCTGGAGGATGGTAATGAGAAGAGGTATGGGGGTGGCTTGTGGGAATGACGGCTACTACCTGGTGATTAATACCCTTATTCAATAAACGTTCACATGGTTAATGCGACTCCAACATTGCTCTATGCTTCAACAGCAAGAGGAAATGTGGAAAAGAGGATTTGCATTCAGGCAACAACCAACAAGGTAGCACAGTCTGAGTAAACAAATAAGTGTAGGAGTGCTTGCTTGTTGCGGCGGTTACTACCCCAAACCAATTAAGCCTGATACTTCACTTACAATGCATAACCAGCGTAGATCTCTGCTTCAACGGCAGGGGGGAATGAAGAAATAGGATTTACATCCAGACAACATCTAACAAGGCATTGATCTGAGCAGTATGAGTATACAAACATCGGGGTAACTTGCTCGATACGACGGTTACTACCCTCAAACATTAAGCCTTATACTTCACTTTGATGCAGCTTCAACGCTGCTCTCTGCATCAATGGCAGGGAGGAAGGAAATTAGAATTTAAAAAGTTACCAATAAGCGCCCTGAACTCAGCGGTCGGAGTAACAGATAAGTATGAGAAAATAAGTGTAAAAGCTTGCTGGGCAGACTGGATCGGCCTATTGGTCTTCTTCTGCTGTCATTTCTATGTATTGTTCCATCCAGACAAATAGCTCCAGGATCTCCAGGGCCACTCCTCTACTATTCGTCCTTCCTTGTTGACTGACATATGCCACCGTCATTGCATTGTCCGAAAAAACTCTCACCAGTCGGTCTCGAACTTGAGTAAGAAAGATTTTCAGTGCCTTGCAAATTGCTCGTTTCCAGACGATTGATAGACCAGGAACTCTCTACTGACGACCACCATCCTTGAGCCATCCGCCCTTGACAGCCCGCCCCCCCAACCTCTGAGGCTGGCATCTATGGTCACCACCACCCAGTCCAGGACCTCCAGATCCACTCTCCTCTCCAAACTGGGTCATGGCAGCCACCACGAGAGATTGGATCTGGAGAACCCTTGTAGCGGTAAGGGCCGATAAAACTCCTCCAACAACAGATCCCAACGGGATAGAAGCGCCCTTTGGAGAGGATGCATGTGATCAAAGGTCCACGGTACCAAATCTAGAGTAGATGCCATAGAACTCAGACTGTGCAGCCCTAAGATGGCATGCAGTACCAAAGGGAGAATCGCTTGTGCTTCTTTGTTGCCGGAGCCATAGTCAACTGTAGCTTGTGCATTCACCTGGTTAGCGCCTGAGCTCGAGTGCGCACTCTGCTTCCTGTACCCACTGCCTTTCAGCTGCAAGCCGGGAACTGGCTACCGGACCAAGGCAAACCTCTGAGGGATCTCGGAAATCATCTCAACTGGAGGTTAGGTATCACCGCAGGGAGTGCGGAGCTCAATCTTTCTCCATTTAAAGATTACATTTCCTCTTCTAAAGAGTACTGTGTTCCTGATAGGGAAGGCACAATCTGCTAGGAGACTGAGAGATACTGAATGGTTGAGGTCACTGCAGGGGTGTATCTAGGGTGATGCCAGCTTTGAAAGCCGCCTCCGTCTCCATCTACTAGCAGGGGAGCACATAACCCATTGGTCCTGAGTCCATCTGGTAACACGCTAGGAAAACCCACTTGTTGGGACTGATCTAGGGTATGAACAGGAACATTCAGATATTGTAGGTATATAGCATGGACGGCCCCCCTCAGAACCCTCAGTAACTTTGATTGGTCCCCATGGTCAGTCTGTGTCTCTCGGGATACATGGCAGAGATCGTTCCCTCACTGCCCTCAGTAAGCCTGAACCATCATCTCAGTTTTGTGTCACTCAGGATATGCGGCAGGATGGCCTGTGCCGTCTGGGACATGCCGCAGGTCACTGGCTCCCTCTGCTGGCTTCACAGGATTCTTCTCTCTAGCTCGAGTGTCTGCAGATCCTGTGACAGGCGGAAGCAGACTGGGTTTGCAAACTCAGCTCCTCCATGCCACAAAATAGTAGAGGGTGCCTGATTTCCAAACCTGTCACTGGTCTGCAACATCCTGAGTTTGCAAAAGACTTACTGAGCTACTCTACGGTTTGGCCTAAACAAACAGGTGCATGTAACCAAGGCAGTAACCAAAACACATCTTATTCACTACCTGGGAAACCTGTGGTCACCCTGCCTGAAGGTTGGAAAGCATTCCACAATTGTCCCTCGCAAGTACACGGAGCAGAATCCAAGCCCCAGACCTGCTCACCAGCAGCCAGCACACCGCAGGTCTGCAGAATGATACAATGCATGTTCCTATAGCTCCCCAGCTAGAACAGCACAGAACCCAGGCCAAGACATAGGTCAAGCACGGAGGAGGCACGTGAAGAACATGAGCCTTCCCCCTAATAGGTAGGCACTCGTTTCCTGGCTAGTACAGACAGGAGTGAGAACGGCTGGCTGCTAGGTGGTGACCGCTTACCTCAGGAATTCCAGGTCATCCCAGCCGTTGTGAATCAGCCCTTCTTCATATCTCTGCAGCCCGATGGCACGTAACCACTCTCCCACACTGGACTCGCTCAGACTGGAGCTGCTCCTACCACCCTGGCAAAGAGCCTGAGGGCAAGAGAACGACAAGACATCAGTGTCACATGTCTGCACTCAAACACATAGGCGTGCATGGCAAATTGGTAGAGGCCATTCTTAAAAAAAAACACATTCACTGACCACGTAGATGGTGGTGGTATTTTGGGGAAGAGTCAGCATGGTTTTAGCATGGGGAAGTCTTGGAGAACGTTTTGAAGGGGTGAATAAACATGTGGATAAAGGTGAGCCGGCTGATATGGTGTATTTGGATTTTCGGAAGGCGTCTGACAAAGTCCCCTGTGAGAGACTCCTCAGGAAATTACAAAGTCATGGGGTAGGAGGCAGGGTCCTGTTGTGGATTGGGAACTGGTTAAACGTGTGGAAACAGAGGGTAGGACTAAATGGTCAGTTTTCCAAATAGAGAGTCATTGTTAGTGGGGTACTACAGGGATTTATTTATTTATTTATTTTTAATTTTTATATACCGGAATTCCTGTATGCAATACAAATCATTCCGGTTTACAAGTAACGAAAAGGTTGCCCTGGTCTGGGAGGTTAGACCGGGGTTTTGTACATAGAACATTAAACATTGAACATGTTTAATGTTTCATTAAACATGTTCAATCAGGATCAGGACTGGAACTGTTTCATATCTTCATAAATGATCTGGGAAAAGGGAAGAAGTGAGGTGATGAAACTTGCAGGTGACCAAAATTATTCAAACTTGTTAAAACAGCAGCAGCAGATTGCGAGGAACTGCAGAGACGACCTTGTGAGAGTAGGAGTCCGGGCAACTGAACGGCAGATGACATTTAATGTAAAAAAGTGGAAAGTGATGCACAGAGGGACAAATAATCCCAGCTGCAGGCACGCGATGCTGGGTTCTGTATTGGGAGTCACAGCTCAGGAAAAAGACCTTGGGAGTCCTGGTGGACAATAAATGGATTATCAGCTCGTGGAGGCAGTCAAAAAAAAAAAAAAAAAGCAAAACAGATGGTAAGGAATGATCGGAAAAGGAGCGGAGAATAAAGCAGAAACATCATACTGCCTTCTGCATGGAGCCACGGTGTGACCACACCTTGAGTATTGTGTCCAGGTCTGGCCGCCCCCATCTCATAAAACAAAAAATGAAAAAAGGGAGAGCAGAATTAGAAAAGGTGCAGAGGGGGGGCGACAGAAATGATAAAGGGTATGGAACGTCTCTCCCTGTGATGAGAGGCTGGGGCTGTTCAGCTTGGAAAAGACACGGCTGAGAAGGGACGCGATGGGAGTTTATAAAGTCACGAGTGGGGTGGAACGGGTAAATAATGGAGAAATTACTTCCCTGATAATTTCATTTTCCTTAGTGTAGACAGATGGACTCAGGTTTCAAAGCTGACGTCACCCTACATGCACCCCTGCAGTGACCTCAGCCCCTCGTTATTCTCTGCAAAAGCCACTGTGGACATACTAATGAAAAAACCTGATTAAAAGTATGACTAAAAACGGATAACGGTAACTGTACTCAACCAATCCTAAACCCTGAACCCCAGTAAGAATATAAGTACCCTGGGTCTAGGGACTGGGTGACGGCTTACCTGTAATCTCTTGGATGAATCCTTGGCACCGTTCTTGAGCAGCCGTGGGCGGGATGCAGAGTCCCTCTGTCTACACGAAGGAAAACTAAATTATCAGGTAAGTAATTGCTCCATTTCCTAGCGGGTAGCCAGATGGACTCAGGACCAATGGAATGTACAAAAGCTACTCCCGATCGGGATGGGAGGCTGCCCGCGCTCCGGATAACACCACCCTTGCAAAGGCTGCATCCTCTCGGGCCTGTTCGTCCAGGCGATAGAAGCTGGAGAAGGTGTGCAAGGACATCACATCCGCCCATGAGACCGCCTGAGTCCTGGTGGAATGAGCTTTAATCTGAGAAGGTAATGGCTTTCCAGCCTCCACATAGGCTCCCATGACCACTTCCTTATTCCAGCGAGCTATGGTAGCCCGTGAAGCTGGTTCACCCCGCTTCCTTCCACCGTGAAGGACAAACAGGCGGTCCCGTCTGTCAGACCGGTTCTGAAATTTCCAAATACTGCAGCAAAAGTCTACCGACATTCAAATGATGGAGGAGGCGATATTCCTCCGCGTCCTTGTGCTTATCTAAGGATGGCAACGTAATGGACTGATTCAAATGAAACTCTGAGACCACCTTGGGCAAGAAGGATGGAACAGTATGAAGCTGTAGCGTTCCTGGAGTTAACCTGAGGAGCGGTTACAGACATGACAAGGCCTGTAGTTCAGAGATGATACATGCCGAACATATAGTGTTGCGCCCATCGGTCGCAAACGGCTGCGCCCTCTCTGTCTCACCTCTTTTCTTTCTCTTTCCTCTCCTCTGGGCAAGATGGCTGCCTCCGCCTCTCTCTGGCGTCCCCGGACTGGCATGGGTGATTGTGTTCGCCATTCTTACACTGAGGTCACTTAGGGCACACACGTGCCGCCCTCTCTTTTGAATACATCATGGGGGGAACCTCGGGGGCGTCCCCACCGCATGACATCACTCCAATCCAGCTACAAGTTAGCAAGGATTTCGCTCCAGCTAATTTAGACTTCCTTCAGAGACACCCGCTCTGAGTTCTCGCTCCTACTAACCCTCTGGGGTTACGCTGGCTACACCAGGGCATTCTAGGTACCTGCTCCTCGGGGGCCTTATTTGCTCCTACCTACCTTCCGGAGTTACGCTGTTCCAGCAAGGACGCTCAAGGAACCCGCTCCTTGGGGGTCTTGCTTCGCCATCTACTCTCCAGGTTTCCCAGTTCATCAGGATCCTAGGTACCCGCTCCCCGGGGCCTAGCACTCGCCTGCCTTCTTTCTGGGTTAACCTGCATCTACAGAGGATAACTTGGCTCCGGTGCTCCGGGCTTTGCATCATCTCTACCTCCAAGCTGCGGAGGTCACCTCTCCTACAGCTACCAGCCTTCATAAGTATCTTCTTTCTCAGTCTCTCTGCCTTGACTCACCACAGAATAGATTCTCGGCGTACTCCACTCCTCGGACCACTACCGGATCTACCATCACTGACTACGTCATCTGTGACTGGGTTCTCAGCCTACCCTACTCTGCGGTCCACTACCGGACCCTTCACTTCCAGCTTCTGGTAAGATCTTCTCTGCGCTTGATACAAACTCAGTGCCTGGCTGAACTTAATCATTAGAGACCTACTCCACTGGCTGAGGAACGCAGCCTGCTCCTTGGGCATTGCCAACTGCTGTACAATAAAGCTTCTATTCTCTCTGTGGTCATTACTGAAGAGTCAGCTTATTGCTGTATTTTCCCCATGGGGCCCCTCCCCATGGGAGGAGTCATCAATACAGCAACCAAGGGTCCATAAACATGTCAAACTTACAACATACAGCCACCAGGAACACCGTTTTCAGGTTAATAAACGCAAGGAAAGACTACATAGCGGCCGAAAGGAGGGCCCTGCCCAAAATTCCAATACTAGATTAAGATTCCACAGGGAACCGGCTACCGTAGGGGCGGCTGAAGGTGCTTCATCCCTTTCAGAAAATGGGCCATATCCGGATGAGTCGATAGGGAGGTTCCGTTCACCTTGCCCCTGAAATAGGAGAGCGCCGCTACCTGCACCTTCAAGGAGTTAAGGGCCAAATCTTTATTGAAGCCGTCCTGAAAAAATTCCACAATAAATGGGATTTTGACTGCCAAGGAAGGACAACACATTCCTCACACAAGGCTTCAAATACTCTCCAGACCCACACATACGCTAGGGACGTAGAGAACTTCGGAAAGCCGAGTAAGGTGGCAATTACTGCTGCAGAATATCCTCGCTTCACCAGGTGAGCCCTCTCAAGGGCCAGACTGCAAAGCAGAATAGAGTCACATCCTCGTGAAGGACCGGACCCTGCTTTAGAAGATGTCTCTGTGTGGTGGGAGGCACACAGGGGGGTCTCCACCAGAAGTCTCCGCATACCACGGATGCCTGGGCCAATCTGGAGCTACTCATAAGACTAATCCCCTTGGTGCTCAATTCTGCGAATGATCCTGTCTAGCAGGGGCCATGGAGGGAAGGTGTATAGCAGCTCTTCTTCCAGTCAGGTCTGAACAAGAGCGTCGATCCTCAGGGACCACAGATCTCTTTTGCGACTGAAGAATCGGGGAGATGCGGCCAGCAGGCCGATGGACGGGAGGCCCCAGCGATCTACTATCAGTTGAAAGGCTTCGGATCACAACACCCACTCTCCTTGATCCAGACTCTCCCTGCTTAGAAAGTCTGCTCTGACATTGTCATTTTCTGTGATGAGTGAGGCTGAAGATAGTCTGTAGATGCATTTTCGCCTTTTCCATAAGGAGGTCTATCTCCCGAGACACCTGATGGCTCTTGGCTCCTTCCTGGCCTTTGATGTAGTCTACCGTCATTGCACTGTATGACATTATGTGGACTGCTTGACCCTGGATTCTGTGGCTGAATTGCAAGCATGCCAGCCATACTGCCAGGGCTTCCAGGCGATTGATATTCCAGAGGTCCTCTTCCTCCTTCCAACGTCCCTGGAATAGTGACAGTGAGCTCCTCAGCCCCGGAGACTCATGTCTGTTGTAAGAACCAGCCAGTTTGGGGAGGTCAGGGACACCCCCCCTGCTCAGATCAGCCTCCTGCAGCCACCACTTGAGGTGAGAGTGTTGCGTCCGTCGGTGCTAGACAGCTTCGCCCCATTTGTCTCACCTTGTTCATGGCTCCTCCAGCTTACCTGGGAAAGATGGCTACTGCCGCATCTACAAGCCGACCTCTCCGGCGTCCCCGGAACGGCCATGGTGCAGCCCTCCCGCCATGCTCCTCTCAGGTACCTACTAGGGTGTGCGCGCCACCCATGTCTTTATTCCAACCTTGGCACAAACCTCGGGGGCGTCCCCCCTTGCTGACGTCATGCCATCCGGGTATATAACCTATTCTAATTTGCTAGCTCGTTGAGATAGCAAGGACTCAAATCCGTTCCTGTCTACGCTACTCTGCCGCTTCCGAGCTGCCACTGGAAGCTCTCTCTCTGCCCTTCGGGGTAACTGCTAACCTGGGTACCCGCTCCTCGGGGGCCCTCTGCTTTATTTCAGGTGCCTTACAGGGAACAGGTATTCGCTCCTCGAGGGCCTGCTCTCCCTGCCTTGGTGCCTGCACTATCTTCTTCAACCTGGTGGAATCGCATACCTACAGCAAACACCTAGTGAGTACTCTAACTCTCAGTCTATCTCATCCATGGTACTACCTTGCTGGGAAACCTGCTTCGGAACCTCCTTATACCAATGGGGTGAGAAAAGCTCCCTCTGCCGAGGTCCCTGAGACTGCTACTACCAGACTGCCTCACTACTGCCACCTCTGGTGGTACTCTTCAAGCTGTATAATAAAGAACTAACTGTTTGTGCGATTTGAGTCTAGCCCAGTACTGTGGCTCCTCACGGGGCTCCTCCCCGTGGGCGTGGTCATCTGCCACAGTACCCAAGGATCCACCCAAACACCGCTTAACCATAACAGAGAACAGACTCCCATTGGTAAGTGGAGCTAAATCGAATAGTCTTAAGACTGCGGGTGCTGAAGTGGGCACATGTGGGCTCTCACTACTTATAAGGTTGCTACCATCAAACCGAGAACTTGGAGATAGCTCCACACTGTCGTACATATTGTATTCATCAACTCATGCACCTGAGACATCAACTTCCGTATCCATGTGGTCGGGAGGAAGACCTTCCCCTGCCTGGTATCGAATCGGACTCCCAGATACTCCAACGACTGGGGAGGCTTGACACTGCTCTTGTCCAGGTTTACTACCCAAACGAGTTCCTGAAGCAAGGAGGCCACCCTGTTGTTCACCCGAAGACTTGCTTCCAAGTATTTGGCTCGGATCAACCAGTCGTCCAAGTACGGGTGATCCAGGATTCCTTTTCTTCTAAATGCTGCCGCCACGACCACCATAATCTTGGAAAATATTTTTGGAGCGGTGGCTAGGCCAAAGCACAGTGCCTGGAACTGATAATGGCGACCCCATATAGCAAAGCGTAAGAAGCATTGGGAGTTCTTGATGGATTGGAATATGTAGGTAGGCCTTGGATAGGTCCAGGGAGGTTAGGAACTCTCCCGGTTGTATGGCCATTATCACAAAGCATAATGTTTCCATGCAGAAATGACTCCCTCGTAGGTGACGGTTGATACTCTTGAGGTCCAGGATGGGGTAAAAGGAACCTTCTTTCTTGGCTACGATGAAATAAACTGAATCACGTCTCGTATTTTCCTGGGGCGTAGGTACTGGGATTACAGCCTTCATCCTGAGAAGCCTTAAAAAAGTAATCTCCACTGCCTTCTTTTTGTGCTGGGAGTGACAAAGAGACATCATGAATACGTCCTGAGGAGTGTTGCGAAATTCCAGCGCATATCCTTCTCATATGACTTCCAGTACCCACTTGTCCGAAGTGATCTTGACTCACTTTTGGTAAAAGAGAGACAGACAGTCCATCCCCTATCTCCGCATTCCGAAGATGGGTCAATAAAATTTCATTGGGAGGTTCGAGATGATCCTGAACCCAAACCTGCCCCTCTCTTGGGCTGTCGACTATGAAAGACTGAGTTCTTCCAAAGGGCTGAGACCTCTGAAATGTAGAATTTCTGCAGGGGCGGAAACATTGAAAGCTCCTGGATCGGCCCCTTATAAGTGAGGGGCACTGCAACTAATTCCTTTTATCTTCCGGTAGCCAGGGCACTGGAGATTCACCCCATTTACTGGCCAGGTTTTCCAATTCGTTTCCGAATAGGAGTGATCCTTTAAAGGGCATCTTTGTAAGGTTGGCCTTGGAAGTTGCATCGGTTGACCAATTCCGCAGCCATAGCTGTCTTCTGGCTACTACCACTGAGGTCATTCCTCTGGCTGAAGTATGGACTAATTCCGAACCTGCATCTCCTTAAAAAGGCAGTGGCGGATTCCATAGTCACTCTGGGGTTCACCCCTGAGTCATCCACCTCCTGAGAGAGAAGTAGACACAAACACGCTACCAGGGCACAACAAGAAGCAATCTGTAAGGTCATTGGAGACTGCATCAAAGGCTTATTTAAGGACAGACTCCAGCCGTCTATCCTGCACATCCTTTAAGGCCGTTCCTCCCTCCATTGGGATAGTTGTTCGCTTAGAGATAGCGCAGACCAGTGCATCCACTTTAGGGAAATGCAAACGTTCTCTCACTGCTGGATCCAGCAGGTATAGAGCTTTAATGCCTGGCTCCTGTTAAAATTTGCTTCTGGGGCATCCCATTCCAGGTCAATCAACTCCAGGATGGCTTCCAGTACTGGGAAGTAAGAAGAGGCTTTGTGCAAAGAAATCAGAATAGGATTCTTCTTTGGTTTCGTCATAGATTCTGCTCCAGGAACCCCCAGGGTTTTCAGGATCTGGGAAACCAAGGCCGGCAATTCATCTCTATGAAAGAACTGTATCATGGTTCGAATCGATTCTAATCCCGGGGAATTTCCCCTTCTTCCAAGGGATCTTGCTCTTCATCTGTGTCATCAGGGTCCCCACTAGGGATACCCTTGGTCAGGCAGGACATGCCTCGAGGTCTGCCAACAGGAATGAGAGAGGGGGCCTGGGGTTCCAATCCGGACAAGGGCAAGCAAGGAAGTAGACTGCACCTTTACAAAGGCAGGTAGTTCCTGAAAACATTCCACCCAAGAAAAGGCCGCTGGGACCATGCCTATCCCAGGGGGAACTGGGGTGGGCCCAGTCGAGTTTTCCTCTCCCATGGAAGACCCAGCCAAGGGGTTACTCAGATCCGGAGTACTTATTTATTTATTTTATTTCAAATTTTTATATACCGGCATTCGAGACAGCAGTCACATCATGCTGGTTCACATAAAACAGGGGTGCATAGTAAACATAACTATAACAAAGGTGCTGAAAAGGCAGTTACATATAACAGGGTGATAAGAACTTGGGTGAGAAGGAAGAGAAAGGATAGGTTATTAATTTAAATATGTAAAACAATAGAATGGATAACCAAGGTGTAGTTGGAGATTAGTTGACTATGTTGGCGTCCGGGAAGGCTTGTAAGAATGTCCAGGTCTTTAGTCTTTTTTTGAAGGTTGAGATGCAAGGTTCTGTTCTGAGATTTGAGGGGATGGAGTTCCATAACGGTGGGATGGCTATAGAGAAAGCCCGGTCTCTTAGTGTGCAGTGTCTGGTAGATTTGGACGGTGGTACCTGTAGCGATCCCTTGTATGCATCTCTAGTCGGTCTTGATGAATTGTGTAGTCGGAGGGGGATCTGTAGGTCGATGGGAGCCAGTTGGTGGGTGATTTTGTATGTGGTGAGAATGGCCTTGTATATTATTCTAAAGTGTATGGGTAGCCAATGGAGGCTCTTTAGTATGGGGGTTATGTGGTCCCTTCTCCTGGTATTTGTCAGAATTCGTGCAGCTGCATTTTGCACCATCTGGAGCGGTTTAGTGTATGAGGCGGGAAGGCCGAGTAGGATGGTGTTACAATAGTCTAATTTTGAAAAAATAATTGCTTGTAGAATGGTTCTAAAATCTTGGGCATGGAAAAGAGGTCTAATTCTTTTCAGCACTTGTAGTTTGTAGAAACAGTCTTTGGTGGTTTTGTTAATAGTGGCTTTGAAATTCAGGCGATTATCAATTAGGACTCCTAGGTCTCTCACTTGTGTGATTTTTGGCGTGGCTTGTTGTGCAGAGGTGATGGTGTTATTTTCTGAGGCGATGAGCAGGAGTTCAGTTTTGCCGGAGTTTAATACCAAATTTAGGCTGGTGAGGAGGAGTTTAATTTTTTGAAGGCATGTATCCCAGTAAGCCAGAGTTTTTGCGAAGGAATCCTTAATGGGTATCAGGACCTGGATATCGTCCGCGTAAAGGTAGTGTTTGAGGTTGAGGTCGGTGAGAAGTTGGCATAATGGTATAAGGTAAATGTTAAATAAAGTAGGAGACAGGGAGGACCCCTGTGGGACTCCTACTGACGACGGATGTTGAGAGGATTCTTTGTTCTGTATCTTGACCTTGTATCCTCTATTGCTGAGAAATGATATGAACCAAGATAGTGCTGTGCCTGAGATGCCTATGGAGGCTAACTGGTTAATGAGTAAGGCATGATTGACGGTGTCAAAGGCTGAAGAAAGGTCCAGTAGGATCAGTAAGAAGGCTTGCCCTTTATCGAGGCCCAGGATGAGGTGATCCGTTAAGGAAATGAGGAGGGACTCAGTGCTTAGTGTTTTGCGGAAACCGTATTGTGATGGGAATAGGAGGTTGTTTTCTTCAATGTAGTTTGAGAGTCGGGTGTTCACCAGTTTCTCCATAATCTTAGCTATGAAGGGGAGGTTGGCGATAGGTCTGTAGTTGTTTGGGTCATTAGGATCTAGATTAGGTTTCTTCGGTAATGGTTTAAGAGAGGCCAATTTTAGGTCATCTGGGTAAGAACCTTGTGTTATTGAGCAATTTATGATGTCTGACAGGGATTTGGAGATGGAGTCGGGAATTGATAGAAGCAATTTCGAGGGGATGTGGTCCGAAGGGTGAGAAGATGGTTTCATTTTCCGTAGAATACCTTGGATCTCGATGGAAGAAGTTAGTTCCAGTTCTTCTAAGCGGGAATTTTTGAAGGTAGTCTGAGGTGGTATAGAAGTAGATGCGGTGTTAGAGGGCAGCTGAGTTAGAAGTTTGCTGATTTTGTTATTGAAAAATAGCGCTAGTTCTTCCGCTTTGGATTTGGCTTGGTTGAGAGCGATTTCTGATGAGTTTATTTGAGTTCCAGTTAAGGCTTACTTCCAGTTACTTACTTCCAGTTACTTACTTCCAGTTAAGGCTGCCAATCCATCATATGAATGGGAGGAGCTGGACTGAGCAAAGTCCGGGGAGGAGAAATCCCCTTGGCCTTCCTCACAGTGCTGACACAAGTTGGAATCCAGGTCAGGCTGGGAAGCCCTAATATGACAAGCAGCGCAGAGAGGAAGGCGCTTATGTTTCTTGATTGCCAGCGCCAATGGCGTCAGTAACTGTGCGTTCGATCGGCTCGCGCGTAAAAATTTATGCGCACAAATTTTGAGCGCCTAGGCGGGGATCAGCAAGGCACACGCACAGCCTGTGCACCTGGCTTTTCCTGTATCCTGCGCTTACTTTATTGTGCGTGTAAGTACGCGCACGACATTGTGTGCGCAGAGCCGATGCACTATGCGTACAGACGTCCTATGGCGGGCAATATAAGATGCACAAAGACGCATGCAAGATGGCACCGCCGCGGCTACCATGCAGTGTGCTGACCAAGTTTAAAGCGGGGCGTAGCCTACCGGGGATCCATTCAACCTGCTCGTAAGCCCACTTCCCTATGCCCCAACGGGATCAGGAATGACGTCGGTATGGCGCACCGAGCAAGGAGACTGGAGGAAGTCTTACAGAAACCCCTTCTTCCTTTTTTTTTTTTTTTTTTATTAAAAACTAACCTGGGCTCAGCGCTTACCGGCTGAGTACAGAGATGGTCTCCAGCTGCCGGGGGGGAGAGGGATTTAGCTGTCACTGCCGCGCTCAGCTTCCTCCGCCCGCTGCCTTTCAGCTGCTTGAGCAGCAAAGTCCATGCTGGGTACCGGCTACCGGACCAAGGCGCACTTCCGAGGGGTCTTGGAAATCACCTCAGGAATTCTCAACTGGGGGAGGGACTTTTAGGTATCACCGTAGGAGAGAGGGGCTCAATCTTTTCTCCAATTTAAAAGTAGAGTTTCTTCTTCCAAAAGGTACAGCAATCCCCATAGGGAAAGCATGTCTACATCTGCTGGAGACGGAGAAATACTGGAGGGCTGAGGTCACTGCAGGGGTGTATCTAGGGTGATGTCAGCTTGGAAACTGGACTCCGTCTACATCTGCTGGAGACGGAGAAATACTGGAGGGCTGAGGTCACTGCAGGGGTGTATCTAGGGTGACGTCAGCTTTGAAACCTGACTCCGTCTCCATCTGCTGGCAGGGGAGCACATAACCCATTGGTCCTGAGTCCATCTGGCTACAGGCTAGGAAAGGAGGCATTGCAGGAACTAAACTTTAGCCAGTAATCCCACATATTGAGCGCACAAGTCTGATTGGAAAAATACCACTTTTATCCAAGTATATTCAGCCAGAGACTCCTGCACATAAATCCAGCTGAATATCCGTGGACTTTCCCTGGATAAATTTGCCAAATCTCTGAATACTGCCCTCAGAGTTTCTTGAGAATAATACAATTCTTCCACTTAAAATTCATGCTACTGAAACACTTTCATTTGTTCCCCTGACAGCGGCTGTGTTTGGAAACCGCATCACACATGACCTCACATGCAATGGGATCCGATTGGTTATGGAAGTGTGTGATGTCACAGACACCATGGACTGGCACTGACTCATCACAAGCCATGCCACGGTAAATCTGTAATGAAGCTTTGAGCCTGGCTGTCCCCTCGGGGGGGTCAAGGGAACGGTGGGATAAACCTGGAACATTTCAGTGCCGTTCCATTTACAATGAAATGTTTAATTCATTCGGGGCACAGTGGGAACACACAGGGATAGGCACTCGTGCCGCGTCGAGTCCTGGTATTAACCCCATCTCTCATCTACGGCCTTGTCGTGCAGATTTACTTAAGGAAACTGGGGTGACCGGAATGACGTGAGAGAGTTTGCCTCCTTACTTCCTCTGCAAGGTCCTCCTTGATGCTCTCCTGGATGCAGCGCGACGGGAAGCCAGCGGGTCGGCTGTAGTCGGAGTGCAGGCAGCGCGAGGGCAGGTCCAGCTTTCCTTTGCCCGAGTGCAGGTGGGAGCCTCTCCCCAGGCCGCCGCCGCCGGCCGAGTAATCCACTTCGCTCAAGGTCCGTGCCATCTGTAGCACCGAGCAGGAGCGGTCGTCCACCGGGCCCTGCGGCGGCTGGGGCGGCTCGGCCAGGAACGTCACGGCCTGGGAAAACGGGGCTCTAGGGGGAGCCCTGGCCGAAGCCTTGGATTCCAAGGGCTCGCTGAAGGCCACGCCAAGCCGGTGGTGCCTGTGCCTGGCGTCCGGCTCCTCCCTGACTGCCCCCACCTTTGGCACCTGGAGGGGGGGGGGCTGCAGCTCCCTGGCGCTGGCGTAGAAGGGGTTGTCCACCATCTCCAGCCCGGCAGACTTGGGCAGCGGTGGCGGCGGGAAGTCGGGAGGCGGCAGGTTGAGGGTCCCCAGGTCGTCGTCCGAGGAGCTCTCCTCTCCCAGAGCGGGCGGGTGGTGAGGGGGAGCCTGCCGGTACTTCTCGGGCTGCACGGGGACGGTGATCGCCACCTTGTGCTTGCCCGCCGCTGGCTTGCTCAGGGTTAGGGGGCTCTGGCCCTCGGTCGCGAGCAACTGGTGGGGCACCCCCTCCAGCACATAATAGGCAGGGTTATTGAAACTGTTCTTCAGGCCGGCTCCATCCAGGTCCGCCGGGGCGTCCTGCTTTGACCTAGAAAGGGAAAGAAGATGAGAGATACACAAGACTCGTGCTGTCAACGTTCTCCGAGCCCCCCCCCCCCCCCCCGCAGCCTGGTATAGGGAGATCCTGCAGAGCCCCCCCCCCCCCCCCCCCGCCTCACGTCTGCGGCACCCCCGCGGAGAGCCCTACGGCAAGCCACCTAACCCCCTCCCCTGCTGTGAATAATCGCTCTCTGGTTACTAGAAATAGGACAAAAAAAAATCCTATTTACACAGTCACCTGCAGCTAGGGTTTAGTCTCACGGTAAGAACAATAACCCAAGATACCAGGGAATAACTGGAAAAGTTCCCCGCCCCATCAGACGGAGTCCTGAACCTGTAACCCTGACTCACCAGGTCCCGCCTGCAGGTGGATGCCCAAACTCTGGCTGGGATTTGCGAGTTCAGGACACCCCAATTTTTCACCCTCTCTATAATCGCGCAGTATCCTGCTGCATAATTAAATTAGTAAACAGGAAATACCCTATCCAGAGACCAGGACAAATGCTTTTTTTTTTTTTTATACAAATGCTTAAGATGTATTTTACTTCCCAGGTACAAAGGCCACGTTGCTGCTTCTTCCCCAAAGCATTCCCTTCCGGCATCTGCTATACTGTAACCTACAGTATCAGACAGCAGCTTTGCCGCAGCTCACTCAGAACCGGCCTTTATTGGCTTGTGGAGTATTTCCCCCACTATTTTAACAATCCCACATCAATCCTGGCCATTGCAGGGACCGTACGTGACCAGGGGGCCGCAGCTCCCCTCTGGAAGTTGGTGCATGTGCACCCTGGGTCTGACCAGCAGATGTCACTGTTGTGCCATGGCTCTCTCCCAAGGACCGTGCATGTGCACCCTGGGTCTGACCAGCAGATGTCACTGTTGTGCCATGGCTCTCCCAAGGACCGTGCATGTGCACCCTGGGTCTGACCAGCAGATGTCACTGTTGTGCCATGGCTCTCCCAAGGACCCTGAATGCTGCCTTCTTGGCCACGCCAGGACCACCCTGCTCTCCTCTTCCCCCCTCCCCCCAGGAGCAGCGTAGCCCATCTACAGCCCCAGACCCTTACTGGTTTCACGGAGACTGACCGGCTCAGGGAGCTGTCTTCCTTGGCTGAGGCGGGCAGTGGCACTGGTGGGCGGCTGGTGGAGTGACCGCTCAACTTCTCGGGGTCATCGAACAGCTTAGCCAGCGGAGGGGCTGCACTCTCACCGGGAGCAGCCTTTCGACCTATGGACCTAATGGGCAGGAGCAGTCCGTCAAAAGAGGAAGGGGGAGCAGGAAGAAAAAAAGAGAGGACAGACACAAAGACCAGGGGCTCGAGGGAAGCGGCGACAATGCTGCTGCTCCTGGCTTCTGCCGACAGGCCACGCGTGCACGTGCACCAGCCACATCTGAGCTCCACCCAGCAGCAAGGACTTCCTTGTTCTGCAGCACCAGGCTGCGGGTTTCATTATGAGCAAGTGAAGCCAAGGCCAAACTGCCTCTTGTATACAGTAGCAGGTAGGTAGATAGAGAGACTGCATGCGCACTTCCCTTACTCCTGCCTATTACAGGGCCTTGCAAAAGTCTCACACCTTTGTACATTTTTCCCCTATAAAAAAATACAAATCGAAATGCACTAAAATAGTTTGGTTTGGGTTTTTTTGCTGATTTGCACAACACACACTGCATTTGCGTCATGAAAGAAGAGTTAGAGAAAATATTCCAAAAGTAATCAAGAATAAAACACGAGAATGTCTTGACTGCGTAAGTCTTCACATGCCTCAAAGTCAATGCTTGGCGGAAGCCCCTTTTGCTCTGCCTTGAGTCATTTTAGGCTAAGAGTCCAGCTTTCCATAGCAGGACGGAGCATTTCTTGCCCATTCTTCTTGGCAGAAGAGAGCAAGGGGGTCGATGTAACAGAAACATGGCTCAAGCCCTCAGATACAGCTTTAATAAACCAACTCCCTACGTCGACCTACGACTTCTTCTCACTCCCGAGACTGAAAAAAAGAGGAGGTGGAATCCTTCTAGCTACCAAAAAAAGCCTTAATTTCACCCAACACCCATTCACTTCTAACACAAAACTGGAAGTCGGTTTCTTCACATCCAAACATCTTCAAATCCTTCTTGTCTACGCCCCCCCAGGGCTCTTAGAAGCAGACATCTCCCCAATCCTCGAAATCACCACCACACTCATCGACCTGGATTCTCCAGCAATCATCTTAGGAGATTTCAATCTGCACATAGACAATCCTTCACCATCTAATAGCTGCGTAACCCTCCTCACAGCCCTGTCAGCAATGGGATTCCAACAATTAGTCAACCAACCCACTCACAAAGCGGGGCATACTCTGGACTTAATCTTCAGTAACAAAGGCATTACGACCACATCAAATTTGAAGATCAAAAAAGTACCTTGGTCGGACCACTCTCTTATCTCTACCTCTTTCGCTTTGAAAGAAACCACCACTCCTAACATCCCTTCACCTTCATTCCATTACAGGAGGCGATGCTCCCCAGATGATCTTAACAACCTGTTGGAGTCACAGCTCCCTCTATTAGATCTCACCAACCCAAACACTGCCATTCGCTCCTGGAACAATATAACAGAAAATATAGCAAATAAGCTCTGCCCTTCAACTACAAAAAAATCTCACACCAATGCCTCCAACAGACAACCTTGGTTCACCAACGAGCTCAGAAAACTAAAACAAAGCTTAAGAAAGAAAGAAGCGACTTGGCGTAAAACTCCTTGTGACTTCACCATTTCATCATACAAATCCACACTATACCAATACAAAGCCCTCACTTCAAAATCAAAAAAAGATTATTTTGCATCTAAGATTCACAACCTGGTCTTTGATGCTAAAGCCCTCTTCGCTTATGTATCCAGCCTCACTCAAACCATACCGCGAGAAATCCCCGGCGACATGGCACAATCCAAAGCTGAAGAACTCGCCCAGTTTTTCCAAAATAAAATCAACAATCTTTTAACTCAACTGCCTTCCAATTCAACGGATGCCCTCCCGACATATCAACACCCGTCCATCATAAACTCCAGCCTAAACACTTTTGAGCCCGTCTCTTCCACTGAGATACAAACCATCCTGAGAAGAATGAAACCTTCGTCTCATCCTGCAGACCACATCCCCACCAAACTACTCCTATCTATTCCAGACTCAATAGCCACATCATTGACAAACATCATCAACTGCTCTCTAGCCCAAGGATCCTTCCCAGATGATCTCAAAATGGCCTCAATCTCACCACTCCTAAAGAAACCAAACCTTGACCCGAAGGACCCCAACAACTTCCGCCCCATAGCTAACCTCCCATTCATCGCTAAGATCATGGAAAAACTAGTCAACTCTCAACTTTCAAACTACATCGAAGACAATAACCTCCTCTTCGCCCCACAACACGGATTCCGAAAAAATCGAGGCACAGAATCTCTCCTTATCTCTTTGACAGACCATCTCCTATTGGGCCTCGACAAAGGAAACTCATTCCTATTGATCTTGCTAGACCTATCTGCAGCGTTCGACACTGTCAACCACGCCATCCTCCTAAACCAGTTGTCATCCATAGGAATCTGCGGCACCGTCCTTTCCTGGTTTAAAACCTTTCTCAACAATAGAGGTTACAAAGTCAAACTCCAAAACAAGGAATCCTCAAGATTTGACTCTGCCATAGGAGTCCCTCAAGGCTCCTCATTATCTCCGACTCTATTCAATATTTACCTTCTCCCTCTATGCCAACTTCTCACCGACCTCAATCTAAAGTTTTTCCTATACGCAGATGATATTCAAATCATCATCCCTATCAAAGACACATACTCTAATACTCTTGTCTACTGGGAATCATGCCACCAAAAAATCAAATAACTACTCAACAGTCTACACCTCATCTTAAATTCCTCCAAGACTGAGATCCTGCTCATCTCGCCTGAAAACAACACCAACAACAGTATACTTCCTACCAATCTTCCTACCACACAAACCAGAGACCTAGGAGTGATAATAGATAACCGGCTAAACTTCAAGGCCCACATCAACAAAACAACCAAAGACTGCTTCTATAAACTCCAGGTCCTGAAAAGGATAAGACCTCTTTTCCACGCTCAAGATTTCAGAACGATCATCCAAGCAGTCATATTTTCGAAACTGGACTACTGCAATTCCCTATTGCTAGGTCTACCTTCATCCTACTCCAAACCACTACAGATGGTTCAAAATTCAGCTGCCCGTATCCTGACAGGCGCAAGGAAAAGAGACCACATTTCACCAGTCCTGAAAGAGCTTCATTGGTTACCCGTATACTTCCGCATCATGTATAAAGCCATAACTATCACCTATAAAACTATTCATCAACTCACCACTCTCGATCTCCAATTCCCGCTCCAAGTACATAACTCTACTAGACCTACCAGAGATGCTTACAGAGGTTCCCTCCTGGTTCCCCCAGTGAAAACGACCAAACACATTACCCTAAGAGATCGTGCCACCTCCACAGCTGGCCCTCTACTGTGGAATTCCATTCCTACAGACCTCAGACAGGAGCCCTGCCTCCCAACTTTTAGGAAAAAACTTAAGACTTGGTTATTCAAGCAAGCTTTTCCGGACACAACCCAATGACTCCCAAAACACCTTACCATTTGTATATAACATTTGTATACTACATTTAAATTGTACATTGTTTAACCATTTCTATCCTCTCTTCTCTTTTTCCTTCTCCAAGTTTGGCCTCCATTGTTAAATGTAACTGTACCTTCTGTCACCTCAGTTCTGGTTCTATGTTTTTAAGTTCTATGTATTTATTGCACCCCCGTTCTATGTAAACCAGCAAGATATGTTTTCATGATTGCCGGTATATAAAAACTCTAAATAAATAAATAAATAAAATATCATTAGCAAACGGGAAACACCCAGCCCAGAGGTCAGTACCAATTCTCTTTTTTATACAAATATTTCAGATGTATTTTTCTTCCTAGGTACAAAGGCCAGGCTGCCGGTCCCTGCCGAAAGTGTTCCCATTCTGGCACTTGTGGGTTTATACTCATGTTTTAGCAGGGGGCTTTTTGGCACTAACATTGCCCAGGTATATAAAAGAAGAACTGGCTCTCAGCTGCTAATTTTCATTCCTGTAATACCACAGATCAGTCCAGATGCCTGGGTTTTGCCTCCCCTCCAGCAGATGGAGACAGAGAAAAGTTTTACTGACACTGCCACATAAGACAAGACGCTACCTGCAGTCCCTCCGTATTGATATGTACCCAAGCCAAAATAGAAACAAATACCAGTATCATAATGACAGAACATCCCCTGAAAGAGCAGTGAGAAGTGGAAACCTGGAACAGATAACCCTGCCCACACTAAAAACCCTGTGTAGGACTAACAAAACCTGTGCCATTCTTCAAAGTAATCACAATATCAGATCGAGCGGACTTTCCAATTCTCCCTTTCCTCCAGTGGGCGGGACTCTGGACTGATCTGTGGTACTACAGGAACGAAAATCAGCAGGTAAGATCGAATTTTCCTTTCCCTGTATGTACCCGGAGCAGTCCAGACTCCTGGGATGTACCAGAGCTTCCCCTAAATGGGGTGGGACTGCGAGAGTCCCGCTTGAAATACGCTCTCACCAAAGCCCATGGCTTCTGGGGCCTGGACATCCAAACGATAATGCTTGGCGAAAGTGTGCAATGATTTCCCGAGTAGCCACCTGAGAACGGGTAGATTGAGCCCATAACCTCTCTGGGTCAGAGAGACCCTGACAGATGTACGCAGAGCTAATAGCCTCTTTCAGCCACCGTGCAAATTGTTGTTTTTGACACCTTATGACCCCTTTTTTGCACCACTCCACAGCACAAAACGATGATCTGAGAATCTGAAGCTGTTAGGGACCTTAAGGTACCGCAACAATGCATACTTTATGTCCAAATGTTGCAACTCTTTGGCCTGAGGCGCTGTAGGATCCAAACTTGGGAAGATGGGAGCTCCACTGACTGATTTAAGTGGAATGATGACACCACCTTTGGCAGAAAAGAAGGAACCGTCCTAAAGGAGACCCCCGAATTCGAAAATCTCAAAAAAGGCTCCCTACATGACAAGGCCTGAAGCTCTGAGATCCGGCGAGCCAAAAAAACCACCTTCAAAGTGAGATCTTTCATAGTAGGCTCGTTTTAGAGGTTCAAACGGAGCCACACACATGCTCTTAAAGACTATGGTAAGGCTCCAGGAGGGACAAGACTTCCGAACAGGAGGACGCAAATGTTTGACCCCCGGAGTAAACGTACCACATCTGAATGTGCAGCTAGAGATGCTCCTTGAATCTTACCTCGAAGACAGCCCAAAGCCACCACCTGAACCCTGAGGGAATTAAATGATACACCCTTTACCACATCATTTTGCAGAAAAGCTAGAATATGTGCCAAGGAGGCCCACATAGGATCCATCCCTTGCTCCATACACCAGGCCTCAAAAACTCTCCATACCCTCACATACACCAAGGAGATGGAAGTCTTTCTAGACTGCAAAAAAGTAGCGATGACCCCCTTCAGAATAACCCTTATTCATTAATCGCTCCCTCTCAAAAGCAAAGCTGCTAGACAAAAGCGAGCCACCTGATCTGAAAATATGGGATCTTGACGCAGAAGATTTGGTAGATGAGCTAGCCTCAACGAACCGTCCACTGCTAGGTTGATCAAGTCTGCAAACCAAGGACACCTCGGCCACTCTGGCGTTACTAGAATCACATCGCCTGGATGGACCTCTATGTACCGCAAGATTTTGCCCACTAGCGGCCAAGGCAGAAACACATTCAGATGGACCTCCCTCGGCCAAGGCAGAACTAAGGCATCTATTTCTTCTGCTCCTCATTCCTTTCTTCGAATGAAGAACCACAGGGCCTTAGCATTGCGGTAAGTCACCATTAGATCCATATGCGGCCTGTCCCATCTGCGACTGAGGAGGTGCATTGCTTCCTCTGACAGCTCCCACTCTCTGGGGTCCAGGTTGTTGTCAGCTTAGAAAATCCTCTTGCACGTTGTCCGTGCCTGCTATGTGAGAGGCTGCTAACAGCACCAGATGCTGTTCTGCCCAGCTGATTAGTTCCCTGGCTTCCTGAGCCACCGCCTGACTCTTGGTGCCACCCTGTCAGTTGATGTAAGCCACCATTGTCGCATTGTGCAACAAGACTCTCACAGGCTTCCCCTTCAATAGGGGTAGAAATGCCTGCAGTGCTAAACGCACCGCTCTTGTCTCTAAGTGACTGATGGACAACAAGGCTTCCTCTGCTGACCACTGCCCCTGTATGGACAGGTGCTGACACACCGCTCTCCAACCGGAGAGACTGGCATCAGTGGTAACAACCATCCAAACCGGGACTTCCAAGTCCACACCTCGTCTTAACTTGTCCAGAATGAGCCACCATGAAAGATTGGACCTGGCAAACTCCCTAAGAGGAAGTGGCAGCTGAAACTTCTTCGACAAAGGGTCCCAGAGAGATAGTAAAGCCAACTGTAGAGGCCGCATATGAGCAAATGCCCATGGAACCAACTCCCAAGGTGGAAGCCATAGACCCGAGAAACTGCAAGTGATCCCAGACCTTGGGCACCTGCTTCTCCAACAATTCGCGGACTTGAGATTGCAATTTGGAAATCCGCTCTTTGGTGAGAAAAACCTTCCCCACCTTGGTATCGAAACGAGCCCCCAGAAATTCCAAAACCTGAGAAGGGGAAAGACGACTCTTGGACAGATTGATTATCCACCCCAATGATCTCAGGCACTGCCTCCTGGCAAAGAACCTCTGACTTTGCTCGAATCAGCCTGGTCCACAGGGCCATACTTCCGGAGGGCCGCTGCCACCATGACCATCACACATTGGTAAAAGTTCTTGGTGCTGTCACCAGACCGAAGGGCAGGGAGCAAAACGGAAAATGCTCTCCCAGAACCACGAATCTTAGATATCTCTGATGATCGGGCCAGATTCCTATGTGCAAGTATGCTTTGGTCAAATCCAGAGACGCACGTTACTTCCTCTTGCGCACCGCCGCAATCACCGAAAGCAGGGTTTCCATCCAAAACCGAGGAACCTTGAGAGCCATGTTTACCCTTTGTAAATCCAAGATTGGGTGGAACGTGCCCTCCTTCTTGGGGACTATGAAATAAATGGAATAGCGAGTTGTCCCCTGTTCCTCCAGGGGGACAGGAACAATGGCTTCCAGCATGCGAAGATGACAGACTGTTTCCTGCACTACTATCCTCTTTTCCTTGTAAGTACATGGGGAAACCATGAACAAGTCTCTTAGTGTCCAAGCAAATTCTAAAGTGTAACCTTGTCTTATCACGCTTAAGACCCACTGGTCTGACGTGATCTTGGCCTACTCCTCATAAAAAAAAAAAAAGAGGCAACCAACCCCCTATAACCGGAACTGAGAAGTGGACCAGCCTCGCTTCACTGGGCGGATATGACTCCACCGCCACCCTGGGAAGAGCCATCTCTACCCGGCTTTCGCTCTCAAAAGGACTGGTTCCAGGCCGGTTGCATTCCCAAGGGCTGACTCTGGGCGCCAACTGAAGCACTGTTAGGCCGAAACCACCTATTCCCTCTAAAATGAGAGCATGAAGGAAAAACCCTTTCCCTTTCAGCTTATCTTCAGGCAACTTATGACCCTTATTCTCTCCGAGAAGTCTGATCATCTCTTCTAAGTCCTGACCAAAGAGCAACGCTCTCAACTGAGACTTGGATGAAACATCCGTCGACCAATTCCTCAACCAGAGTTGTCTCTGGGCCAAAACTACCGACAACATGGTCCTGGACGAAGTCCTGATGAGGTCATATAACGTATCAGATCCATAGGCCACCACAGCTTCCAGCTGCTCCGCCTCAGAGTCAGACAAGGATTTGTCCGCTTGAAACTGCTGCACCCAGCGCAGGCCCGCCCTCAGCATAAAACTGCTGCACACCGCCGCTTGTATGCCAAGAGCAGAAACCTCAAAAAAATTCTTGAGGTGAACTTCTAGCTTCCTATCCTGAAGGTCTTTCAGTGCTGTGGAATCCACTTTTGGGACCTTCAGAAGCTCAAGTGTATCCTCCAGCAAAAGATACAACTTGTCCATGGCTCAGCTAACCTTCAAGCCAGTCTCAGGAGTACCCTACTCCCTAAATACCAACTTTTTGACAGACTTGTGGAAGGGAAAAGACCTTGCCGGACCCCAGACTCCATCCATGACCAAGTCCACTTCTTCCTGATCCGATTCCTCTCGTGGGATCTTTATACCCAATTCTTCCAGAACATAGGGTATCAGAGGACCCAGCTCCTCCTTGTGGATTCCGTACCACCTTAGGATAATCCCCTTCTACAGCCGGGGCCTTCTCTCATGTCTTTTCTGGATCCTAATCCGCCAAAGCCAGATCTGTCTCTGGCAAGTCCTCCGCCTGCAGATCCTCACCTTCTGAACCCTCAAAGGAGTTCTCCGCAGTGATCGTTGGTGCAGGGGCCCCTGGGACTCACCGAACTTACTGACATGCATCGCGGGAACTGTGTTTTGTTTTTTTTTTAATGCCCACATTAAATAAAGCCAGCGCTAAACTCTTAACTCCCGACTTTAGTGCAGGTTTTATTACATCGGTCCCCCCAAGCTCTTTCAGGATCGTCCATGGACCGCAGTCTTCAAGTCTTGCCACAGATTTTCCATTGCATTCAGCTCTGGCTGACTCAAGGACATTCACTCTCTTCTTGCTCAGCCTCTCCATTGTTGCTTTTGCTTCGTGCATAGGATCACTGCCCTGCTGAAAGGCCCAGGCTTTCCTCCAGGATCTGCCTTGTACTTTGCACCAGCCATCTTCCCCTCGGGTCTTCACAAACCATCCTCTCCCCGTTTCTGCAAAGCATCCCCTCAAGATAACGCTGCCAGCAGCAGGTTTTGCGGTAGGGATGGTGTTAGCAGGGTGATGGGTTGCCTTTGTTTTCCCATCACACACGTTGCTTAGCACCGAGACTAAGAAACCCCCCTCTCCTACACGTGTGCAGTGTCCCCTCAATGCTTCACTGCAAACACCGGTGCTGATGTAGTAGGGAACGCAGACCTTAGCATGGGTTTTAACCTGCGGTTTAGCAGAACCTTTTTCCGTGCAAACTTAACCCTTTATTTATTTATTTATTTATTTTTATAGAGTTTTATATACCGTCATTTGGTATTGCCATCACAACGGTTTACAAAGGTTTTTTTACATTGGGTTAACATGGTTAAAGATTTTACGTAGGTGAGTTGTGGGGGTCGGAAAGGTTACATGATACAAGATTATATGATACAAGAGGAGTGGTGTTAATTATTGAAGGGGGTGGGTTTCTTGTAATAGGCTGGTAGAAACATCCAATGTAACGAGGATATTTTTCAAGGGTAACAAGGGTATAAGTATAGAACAAAAGTATAATATAAGACGTAGGTTATATTATAAACATAGGTTATGTTCTAGAAGAAAAAAACAAAAGGTTAAATTATAAGGCATGTGCAAGTAACGAAGAATATTTGGCAAGCTGTTTCGGGTAGTGTCATAACTTTGGTGTGTCAAATTGGTTGATCATGGAGGGTTTCAAACGCGCTTCGGTGATGCAGAAGAAAGGGGTGGAGCATATAGTTGCTCAGTTCAGTCGGTAGTGTGCTTGTCTTTCTGATGGGGGAAGGGCTGTCATATTGTGTAGCGGGAGGAATAGGGTAATTTCAGGGTGAGTCTTGGTAGGTGTTGGTGAAAAGCCATGCTTTAAGTTCTTTCTTGAAGGTTTTCAGGCTGGGTGGTAGTCTTAGTTCAGTCGGTAGTGTGTTCCAGAGTTTGGGGCTAGCGAGGGAGATTGCTCGGTCGCCTATAGAGGTAAGTTGTTGTGTGGATCGGCGGGGAGGAATTGATAGGAGACCTTTGTTGGCAGAGCGCAGGTTTCTGTGTGGTTCGTGGGGTTTAATCTCTTCACTTAACCAGTCGGTTCATTTCTCATGTATCTGTTTATGTACAATGATTAATATCTTGTATTCGGTTTGGTATTTAATTGGAAGCCAGTGCCGGGATGTCAGAATTGGGGTTATGTGTTCGTGTTTTTTGTTCCAGTTAGGAGTCTGGCTGCTGAATTTTGTAGAATTTGGAGGGGACAAAAACTTGATAGGGGTAGACCGAGTAGTAGAGAATTGCAGTAGTCGAGAATGGAGAGAATAAGTAGTTGTAATATTGTTCTGAAGTCCTCGGGGCTTAGAAAGGGTTTTATACGTCTCAGGGTTAGTAGTTTTAAGTATCCTCCTTTTATTTTTGTTGTGATGTAATTTTTAAAGGATAATTCGCTGTCGATGACTCCAAGATTGCGTGCATGAGAGATTGGGGAGATGGCAGTTGTTTGATTCTCTATTATTAGTGGTGGTGAAGGAGTTGATCTGAATTTTTCTTTCAAGGATTATTATTTCTGTTTTATCGATGTTTACTACAAGTTTCATTTTAGTTACTAATTGTTTGATTGTAGTGAGGTAGGCTGCCGTATTTAGCTGGGTTTTTTGGCACAGAAAAAGCACGTGAACACCCGCACCAAGGTCAGCCGGTCTATGTGCAGATGCCATGTTAGCAAAGGTAGTGGGAATGACCCTGCACTGCAGGGAGGCGTGGGAATGACCGTGCACTGCAGGGAAGCGTGGGAATGACCGTGCACTGCAGGGAGGCGTGGGAATGACCCTGCAGTGCAGGGAGGCGTGGGAATGACCCTGCACTGCAGGGAGGCGTGCTACCGGACGGGCCAGGAGCCGTTTTACACTCCCTGGAATGCAAGCCCTGGGGCAGAGCCAGAGTTAGCTCACATTCCTGGTGGCCATTTGCAATGCATAAACAACCGAGAAAGCAATCGGCAGGAGACATCCAACGCTGCTTAGGAGCCAAAAAAGGAAGCCCTAGACAGGACGGTGACCTGGACCTACTTGTTACGTGGGAATAAGCAGAACAACAGATCCTGCAGTAGTGTGCTTTATGTCCGCAGTGCCATAAGTAGAACGTTCTGCTTTTAATGAAGACGGCTACAGCCACCAGGTTCATTTCTCCACTGGCCACGGGCCGCTCAGTAATTATTTGCTCTCAAAGGATATTTTTTTTGTCTGTTTGTGGTATATATTTATTATGCACGTTATGTACACTGTTTAGATTGTTACATAGGCAGGCCAGAAGAACTTTTCAATACATTAAAGGAAGGAAGCTGGAAATCAATACTTCCTTACAAGTACCAGGCAATTTCCCCTTTCTGCTCGTACTGCTTGATAAGCACAGTCAGGGAGAGTTTTGGTTTCTCCACGTGTAGCCCTACCTTGGGATTTTTAACGACCTGCACGCCAGGGAGCACCAGCTACGGTGGGGGCTCGGTTCTGGCAGCACGGAGTGATGGTGCTGCTGCTGCTAGGAGTGGGAGCCTGGATCCGGTCAGCCTGACGCCTGCTGCTTTTGTCTACCCCACGGGCTCAGTGGCAGCCCCCGGCTCCCCGAGCGGCTCTGGTTCCGGGTACATCCCCCCGTGGTGACAGCTGAGGGAGTGGGGGCACACAGCTCTCTCCCGCCCTCCCCTCAGCGCGGCCGAGGTACGGGGAAACCTTCCCAGCAAGTCAGGCAGCGACCGGGGCGTTTCCGTTCAATAACCTCTTTCTACCCCGTATTATTTTAGTGCGGATTTCCAGTTTCATGGCATGAAAGTGGCCCATAAGTAAAACAAAAAAGCGCGTTTTACATTTGGCGAGTTATTTTTTTACTCATAAGTGATTTGCATGGCATTTGCTTTACATGTATTTTTATTTTTTAACAAACGAGTAAAAGGAAATCTGCCCTAAAAAACCGTGGCTTTTATTGCTTTGGCGCTGCTATGCGGCACATCCTGAGGCTTTCGGTGTAATCGAGAAACTGCTGCACAAGTTTTCTTTTAAAGATATCTTATGCCCCCATGGCGACCTTTCCTTAACCCACGGCAGCGTCTCTGGTGGTGCCAGACTGTTTCACTTTACAACCATGGACCCGACCAGTGCCCCAAGGAAGAGTCCAACACGCTGACCTTTCCTTCCACCTGTCCCCCACTCTGTAACTTTCAATATCGTCTTCTCCGAGCTCTTTTGGCAGCTCCTTGCTCGGCACGTTTGACGTTTGCTTCAGATTCACTTCATGCAACGGATGCAGCTCAATTCTTCGCCCAGGAGTATTCGAATCAGCTCAGCTACTGTGACGGGAGGGGGGGGGGGTGTATTTAAATTATTTTGGGCTTTCGTAAGGTAATTCCTTGAACCAGAGCTACTTTGGGTTTGCTGTGACAAGAGACTTAATGCAATCAAGACTTTTTGGTTTTACATTGTTGATTACTTCTGAAATAGCGGATCTCAGTGAAACAAATTCCTACTTCAATGCATTTGGATTTGTATCCTTTGGACAGCCGAAGATGAAAAACACGCAAGGGTGTGAAGACTTTTACGAGGCGCTGCCGGGCCAGACAGGGTGAGACCCGGCCTCGGTATCCACGAGCTGCCGGGATAAGAATCGGTGTCCCCAGGGTCCATGCCGATGGGTTTGCTGCCCTGCGTAAAGCAGCTTTGCCTGGCGCACCACGAGCTTCACCGCCCGAGCCCAGACTCTCTCACCTGACGTAGTCCTGGCTCGCCCGAGACACGGAGGCCGGCTTTCCCTTGGCTGCCCCCGTCTCATCTTTGTCAATGCTGATCCACTCTGGAGAAGGAGAGGGGGAGGGGGAGAGAGAGAGAGAGAGAGGGGGAGGTCAAGGAGTGAAAGCAGCTGAAGAGATCCATCTTCTCCCCAGACTACGGTATCAGAGGGGCACCGGGTGACTCCCAGCCCTCAAGCCGCGCACCGTGCTGGGAGTTCAGATTAACCAAGGCACGTGCGTATCTTCTCCAGGGAATAAGTTAAGAGGGAGGGGCAATTCACAATGGCAAATTCCTTTTAACCCAGTCCTTCTCATAAGTTAGCTCAGGGGCACGGAGACAGGTAGTAACAGAGCTGGGATTAGAACTAAGACACAGACAGATAACATGACAGCTCAGGGTCACGCAGAGAGTTAGTGGCAGAGCTGGGATTAGAACCGAGGCACAGGGAGATAACATGACAGTTCAGGGTCACGCAGAGAGTTAGTGGCAGAGCTGGGATTAGAACCGAGGCACAGGGAGATAACATGACAGCTCAGGGTCACGCAGAGAGTTAGTGGCAGAGCTGGGATTAGAACCGAGGCACAGGGAGATAACATGACAGTTCAGGGTCACGCAGAGAGTTAGTGGCAGAGCTGGGATTAGAACCGAGGCACAGGGAGATAACATGACAGCTCAGGGTCACGCAGAGAGTTAGTGGCAGAGCTGGGATTAGAACCGAGGCACAGGGAGATAACATGACAGCTCAGGGTCACGCAGAGAGTTAGTGGCAGAGCTGGGATTAGAACCGAGGCACAGGGAGATAACATGGCAGCTCAGGGTCACACAAAGAGTTAGTGACAGAGCTGGGATTAGAACAGAGGCACAGGGAGATAACATGACAGCTCAGGGTCACACAGAGAGTTAGTGACAGAGCTGGGATTAGAACCGAGGCACAGGGAGATAACAGCTCAGGGTCACACAAAGTCATCAACAGAGAGGAAAATTGGTTCTTATCTGCTAATTTTTGTTCCTGTACAACCACAGATCAGTCCAGACTCCTGGGTTTTGCCTCCCTGCCAGCAGATGGAGACAGAGAACATTTCGCAGGCACCGCTTTATAATCTGTGCCATCTGCTACTCTTCAATATGTTTTAGTGCCCAAGCAGAGAACAACTTAAAAACCAAACAAATTTGAACATGCCAACTTCAACCCCCAAACGAGCAGAGAGTAAGGAACAAAACTGAACTTATCTTACAGTGAAAGTCTGCAGAACCTTATGCCATAGATCAGAAAAGTAATCGAGCGGGCTCTCCTTAGTTACACTCTCACCCAAAAAGGCTGAACCTCTACAGTGAGCGGGCGACTGGACTGATCCGTGGTACTACAGGAACAAAAATTAGTAGGTAAGAACCAATTTTCCTTTTCCTGTACGTACCCTGATCAGTCCAGACTCCTGGGATGTACGAAAGCTTCCCTAGACAGGGTGGGACTGCGAGAGTCCCGCTCGAAGGACACTCTCGCCAAAATTGCAGATGTCCGTGACTTGAACATCCAAGCAGTAGTGTCTTGCAAATGCATGTAAATACCTCCAAGTAGCCGCCCTACAAATCTTTTGAGAAGAAACCACCTGGTACTCCACCCATGAAGTTGCCTGCGAACGTGTGGAATGAGCCTTCAACCCCTCCGGGACGGGACGGCCGGAACAAATATAAGAAGACGCAATAGCCTCCTTCAACCAACACGCTATCGTAGCTTTGGAGGCCTTCTGCCCTTTCTTAGAGCCACACCAAGATAATCCGATAATCTGAAACTGTTCGTAACCTCCAAATAGTGCATAAGAGCTTGGCTCGTCAGACATCCAGGAGTGTCAAGTCCCTGGCGTGAGGCGAATTGAACTCCAGGTCCAAGAAGGCTGGAAGCTTCACAGATTGATTAATATGAAAGGACGATACTCCTTTTGGTAGAAAGGATGGGACCGTTCGTAAAGAGATTTCAGAGTCCAAGATCCTTAAAAACAGTTCCCTACAGGATAAGGCCTGCAGCTTAGAGACTCGTCTGGCAGAGCAAATGGCCACCAAGAATACCACCTTTAAAGTCAGATCTTTCAATGTGGCTTTCTTTAGCAGTTCGAAGGGTGCCTCACACAATCCCTTGAGAACCAAAATCAAGTTCTAGGAGGGACACATCCGACGGACAGGAGGACGTAAGTGTTTCACCCCTCTAAGAAAACAGATTACATCTGGATGAGCTGCAAGGGAGGAACCGTGGACTTTACCCCTGAGGCAACCCAGGGCTGCAACCTGAACCCTCAGAGAATTGAGAGACAAGCCCTCATAAGGCCTTTCTGTAAGAAAGATATAACTTCCCTGACTGAGGCCTGTCGAAGATCACCACCCTACGTCTTGCACCAAGACTCAAAGACCCTCCAAACTCGAATATATGCCATAGAAGTGGAGGGTTTCTGGGCCCGTAACAGAGTAGAAATGACATCCTCTGGATAACTTTTCTTTCTCACTTGCTCCTCTCAAAGCCAGGCCGCAAGACAAAAGTGATCCACTTGATCGAAAAATATAGGACCTTGGCGCATGGGACCGTCCATTGGCAGGTTGACCAGATCCGCAAACCACGGTCAATGTGACCACTCCAGAGCCACCAGAATCACCGGACCCAGATGAACTTCTATCCGGAGCACCTTGCTTATCAGGGGCCAGGGAGAAAACACATAAAGGAGAATGCCCTGAGGCCAAGGAACTACGAGAGCATCTATGGCTTCCACTCCATGCTACCTTCTGCGGCTGAAGAATCGCTCCGCCTCGGTATTCTCCCAGGTAGTCATCAGGTCTACATGCGGTTGATCCCACTTGCGGGCGATTAAATCCTTGGCGCTCTCTGCCAACTCCCATTCTCCGGATCCAGCTGTTGCCAGATTAGGAAATCCGCCTGAACATTGGAGGTCCCCGCAATATGGGATGCCACTATCATTGTGAGATGACGTTCCGCCCAGGACATCAGCATCAGCATCTCTGCTTCCAGGGCCACAGCATGGCTCTTGGTTCCCCCTGTCGGTTGATATACGCCACCTGACCGCCCTGTCGCACAGAAGAGAGAGGAAACTCTCCAGAGCCAGTCACACCACTCTCATCTTCAGGCCCTCGTCCGGGTCTGAGCTCTCCAGGGAAATCTCTTGAGGTCCCCCCACCGAACCACGGGGGCCTGGACCCTCTGAATACTGAGAGCAGCCGGCATGTCCCCCTTTCTAAAAGCCTTCAGGGGCAGGGCTCGACCCCCCGGCTCGTGGGGAAGCCCCCCTCTTCCGAGCACCGCTGGCTAAGAAAGCCTGGTGCATTAGGACAAACTCTGGGGATGACCCAGAGGAACCTCCTCCTACCCCTCCAAACATTCTAGGATTCTCTGCATCAGGCATTCCCGAATGCCCACGGGCCTCATCGGGGCTCAGATCGACGGGAACCAGCTCCGGAGGGAAATCCCCTCCCTCCGCCAATCTCTCCTCAGCCACGCAGAAGGCATCCAACATGGCCGCCGTTCCCGCGCTGAGGGGGAACGGCTCAGCCCACGGCTCCTGCGCAGTCCCCAGCTGGACCACGAGAAATATGCTCCTGCCGCCTCGCTCTCAGAAGAACCCTCCCCTCTGGGGAGGCAGCGGGAGCACGGGCCAAACGAGGCGCAGCAGGAAAGCCACGCTCCACAGAGAGTAGAACGTCCCGCCCGCGGCATGGTTCTCCAGCACCGAATTGGGTGAGGGATGGAGAGAGAGCCCTAAAAATCACCGCTCACCGCCCCATGCACAATCCCTTGTGCCGGCAGGGAGCCCTCCCCCGTCCCGCAGCTCCTGTATTGCCTCCCACAGTAGGAGCACTGAAGGCCAGCTGCCTGCAGAAAAAAAAAGAAAATTATTACTTACCTGCTAATTTTCGTTCCTGTAGTACCATGGATCAGTCCAGACAGTGGTTATGTCCCCAATCCAGCAGATGGAGTCAGCACAAGCTTTGAGGGGGCGTATCCATATATACTACTACCCCCTCTGCAGGAGTTCAGTATCGAGTATATCAAAGCCAGAGTAGAAACCCCCGAAGGATCAAGTTTGTGGAAACAGATAATGAAAACAATTGTAACCGCAACAAGTAACTGCAAACATCCTACCAACTTGTAGGGAGCTGTGAAAAACAGCGAAAAGAAACGACTGTGAAGACACAGAACACTGCGAGCAAGAAGTAGCGCAGAGCTGAGCAGGATCAAGAACCCAAACGCGGTGGGCGTCTGGACTGATCCATGGTACTACAGGAACGAAAATTAGCAGGTAAGTAATAATTTTCTTTTCCCTGTACGTACCTGGATCAGTCCAGACAGTGGGATGTACCCAAGCTTCCCTAAATCGGGTGGGGTCCTGCGAGGCCTGCTCGGAGAACCTGCTCGCCAAAGTGTCCAGAGACTGAAGAGGCGAGGTGCAGACGATAGTGCCTCGAGAACGTGTGTAACGATTTCCAGGTGGCTGCCCTACAAATTTCCTGCGAGGATACCGAGCGAACCTCCGCCCAGGAAGCCGCCTGAGAACGTGTAGAATGCGCTATGATTCCGGGTGGGGGAGTCCGACCCAATGTAGGAAGCAGCAATGCCGGCCTTCAGCCATCTGGCAATGGTAGTCTTCGAGGCCTGAGACCCCTTCTTAGGACCGGCCCAGAGTACGAAGAGATGGTCAGAGGTCCGGAACTCATTTGTAGCCTCCAGATAGAGGCGCAGAGTGCGCTTGACATTCAAGAGACGGAGAGACTTCGGCTCTGAGGAAGAGAAGGACGGCAACTCCACCGTCTGGTTCACATGGAATGCAGAAACCACCTTCGGAAGGAAGGAGGGAACGGTGCGAAGCGAAACTCCAGAGTCGGAGAAACGGAGATAGGGCTCTCTACACGACAGAGCCTGCAGCTCCGAGATGCGTCGAGCGGAACAGATGGCCACAAGAAATACAGTCTTGAGAGTGAGATCCTTTATCGTTGCGCTGCGCAGCGGCTCAAACGGTGGTCCCGACAGGGAGCGAAGCACAAGGTTAAGACTCCAGGAGGGACAAGGGTCCCGTAACGGAGGACGCATATGCTTGACACCCTTGAGAAAACGAGCAATGTCAGGATACTGTAGAAGAGAGCCCCCATCGCTCAACAGCGAGCCAAGGGCGGCCACCTGAACCCGTAGTGAATTATAGGCGAGCCCTTTTTCCACCCCTGCCTGTAGAAACTGAAGGATCTGAGGTACAGAAGCCTTAGCGGGTCTCGTGGCCTGGCTGGTACACCACAGCTCGAACATAGGCCGCCGACGTCGATGTCTTTCGTGCCTGCAATAGCATGGATACTACCGCCTCCGGGTAGCCCCGACGCCGGAGGCGGCGCCTCACAAAAGCCAGGCCGCAAGACAGAAGAGTTCTGCCTGCTCGAAAAATACCGGGCCCTGATGTAGGAGCTGGGGGAGGTGCCCCAGCCTGATTGGCCCGTCGATCACCAGCTGTAGCAGGTCCGCAAACCAGGGTCGCCTGGGCCATTCCGGGGCGACGAAAACCACGGTCCCCTGATGGCTTTCTATTCTGCGGAGCATCCTGCCCACCAGGGGCCATGGTGGAAAAGCGTAGAGCAGAAGATGTGGCGGCCACGGGAGGACCAGGGCATCCACTCCCTCCGCGCCGTGCTCTCTCCGGCGACTGAAGAAGCGTGGAGCCTTGGCGTTGAGAGCGGACGCCATCAGATCCAAGTGGGGGGCCCCCCACCGATGGATGAGAAGTTGCATCGCTTTGTCGGAGAGAGACCACTCTCCGGGGTCCAGCAGTTGACGACTGAGGAAGTCCGCCTGGACGTTGTCCACACCGGCGATGTGCGAGGCTGCTAGCCGGACAAGATGACGCTCCGCCCATTGCATCAGCAGCGCCGCCTCGAGCGCGACCTGCGGGCTGCGCGTGCCTCCTTGTCGGTTGATGTAGGCCACGGTGGTAGCGTTGTCCGATAGGATTCTGACTTCCCGGTTCCGAAGAAGCGGGAGGAAATGTCGCAGAGCTAGCTGGACCGCTCTGGTTTCCAGACGGTTGATTGACCACTTCGCCTCCACCGTGGACCACGTCCCCTGCGTGGCGCTTCGATCGCAGACTGCACCCCAGCCTGCTAGACTGGCATCGGTGGTCACCACCACCCAATTTGGCAGATCGAGGGACACGCCACGGGCCAGGTTCGGCGGATCCAACCACCAGCCCAGACTGTCCCTGGCATTCTGCGGGAGCGGGAGAATCATCTGGTAGTCCTGCGATACTGGTTTCCAACGGGAGAGGAGCGCCCACTGTAAGGTTCTGATGTGCGCGAAAGCCCAAGGTACAAGGTCGATGGTGGACCCCATCACTCCCAGGAGTTGCAGATAGTCCCAGGAGGTGGGCTCTGGTAACGCAGAGAACCGTCGTGTGTGATCCCCCAAGGATTGAGCTTTGTCCTGGCGCAGAAAAACTTTGCCCAGTAGGGTGTCGAAGGTCGCCCCCAAAAAAACCCAAGCGTTGCGAGGGCATGAGGGAGCTCTTGGAGAAGTTCACTACCCATCCCAGGGAATGTAGAAACCGTACTACTCGAGTCACCGCTGAGCGTCCATGATCGAATGACTTCGCCCGGAGGAGCCAATCGTCCAGATAAGGATGAACCAGGATGCCCTCCTTCCGGAGAGCTGCCGCCACGACTACCATGATCTTGGTGAAGGTGCGCGGCGCCGTCGCCAATCCGAACGGGAGAGCCGTGAACTGAAAATGCTGGTCCAGAATTTTGAAACGAAGGAAACGGTGGTGGTCCGGGCGGATGGGAATGTGCAGGTAGGCCTCCGTTAAGTCCAGGGAGAAGAGGAACTCCCCCCGATGCACCGCCGCAATCACTGACCGGAGCGTTTCCATGCGGAACCGAACGACTCGAAGGGATTTGTTGACTTCCTTGAGGTCTAGGATAGGCCGGAAGGAACCGTCCTTCTTTGGTACGACGAAATAGATGGAATAGTGGCCCGAGCCCACCTCTCCGAAGGGCACGGGCGCAATAGCGCCTATCTCCCGGAGTCTGTCCAGAGTCAGCAGCACCGCTCCTCTCTTGAGGTCCGAGCCACAGGGGGAAAAGATGAACCTTCCCTGCGGGGGGGGCGAACAAATTCCAATGCGTAGCCGTGTTTTATGGTATCCAGGACCCACTGGACCGAGGTGATCCGTGCCCACTCCGCGTAGAAATACGTTAGTCGGTCCCCAATCCTGGGGACAGGGGAGTGGGCGAGACTGGCATCATTGTGAAGACTTGGTATAGGGGTTCCCGGTTCCGGGAGTAGTGCGTGCGGGCCGACGCCCGCGAAAGGAGCGCGACCAGGGCTGAGACCTGGGGGCGGATGACCGGGAGCCCGCCTGTCTGTATCCCCTGTAGCGCCGTTGCGCTCTGGCTCTGGTCCGAGAAGAAGAAAATGCTCTGGATGGTCGAAACCTATCCTCCGGCAGCCGATGAACAGCGTTCTCCCCCAGGGACTTGATGATCTGGTCCAAATCCTCCCCGAAGAGGAACTTGCCCCTGAAGGGAAGAGAGCCCAGACTCGACTTAAGAGGACGTATCAGCCGCCCAATTGCGTAGCCACAGTAGTCGTCGTGCTGCCACTACCGAAACCATGGATCTTGCGAGGACCCGAAAAAGGTCGTACGAGGCGTCCGCCCCATACGCCACTGCGGCTTCTAGCCGATCTGCCTGGGCAGCCTCATCGGACGGCAGGTTCTGAGACGTGAGGAGTGAGACCTTGAAAACCCGCTTAAGGAAAACTTCCAACTTACGATCCTGTGTGTCCCGCAACGCCGCACCTCCCGTCACTGGGATAGTCGTCCTCTTCGTGACCGCCGACACTGCGGAGTCCACCTTTGGGACCTTGATGAGGTCCAGAAATCTTCGGGGAGCGGGTACAGCTTTTCCATAGCCCGGCTGCTCTTCAGGGAGGCCTCTGGGGTGTCCCATTCCCTGGTGAGAAGTTGTAAAAACGAGTCATGAATGGGAAAAGCCCGAGCCCTCGGCCGGAGTGCCGCCAGGACAGGATCTCCCTTCCTTGAAGAAGTGACGACAGCGGGAGCTACTGGGGCAGGCGGGTCTGGTGGCGGGTCCAAATCTAATTCTTGGATGATCTGCGGGATGAGGTCGTCCAGCTCTTCCCTCTGGAAGAGGCGTAGGGTACGCGGATCATCCCCCTCCTGCGTGCCGTCCCCTTGTCCCCCGTCCGGGAGGTCAAGTCCATGTCCCGCTGGGTCTGGCACCGCCCCCACTGCCGTGGGCGTGGATCGGACCCGGGTAGGAAGGCGGGAGGCCCCCACTCCCGGAGGGTCGGGGGGGGCCGGCGTCGAGGGCGACATCCGAGGGATCTTAGGAGGGGGGGGGGTCCCACAGGTGCTTCCAGCCCCTGCAGATAAGCGGTATGCATGAGCAGGATAAACTCCGGAGAGAACCCCGGCCTGCTCGGGTGCGCTTCGGGGGCGGCGTGGTTCCTGCTCCCTGGCTCTGGGTGCTTGGTTCCTGCACCAAAATCGGGGGAACACCCCCGCTGGTAGAGTCCTCCAGGGATCCGTTCTCCCTCGTGGCCTCCAGGGATCCGTTCCCCCTCGTGGCCTGCGCCTCAGGACGCTCAGAATGTAAAATGGCCGCCGTTCCCGCCAAAAATGGCGGAGTGGCCGGCCCGCGCCGCCCGGGCAAAAAAGAGAAATCAGTCAGGGACTGTGAGGTACCTTCCCCCCCGGGAAGGCATCGTGCACAGATGCCCTCCCGGGAAATCCGGGACCCCGGGTCTCCGCAGGCCGCACAGCTGGACGGCCGCGGCATCGGGATCGCTGTAGGAGAAAAGAAAAAGCCACGGGGGGGGGGGGGGGGGGCCACGCGCACAAAAGCGCCGCTGCGGGGGGGCCCGGTCGGCCCGCACTGCCCGCTGTCCGAAAATAGAGGAGGGTGCCGCGGGGGGGCCTTCCCGGCCACACGACCCGCCCCAGACATCTTTCCCTAAATGGCTCAGCAGCCCATGAGGAGCTGTAAAATGGCCGCGGGTGAGGGAGTAAAGAGCGAAGAGGCCGGCTCCACCGGCTTTCGCGGGCACCGGGGGCTGAGCTGTGAAGGAAAAAACTACAAAGGAAAAACAAACTTACCCCTGGCTGCAACGAGAAATAAACAGCAAGGCCGCAGAGAAGAGACAAGGAAGATAAGCCACTCCCCAGAAGTTGAAAGAACTCTGCCTTTTTTTTTTTTTTTTTTTTTAAACTTAATACAAACGATACAAACTTGATCCACAGAAAAAGACAACAACAAGCCATAATCAAGCAAGAAAGTGAAGAAAAAGGAAAAGGAGGGGAAGCCTGATTCCCCTACTCGCATCTGCTGGAGTCAGAAGATACTGAACTCCTGCAGAGGGGGTAGTAGTATATATGGATACGCCCCCTCAAAGCTTGTGCTGACTCCATCTGCTGGATTGGGGACATAACCCACTGTCTGGACTGATCCAGGTACGTACAGGGAACAACCTTTTTTTTTTGTAAACTTTAGCAAAGAAGCTGAGAAAAACAAAATAAAGGGTTACTTTCCTGCTTTATGGCAGCGGCAGCAGACTGAAGGGGAGGGAGCTGGTTCCCCCAGCTATCACCCCTGGCGCCCAGGACAGCCAAATTTGGGGTTCCCAATCTCTGCTTGCTTGACCCCTACAACCAGTGGGGATGGCCCAACCAGGACCTAGCGACCCCCTGGGAGGTAGAATGATCTGCTCCTTGATTTTTTTTTTCTTTTTTAAAGCTGGGTAGAGAGCCTCAGGTTTTGCACCACCTCCATCTGCTGGAGACAGAGAAATACTGAGGAGCTGCAGGTGGCACACCAGATTATAAAGCAGTACCTCGAAAATGTTCTCCGTCTCCATCTGCTGGAAGGGAGGCAAAACCCAGGAGTCTGGACTGATCTGGATACGTACAGGGAACAGGGATTAGATCCGAGGCACAAGGAGATAACATGACAGCTCAGGGTCACAAAAAGTCAGCAGCAGAGCTGTGATTAGAACCAAGACACCAGGAAATAAAATGATTTAGCTCAGGCTCACACAGAACGTCAATGGCAGAGCTGGGATTAGAACCAAGGAACAAAGAGATAACATGATAGCTTAGGGTCACACAGAGCGTCAGCAGAAGAGCTGGGATTAGAACAGAGGCACAGGGAGATAACATGACAGCTCAGGGTCACACAGAGCGTCAGCAGAAGAGCTGGGATTAGAACAGAGGCACAGGGAGATAACATGACAGCTCAGGGTCACACAGAGAGTTAGTGACAGAGCTGGGATTAGAACCAAGGGACAACGAGATAACATGAGAGCTCAGGGTCACACAGCGCATCAGTGGCAGAGCTGGGAGTAGAACCGAGGCACGAGGAGATATTGCCCACGAATAAGGAATTGTGAGTGCTGGGTAACCCTGTAACTGCTGTTCAGACCTCCTAAGTGTGGCACCCATATACGGTGATCTTACCGTAGAGCCGCTCCCTGGTCCCCACACGCTCTGCCGGGACCCGCACCTTCATCGAGCCTCGGATGTTGCCGGTCTCCTCGCCGCGGTGCGAGAGGTACGTGAGGAACTGCTGGGCGGTGCTCCCGATCATGGACTTCAGCGCTATGACGCACTCACCTGCCGGGCACATGCGGGAACACGGCGTGAGCTGCGCGTGGGACAGAAGCCCAGAGCATGGCGGCAGGTGAGAACCTCGGGCCCGGTTCATCCCACCGTCATCATCATCCCTTCCCTACTACAGAACCACGGACTCTACCAGATCTCCAGCTTAGGGTCTGAGCAACCGCGGCAGGCTGGAGGGTCTTGGTCTGCCATAATCTCTCCCCCGTTACTTTCTCCTCTGCCTTCCTCTGTTCCCTCTCATCCCCCAAATCCTATCCCACTTCCTCAGTTGTCTGCTCCAATCTCAACTCCTCCCTCTGATCTTCCTCTCCCCAATCTTTCTAAACCACTGCCTGCCTCCTCCATCTGTTTCCCTCTCCCTCCCAATCCAATTTCCCACCTCCTCCCTTTGTTCCCCCTCATCCCCACGTTCTGTTCCCCTCCCCCACTTGTCCCACTCCCTACCAGCTCCTTCTGTTCCCTTCTCCTTCTATCCCACTCTCCACCTCCTCCTTGTTCCCCTAGCTCCCTCTTTTCTACCTGCTCTGATTCTTGTCTTTCACTTCTTTCTATCCCACTCCCCAACTTCCTGTTCCCCCTCACTAGGGCTGGCACTGCTGGGTGCACTCAGGTGGGTTTTGCCTGCTCGGTAGGGTCCTTCTGTCCTGCCTCTCACCATACGATTCGTAGCCATCCAGGGATTTCACTGTCAGGAGCAAGTGCTGGTCCTGCAGGTACTCGATCTCCGAAAGAATTGGTTTCAGCTGAAACAATTAAAGAAAAGGGACCCAGGATAAGAGAGAACTCAGCAACACGGGGCCCCAGGAGAAAAGGAGAACTCAGCAACAAGGGGCCCCAGGAGAAAAGGAGAACTCAGCAACACGGGGCCCCAGGAGAAAAGGAGAACCCAGCAACACGGGGCCCCAGGAGAAAAGGAGAACTCAGCAACACGGGGCCCCAGGAGAAAAGGAGAACCCAGCAACACGGGGCCCCAGGAGAAAAGGAGAACTCAGCAACACGGGGCCCCAGGAGAAAAAGAGAAATCAGAAACACGGGGCCCCAGGAGAAAAGGAGAGAACTCAGCAACACGGGGCCCCAGGAGAAAACGAGAAATCAGAAACACAGGGCCCCAGGAGAAAAAGAGAAATCAGAAACACAGGGCCCCAGGAGAAAAAGAGAAATGAACACCATGGGGCCCCAGGAGAAAAAGAGAAATCAGTAACAAGGGGCCCCAGGAGAAAAAGAGAAATCAGTAACACGGGGCCCCAGGAGAAAAAGAGAAATCAGAAACACGGGGCCCCAGGAGATAGAGAGAAATCAGTAACACGGGGCCCCAGGAGAAAAAGAGAAATCAGTAACACGGGGCCCCAGGAGAAAAAGAGAAATCAGTAACAAGGGGCCCCAGGAGAAAAAGAGAAATCAGTAACACGGGGCCCCAGGAGAAAAAGAGAAATCAGTAACAAGGGGCCCCAGGAAAAAAAGAGAAATCAGTAACAAGGGGCCCCAGGAGAAAAAGAGAAATCAGTAACATGGGGCCCCAGGAGAAAAAGAGAAATCAGTAACAAGGGGCCCCAGGAGAAAAAGAGAAATCAGTAACAAGGGGCCCCAGGAGGAAATACAAGGGCCAGGAGAAAAAGAAATCAGTAACACGGGGCCCCAGGAGAAAAAAGAGAAATCAGAAACACGGGGCCCCAGGAGAAAAAGAGAAATCAGTAACAAGGGGCCCCAGGAGAAAAAGAGAAATCAGTAACACGGGGCCCCAGGAGAAAAAGAGAAATCAGTAACAAGGGGCCCCTGGAGAAAAAGAGAAATCAGTAACAAGGGGCCCCAGGAGAAAAAGAGAAATCAGTAACACGGGGCCCCAGGAGAAAAAGAGAAATCAGTAACACGGGGCCCCAGGAGAAAAAGAGAAATCAGAAACACGGGGCCCCAGGAGAAAAAGAGAAATCAGTAACAAGGGGCCCCAGGAGAAAGAGAAATCAGTAACAAGGGGCCCCAGGAGAAAAAGAGAAATCAGAAACACGGGGCCCCAGGAGAAAAAGAGAAATCAGTAACAAGGGGCCCCAGGAGAAAAAGAGAAATCAGAAACACAGGGCCCCAGGAGAAAAAGAGAAATGAACACCATGGGGCCCCAGGAGAAAATAGACATCAGTAACACGGGGCCCCAGGAGAAAAAGAGAAATGAACACCATGGGGCCCCAGGAGAAAATAGACATCAGTAACACGGGGCCCCAGGAGAAAAAGAGAAATCAGTAACACGGGGCCCCAGGAGAAAAAGAGAAATCAGTAACACGGGGCCCCAGGAGAAAAAGAGAAATCAGAAACACAGGGCCCCAGGAGAAAAAGAGAAATCAGAAACACGGGGCCCCAGGAGAAAATAGACATCAGTAACACGGGGCCCCAGGAGAAAGAGAGAAATGAACACCATGGGGCCCCAGGAGAAAATAGACATCAGTAACACGGGGCCCCAGGAGAAAAGAGAAATCAGTAACACAGGGCCCTAAACCAGGCATCCACTCAGGGTCCCTCTTCAGTCTTGTAACAGAATTACAATAAAAATAAAAAACAGGAGAAAACCATCTCCACGAAGTGGTGGGTGGGTTTTGTGAGGACTAACATCCTGCTGTCCTAGGAGAACACCTGTTACAGGCAAGCAACTCTGCTTTCTCCTAGGACAAGAATGATAGTCCTCACACATGGGTGAATCCCTAGCTACAGGCTGCTCCCCAACCCAAAAGGGGACCAACCAGCACCAACCAGGTGCCAACGGGCACAACCACCACAGTGCTGTTGGTAACAGAGGGGGAGACAGCCTGAAACCAAACAATGAGCCCTAAGGCAGGGAGAGTTGGGTTCTACACCTCAAAGAGATTCTGGAGAACAGACTGGCCGAACCTCCTGTCACATTGGCCATCCCTATCCAGACAATAGTGTGATGCGAATGTGTGGAGAGCTCCACGTCGCAGCCTTGCAGATCTCCTCCACGGGAACTGCTCGCAAGTAGGCCACCAGCGTTGCCATGGCTCTGACAGAATGAGCCTTGACATGACCCCCAAGATGCAATCCCGCCTGGACATAACAGAAGGAGATGTATTCTGCTAGTCAATTGGATAGTGTCTGTTTGGCAACGGCAACTCCCAACCTATTCCTGTCAAAAGAAATGAAAAGTTGGGTGGGCTGTCTTTGGGCTTCTGCCCGCTCCAGATAGAAGCCTAAGGCTCTCTTGCAATCCAAACTGTGCAGTGCTCGTTCGCCTTGGTGCAAATGGGGCCTGAGAAAGAATGTTGACAGGACGATTGACTGGTTAAGATGGAAATCCATCACCACCTTGGCAGGACCACCCTGCCATGATAAAACTTAGTGTAAGGTGGATAAGTCACTAAGGTCTGGAGCTCACTGACCCTGCACACCGAGGTGACTGCCACCAAAAATATGACCTTCCAGGTCAGGTACTTCAGGTCACAGGTGTGCAGCGGCTCAAAATGAGCTTTCATCAACTGATCTAACACCACATTGAGGTCCAAAAACACAGCGGGAGGCCTTAGCGACGGCTTCAATTGAAACAGATCCCGCATGAAGCATACAACTATAGGCTGTACAGAGATGGGCGCACCATCTACACCTTGGTGGCATGCGCCAACTGTACTGAGATGATCTCTAACTGAGTTAGTCTTCAAACCAGCCTCTGATAGGTGTAGAAGGTAGTCAAGCAGTTTTTGTGTGGAGCAGGAAAACAGATCTAGGACCTTCTGCTCACACGACAGAAAACATCCTCCACTTCAGTCCATAGGACTTTCTAGTTCAAGGCTTTCTAGAAGCCACCAGGACCAGAGACACATCCTCAGAAAGATTGAGTGGCTGCAGGATTAACCGCTTAACATCAAGGCTGTGAGCTTCAGGGCCTGGAGGTTGGGATGCCAAAGCCTGCCCTCATCTTGTGTAATGAGATCTGGGTATTGGTCTCCGGATGGACAACTCCCGAAGGAGTGGAAACCAGACCTGTCTCGGCCAATGAGGGGCTATGAGGATCATAGTCCGTTGGTCCTTGTGAAGATTCAAGAGAGTCTTCGTCACCAGAGAAATTGGAGGATACACATACAGAAGACCCTTGCCCCAATGTTGAGGCAGGCTCGCCGTTTGACCTGTACAGGGAACAAAACTGAATCACCTTCCTGTTGTAGGGGGATGTGAACAGGTCCACATCTCAGTTTCCCCAGAGGTGGATTTCTGGTTTGCCATCCCCGGTCCAGAGATCACGTGTGGGGTCTGAAGACACAACTTAGTCTGTCCATTCCAGCCAGACACATGGCCCTGAGTACCATCCTGTGGGACGGGCCCCAGGACCAGATCTGAACCGCTTCCTGACACAGGAGGTACGACCCTGTGCCTCCCTGCTTGTTGACATACCACAGCGCTGTTTGGTTTCTATTTGAATCAGGATAATTTTGTTGGACAGCCGATCTCTGAAAGCCTACAGCGCTTACATGATCGCCCAGAGCTCCAGGAAATTGATTTGACACTGTGCTTTTTGTTTAAAAAAAAAAAAAAAAAAAAAAGGACTGTGAAGCGGTTCTCTATCTTCCCTCTCGTGACGCACTGGGTTAAGGCAGTGCGGGCGTTTCGTCTACAGTGCTCCGGTCCCATTTCGGCTCAGCAGCTTGCCAGTCTTCCCGTCTGATGCCACGGGGCTTGGCATGCTCGGCCTGTGGGGATGCCCTCGCACAGCAGGCTTTGTTCCAGATGCCTCCCCAAGGGGGAGGGGACATCAGGGAACGTGTCGGGGGATACATCTTCTAAGCGCCGGGAGCCAGGATAAATCTCTCCGGTGCGGCATACCTCAAGGTTCTCGCAGGATCCCTTCCCCCACAGCGTGGGAATGGAGGCCATTTTGGCAGCCTCCAGATCTCCCGTGCAAACTGTGGAGGGGGAGGAGGATTTCCCGCCAGCGGTGTCTCAGGCCTGACATATTCGCTGAAGACGACGAGGGGGACACTGGAGAGGAGTCAGATTCTTCTTCTAGTTTTTCCTCTGACTTCGTCTTGCTGCTGCATAAGGCCTTCAAGACCAGGTCGGAAATTAATCCTCTTCCCCGCTGGCAAAAAAGCCCAGAATTCCGGAGAGGTCGGGGGCCTCGACATTCGGACGGCCCCAAGGGGCTTCGTTGGCAAGATCCGTGTCGGAGCATTCCCCTAACATTTCGGCTCCGGAGGACATAAGAACATAAGAAATTGCAATGCTGGGTCACACCAAGGGTCCATCAAGCCCAGCATCCTGTTTCCAACAGAGGCCAAACCTGGCAAATACCCAAACACTCGCCAGGGTAGGACCCTCCAGGAGCGGATCCAGCCTTGTGTCACCAGGCGCTGGACAATCCATCTCTGGTGGAGGGGGGACGATCCTAGAATTGTGCGTTTGTTTCATAGAGAAAGCAAATGTTGCTTACCTGATGTAACAGGTGTTCTCACAGGACAGCAGGATGTTAGTCCTCACAAATGGGTGACATCGAGGATGGAGCCCACCACGGAAAACGTCTGTCAAAGTTTAAACAGAACTTTGACTGGCCCCTACTGGGCATGCCCAGCAAGGCACTGACCCTGCAGCCAGCAGGGGTCTCCCTTCAGTCTGATTTTCAAAGCTACAGGCAGTGCCTAAAAAGTAAAAACAAAACAAACCCAACACCGCGGGGTGGCGGGCGGGTTTCGTGAGGACTAACATCCTGCTGTCCTGTGAGAACACCTGTTACATCAGGTAAGCAACATTTGCTTTCTCACAGGACAAGCAGGATGGTTGTCCTCACAAATGGGTGAGTACCGAGCTGAGGATGTCCCGACTTGCACCAAATGTACCCAACGACGTGCAAGAGGCACAACAACTGGGGTGGAATTTGGTAAGGGCATCCGCACCCTACCGGGCAGGTGGAAGGGTGTCGGTACATCAGGTTGGAAAAAGGTTACGCAAGACAGATTGGCCGAAGATGGAGTCCTGTCTTCCAGCCTTGTCCAAACAATAATGGGCTGCAAAGGTATGGAGAGAACTCCAGGTTGCAGCTTTGCAGATGTCAGGAAGCAGCACCAAGCGTAGGTGTGCTACTGAAGTCGCCATGGCCCTCACAGAGTGTGCTTTAACACGGTCTTGAAAAGGAATGCCAGCCTGCTCATAGCAGAAAGAAATGCAGTCCGCCAACCAGGAAGAAAGAGCCTGCTTACCCACAGGTTGTCCTAACTTGTTAGGATGGAAAGAGACGAATAATTGAGTGCTCTTTCTGTGAGCAACTGTACGGTCTAGATAAAA